>NC_090245.1:40846070-40890327 GCF_037325665.1 Littorina saxatilis | reverse complement strand
TGGTGTGTTTCTTCCACCCTTTCTTTGCTCCTGTCGGAATGATGCAGCCCTTTGCTACAACCGTTTTCCTGCTGCCTGGTTTATTAATTATCCCAAGCATAACCTTTTTGGCACCTCTGTCTGCTGTCTCTTCTGTTTGTTTACTGGTGTTTTGGTTTTCTTTTTCTCTTCTCGAAACTGTTCCTTTGACATTGATAGTAAGCTTATTTGGCTCACAAAGCACACTTTAGTCTTGCATTGGTCTTTACCTCTTTTTGCTTATCACTAGGTCTGCCCTATCATCCCGGGTACGCTCTGTGGTGTACAAAGAAGTCCGTAAATCTTTGACTGCGAGTTTCAGTAACAAAATTAATGTTGTCACCAACTATGTTATGTTTCAAAAAAACAAAAAGATCGCCCTGGGCACACAAGAATGCTGATCACAATATGAAGTCTGCCATATACAGAAACTGTTGTATTCAAATTATGTTTTAGAAACAGGCTTACACACTAGAACAATGATCAGTCATCGGCAGGAATCTGCTTCTACTGACTGTCAGACATTTATCAAATAACCTTGCAAAGCAAATCAACCAACAGAAGAAGAAGATGTAGATGATGATGATGAAGATGACGAAGATGACGATGACGATGATGATGATGATGATGATGATGATGATGATGATGATGATGATGATGATGATGATGATGATGATGATTGCGACGGCGACGACAAAGACGACGATGATGATAAACCAAACACACCAGCGTTGATAGTGTCATGTTGCAGACGAACACTGAGTCTGCTGGCGTGTGACGGGTTTGCGGGGTCACCACTGCGGAGCTACTTGGCGTCACGAGGCCAGAAACTGCACAAGATGTATCTGGACTTTTGGGTGGCCGTCAGACGATACCTGCAGGTGGGGGTCACAGCTGGCGCGAGTGGTACATGTCGTGTTGTGGGGCATGGGGGAAATAAGAGTTAAGGAGATATTTCTTGTTTTGTTTCTTTGCTTCTTTGGTTGGTTGTTAATTCATGTACCGTGCATGATTGGGGATTGAAGTGTTTTCGAAGATTTTTGTGTGAATTATTGTCGCATATGGTGCTGTTACTGCTGCTGCTGCTGATGATGATGATGATGATAATGTATTATCTCTTATGTCTTATATGTCAAGGGGTAAATGATACATGGGCAGCTGAGGCATGGGATGGAGGGTAGAGCAGCGGTTGTGAAGCTATCATTGCGCATTTGTACACGTAGATGCAGACACAAATATCGTACAAACTCATCCCTTGATTTGTGACGCCGACCAGTTGCGAGGCTACTGCGATTTGGCGGACGTGGTCAGTCCAGAGCGGGGTGCGGAGTTCAGCAGACTGTTACAGCAGCAGGTCCACCACCTGGCGCACGTCTTCCTCACCGACGTCAGTGAAGACGTCTCCATCCTCACCAACGAACACAAGCTGCACCTCATGGACGACCTGCTGAACAAGCGGCAGACCACTCTTATCAACGCCACGCAGGACGTTGTGTCTAACGTGAGTTACTGAACCTGTCCGCGTGTTTTTTATATTTTTATTTTATTTTTATTTTGTTACTTTGGTTGGTTGTGTTACTTTCCTGAGTAATCAGGGGAGTCTAGAAATGAGCAGTGTTGGGCTGGCCTTAGACAAAATCTTAGCCTTGAGGTTATCTCGGATGTTTTTGAGGTAGAGCTTTAAAAACTGCACACTTCTATGGTTTGATGATCTCCCGATATGACCCGAGTTTTCTTTACCCTTATCAAATTTTTGGGTCACAGTGGGGGTCATGTTCTGTTCATAAAAAGTTAACATTCAAGTGTTCTCGGATATTTTTGAAGCTAGAGCCTCCACATTTCACACACTTGTATGTTTTGATGATCTTCAGACATGACAACATTTTCGTCAAATTTCAAAGTCACAGCATGAAATGGTTGCTGGAGAAGACTATCAGGACTGAAAATGTCCACTGAGCTATGAAGGAAATAAGTCTTGACCTCAACAAGCTATGCTGTCATTGTTTGATTTGAGGTCACAACTTAGTGTCTGGGATATTTAATCTTGGCTAGACTATTTGTGATGACATCATGCTGTGATGTCATTGTGTCAGAAAGGAGGTCACTCAAGTGTCTAACACATATTTCGTTTGACACGCCCAGTATCATGCCGCTGGGTCAGAAAAGGAAGTGTTATGGTTCTTGTGTTGTTCTTTCTCTCTTTTTTCTTCAAAATTTGGAGGGAGTTGAGTATGAAGCTAATGATGGTGGTGGAAAGGGGAGTAGGGATGGGACAAGTTGCTTCCTGTGGGATATTCTGAGGGTTGGACAACTAAATCAATTGATACAGGTGGCATTGCGATCAAGTTTAAATGAATAAGTGGGACTCATATACTGTGGAACCTTCATTTAAGACTTTATGAAATCTGAGAAAATCTGGTCTGAAAAAGGAATAATTCTTAAAATGGCCCTACATTTACATAGGGTGAGAACAGAAAATCTGGGCTGAAAAAGGAAGGATTCTTAAAATGGCCCTTCATTTACATAGGGTGAGAACAGAAAATCTGGTCTGAGAAAGGAAGGATTCTTAAAATGGCCCTACATTTACATAGGGGGAGAACAGAAAATCTGGGCTGAAAAAGGAAGGATTCTTAAAATGGCCCTTCATTTACATAGGGTGAGAACAGAAAATCTGGTCTGAGAAAGGAAGGATTCTTAAAATGGCCCTACATTTACATAGGGTGAGAACAGAAAATCTGGTCTGGGAAAGGAAGGATTCTTAAAATGGCCCTACATTTACATAGGGTGAGAACAGAAAATCTGGTCTGAAAAAGGAAGGATTCTTAAAATGGCCCTTCATTTACATAGGGTGAGAACAGAAAATCTGGTCTGAGAAAGGAAGGATTCTTAAAATGGCCCTACATTTACATAGGGTGAGAACAGAAAATCTGGTCTGAAAAAGGAAGGATTCTTAAAATGGCCCTACATTTACATAGGGGGAGAATAGAAAATCTGGTCTGAGAAAGGAAGGATTCTTAAAATGGCCCTACATTTACATAGGGTGAGAACAGAAAATCTGGCCTGAGAAAGGAAGGATTCTTAAAATGGCCCTACATTTACATAGGGGGAGAACAGAAAATCTGGTCTGAGAAAGGAAGGATTCTTAAAATGGCCCTACATTTACATAGGGTGAGAACAGAAAATCTGGTCTGAGAAAGGAAGGATTCTTAAAATGGCCCTACATTTACATAGGGTGAGAACAGAAAATCTGGTCTGAAAAAGGAAGGATTCTTAAAATGGCCCTTCATTTACATAGGGTGAGAACAGAAAATCTGGTCTGAGAAAGGAAGGATTCTTAAAATGGCCCTACATTTACATAGGGTGAGAACAGAAAATCTGGCCTGAGAAAGGAAGGATTCTTAAAATGACCCTACATTTACATAGGGGGAGAACAGAAAATCTGGTCTGAGAAAGGAAGGATTCTTAAAATGGCCCTACATTTACATAGGGTGAGAACAGAAAATCTGGCCTGAGAAAGGAAGGATTCTTAAAATGGCCCTACATTTACATAGGGGAAGAACAGAAAATCTGGTCTGAGAAAGGAAGGATTCTTAAAATGGCCCTACATTTACATAGGGGGAGAACAGAAAATCTGGTCTGAGAAAGGAAGGATTCTTAAAATGGCCTTACATTTACATAGGGTGAGAACAGAAAATCTGGTCTGAGAAAGGAAGGATTCTTAAAATGGCCCTACATTTGCATAGGGGGAGAACAGAAAATCTGGTCTGAGAAAGGAAGGATTCTTAAAATGGCCCTACATTTACATAGGGGGAGAACAGAAAATCTGGTCTGAGAAAGGAAGGATTCTTAAAATGGCCCTACATTTACATAGGGTGAGAACAGAAAATCTGGTCTGAGAAAGGAAGGATTCTTAAAATGGCCCTACATTTACATTGGCCGGGTGAGAACAGAAAATCTGGTCTGAAAAAGGAAGGATTCTTAAAATGGCCCTACATTTACATAGGGTGAGAACAGAAAATCTGGTCTGAGAAAGGAAGGATTCTTAAAATGGCCCTACATTTACATAGGGTGAGAACAGAAAATCTGGTCTGAAAAAGGAAGGATTCTTAAAATGGCCCTACATTTACATAGGGTGAGAACAGAAAATCTTAGAGAACAGCAACCTGGTCTTTAAAGTTAGGGAGTCTTCTTTCGGGATGAGGGGGTGTCTTAAAAGGGAGTGAGAGTCTTCTATCGGGGCAAAAGGGAAGGAGTCTTCTAAGAGGGTTTATCCTACATACGTGAGAGAGACACCCGTGAGATAATAATCGTTCAAATCACACGTGTGTATATCATGTAAATGAGGTCATGTCAAGCAAGTCTGGCAGGGACCTGTTTTTCCACTGCTTATGATGCCAAAGTCACCGAGACAAACGTCATTATAGAAACACAAATTGCGCTCGCTAATTACCCTCGATGAATCTTTAGAACTAACACGTCACGCCACACTTTCAGAGTGACGATTCTTTGCTTTGACGTAATAGATTGCACGAGGCTTTTGAAGAGATCGAGGTTCTAAAACAAGCGTCTTCAATTTAGCTGCCTCGAATGCAGGACATTTTCAGTAAAATACACGTAAGTACAGTATGTAGGATAAACAGAATACTACATGGCTTGCTGTTCCGTACCAGATTTACACTCGTTGCTTTTTCAAATAGTGAACAGCTCGCTTTCGCTCGCAGTTCAATATTTAAAAAAACAACTCGTGTAAATCTGGTACGACACAGCAAGCCATGTAGTATTCTCTATTTCCGCTGTACTGGGACATGACGAAAGGCCAGGGGAGTCATATAAGCATTTGCTTTTCTTGTTTGTTGTTGTTGTTGTTGTTGTTGTTGTGCCCAGCCGACCACGAAGGGCCATATCAGGGCGGTGCTGATTTGACATATATAACGTGCGCCACACACAAGACAGAAGTCGCAGCACAGGCTTCATGTCTCACCCAGTCACATTATTCTGACACCGGACCAACCAGTCCTAGCACTAACCCCATAATGCCAGACGCCAGGCGGAGCAGCCACTAGATTGCCAATTTTAAAGTCTCAGGTATGACCCGGCCGGGGTTCGAACCCACGACCTCCCGCTCACTGGGCGGACGCCTTACCACTAGGCCACCGTGTTGCGGTGTTGTTGTTGTTGTTCTTCTTCTTCTTCTTCTTCTTCTTCTTCTTGTATGTGTGTGTGTGTGTGTGTGTGTGTGTGTTAATCAAGAGTCCGGCGTTGTTTCAGGTCCTGAGCATACCGGCGACACAGTACATACTACACGATCTACACGTATTCCACACTATTGTCGTGAGTACCCGGATGTTCTTGTCTTTGTGAATTCGACTTTACATCTACTTTTGGTTTAGAAGAACGACGCCCGCGTACACTGTAGTTCACGTTGTCTGTATGCGCGCCGTCTCCTTAGCGGACATCGTGTCGACATCCCAACGATGTTGATATCTGTCAGCATTTCTTAGGACTGAACTGAAGGAGAATAAACAATCATGTAGGCTTGTTTTTGGCTAAGCAATCGGACGTTTCAGAGATCTGGGCGAGACCTGAAAAAGCACTTGTTCCAATAACTAACCTTTCTTGTCTTTCACATGGTTTTGGATTTCATACTTGCGGTTGTGTTTTGATTAAACGGAAAACTGATCCCAGTTATTCAGTGTTAAAAACATATATGGAATGGCTCTCTTTATCTACTATGCCCCGCCCTGTCTGTCTGCAATAAACTCATACCTACCTTCTTTTTACAGTCAGTCAAGTTGTGACTAAATGTTTTAACATAGAGGGGGGGGATCGAGACGAGGGTCGTGGTGTATGTGTGTGTGTGTGTGTGTGTGTGTGTGTGTGTGTGTGTGTGGAGCGATTCAGAGTAAACTACTGGACCGATCTTCATGAAACTTTACATGAAAAATTTCTGAGAATGACGTTTTGTTCATTTTTCGATAAATGTCTTTGATGACGTCATATCCGGCTTTTTGTAAAAGTTGAGGCGGCACTGTCACACCCTCATTTTTAAATGAAATTGATTGAAATTTTGGCCAAGCACTCTTCGACGAAGGCCGGACTTTGGTTTGCATTTCAGCTTGGAAGCTTAAAACTTAATTAATGAGTTTGGTCATTAAAAATCAGAAAATTGTAATTATTTTTTTGTTATAAAACGATCCAAAAACAATTTAATCTTATTTTTCGTAATTTTCTGATTCCAAAAACATATACATACATATTATTCATTCGGATTAAAAACAAGCTCTGATAATTAAAAATATGAAAATTATGATAAAAATTAAATTTCCGAAATCGATTTAATTTTTTTTTATCCTATTCCTTGTCGGTTCCTGATTCCAAAAACATATAAATATGATATGTTTGGATTAAAAACAAACTCAGAAAGTTAAAAAGAATAGAGATATCGAAATATTATTGAAAGGCATCCCGCAATATCCACGAAATGTCAACCAGACCATATTCATAACTGTACAGGACTATATTAGACAGACGGGCAGGTTCCGTAACTGAGCCTCTATATTTCACTCATAACATTTATAAGACACTGGCATGTGACATGCTGCCTGACAAATCTTTCCCCATAACCTCTCTCATGTTCTTTTGTTGTTTTTCGACTTATTAATTTTGTCTCGATTTATGCGCAATGTAGTGACTGTTCCTCTGTTAACAATATGCATTAACTTTGTGCGAGTGTCTTATGTGCACTTATTACAATTGAAATGAGATCCACTCTCCTCAAATGTTGGCGCTCCAAGTCTTCTTCTTCTTCTTCTTCTTTTCCCCTTAAAGGCATAGAAAGCTGATGAATATACACGCTAATTGCTTTACCCAGAGCTGGAGACAGACTAAATTAAGTTCCCTGCAAAATATTGTGGTCTAGGAGCCCTTAAATGTTGAGATATTTGAATTTTTATTTTGATCTAGATGGTCCTATTTATAGATTTGGCAACACATGTAACGTTGATGCAAGGGAGCTAACACCGCGGCTTTGTTGACATCCTCACTTTTTCAGAGGCTAGAACAAGCTGTAATGCATGTATTATGGTCCGCGCATGGTGACATATCGTCATTATATGGTCTTATGGTGCGTTTGACATCGATTGTGGGCAAACTACACTTTGTAAACACGGGAGTGCGTTAGTATGCCTTTAAGCTAGCTGCTAGCTACGGCCGGGCCGCGACGGGCTGGTTCGGCGAACGGTCGCCGACGTCATCAAATCAGGGGATTCCCCTATTAGTTAGTACACAGAACTGGTTCGGTGGAATGTTCGCCGAGCGTTCGACGAGCTGGTTCGGCGTGGTTCGGCTGTGGTCGGTGGCGGGCTTAACTCCTATTCCTGTTCTCTCGTGCCCTTTCCCCACCTCCTGTATCATCAACCCCTTCCCATTTTCTGCTTGTCTGTGTATCTGTTTTGTTTTTGTTTTGTTTCGTCGTTTCTTGAAATGAGTTAATGTATTTATTCCGCCATCATGCTAACTCTTGTTTTGTAATTACTATGATTGCTTAAAATAAGCATTATATGCTTGAGTATGTGATCATCCATGCATTGTTCTTGTCATGATTAAAATTGAATAAAGTTCTGTTTAAACCAAAAAGAATAGAGATACAGAAAAGCGTGCTATCCTGCTGAGCGCAACCACTACCGTGCTATTCTGGCATGTCAATTTCACTGCCTTTGCCACGAGCGGGGTCTGACGAAACTACGAGTATACGGTTTTGGTGAAAAAATGCAGTGCGTTCAGTTTCCTTATGTGAGTTCGACAGCTTGACTAAATGTTGTATTTTCGCCTTACGCGACTTGTTTGACCTAATATCACGTATCTCGTCCTGCGTTCAATTAGGATAAACTTGCCTTGCCTTAATTGCCTTTTTTGCCTTGCCTTACCATGCCTTGCCATGCCTTGCCTTGCCTTCTGTGCAAATGCTTGACTTGTTTCAGCTGCGTGCCCCAACAGCTGAGCCGCCCAAAGAACTGACAAAGGAACTTCCGCATAAACGTAACGGATCAGTAAGTTATGCACGATACGATCATGCACGCAGAAGTTGAACATTTTGTGATTGTGCTATGATTTTCACAGGTGTTATCCCCGTGAGGATCATAATCTTTGCTGCTAGTACTAAGCGCGAAGACAGAATAGGGTATTTTTGTCTCCTTCTGTGTTCCTGAGCTTCACACTCTCAGGGTGACATTGAGAGTGTTACGTGCCACATGGAACGCCAAAACTGATTTTTTACCGGGCAAAATCTCCCGGTAGATTCTACTTAGTAAAAAGTCAGTTTCGGCCCCCACGTGGGCATTTTCTACCCTGTAGTTTGATTAGCCATGCAATGACGGAGCTTTCTGCTCGTTAAAAATATACTGGGTATCTCAGGCTCTAATTGGCCCAAATTCTACCGGTATTGTTAAGAGCACCAATCAAGTTCAGAGATACAAGGTAGATTAGCTAATCTACCGGTAGATTTGACCGGGTAAAAAGTCAGTTTTGGCGTTCCCTAAACTCCGCCACGTGGGCAGCAGGACGCCGTCATCGAGGGTGTGCGTGCTAGTTATCTTTGTGTTTCCAAGTCCCTAGACTTTCGCCGGAAACAGGGGGTATTTAACGTGCGCAACGGTCTTTGTGAATGCGGGGGTGGTCCGATTCCCGTCCGCTTAGAGTCTGTAGTGAACGTGGTCTCTGTGACTTTTAGAAAGCACAAGAAATTCCCCCACCGTACCTGTCTTGAATCCACGACGATAGCGAACTGGTTGCAAAGCCAGGACGCTGAAGACTGAGCCACTGACCCACCCGGCACAATCCTAGCAGTGATACGAGTATCGATGTCTAGAGTAATTTAACAGAAGTGAGTTCAGACATGATCGGAACTAGTGACTCTTATTATATTTTGCTCTTCCATGCAAACTTTTCCTTCAAGTTACCTATTCCGATTGAAAGATTGTACGTGACGAGCACACTTTGAATCGATTTCGTGTGTGTGTGTGTGTGTGTGTGTGTGTGTGTGTGTGTGTGTGTGTGTGTGTGTGTGTGTGTGTGTGTGTGTGTGTGTGTGTGTGTGTGTGTGTGTGAAAACAACCGCTTTTCACAGCAAGTCTGCATCAACAGTAACAAACACACTGTCATCATTTTGATAGTAAGGCATTTGAAAACGGCATGCTTAATAGACAAATTCCAAAAATAAATCCGTCGGTTTTGTATGGGTTGTGGGAGAGTGCTTCCCGCACACCCCTCGCTAGTGATTGGTCACTTCATTGTTTGTCTGCCGTTTTGAAAGAAAAAGTAACTCTTCCACAACCCATAAAAACCCGACGGAGTTATTTCCGAAAATCGTATACTATGGGACATACACGTTTTGCATAATTATATGTTCAGAGACTTCCTACCCGAGTTCCATCTGCCACCCTGAAGCTTGTGGACAGACGACTAAAAAGCATCGCCCTCAAAACGTTCGACGAGCGTCGCTGTCTGTCCAACCCCTGGTACGATGAACCGGAAACGGAACCAGTGCTCCAAGGTGACCCTGAGAAGGCCGTGGACGAGGAGGGCAGGAGGGTGGGCACGCTGACCGAGGACCACCGCATGCAGGCCTTCCAGTTCCTCATCATGATCAACGAAGGTGTGTGAGCAGGGGTTGGACATTACATTTTCTTACAGTGAAATGCAAGAATCTTCCTTTCCTGAAACAATCACTGCCAATAGCTTTCGCTAAGGCGTATAGTTGGTGGTATTTTAGTAATTGTTTCCCCATTATATTCCCCTCTCTATGTTCTTCCTCTTTTTGGACTCCTGGGATGGTTTGCACGAGAAAGTACCTAACCGGATGGGAACCATAATGCGCTGTATCGGATAGGTTGAGAGTGATATTTGTTTAGATTTAAACCCATCCGACCTAGTGCTTCGGTCCCACTAGGTTGGGGTCTTTCTGATGCACACCACAGGAGTCCAGACGGAGGAAGAACATAAAGGGGGTAAACTAATGGGGGAAAATTAACAAAATCACACACACCAACCACCAACAATAAGCCTCATCCAAAGCTGTGGGCAGTGATTGTTATAGATCTACAAGGAAAGGAAGATTATCTTATTTCACTGTAAGAAAATGTAATGTTCAGGACGTCTGTAACTAAATTCCTACATCATTGAAATATTACCTGAACTGTTCGTTTTAGTGCGATACACGCTAAACAAAATACTTGTTCTCATCCCAAGCAGAACCTCATTCACGTATGTTATGAAGGAGTATGATGTTCGTTCTGTTATGAAGGAGTATAATGTTCGTTCTGATAACCTCTCTCTCTCTCTCTCTCTCTCTCTCTCTCTCTCTCTCTCTCTCTCTCTCTCTCTCTCTCTCTCTCTCTCTCTCTCTCTCTCTCTCTCTCTCTCTCTCTCTCTCTCTCTCTCTCTCTCTCTCTCTTAAATTTTTTTTCTCTCCATTAATAGATATATACACGACTGCCATATGTGACATACGAGATCTGGCAGATATGGTCTGGTCTGACTTCGGCAGCTTGCACATTCACAATGCTCCGGCGATTCGAAATCGTGAGTACAACAGTTGTTTCTGTCTTTCTCTTTGACAAACCTCCCCCCCTCCCGCCCAACCCAAGCTGTGCAAAGCTTATTTTGCAATGGGGGGAAAGAGGGACCCAGGGAATGTCTTACACTTCGACAAATTGCCGAATTGTTATGTTTGATGTTCATGTTGACAAATTTGCCGACGAAAAGAAATCACAGCAACATCCCTGCAACATGGGGGGGGGGGGGGTAGACTTTAATGTGACTCTCAGTTACTTGATCACGAAAAAACACCATTCATGTCGTTTTGTCCCAACCTTTTTATGCAGCCTGCAGCCCTTCGAAAACATGACTGGCAAAGAGGTGTTCACGTTTAGTGTCATCACCGACACCTCATCGTCCACATCAATCGAACATTCCGGGGGCTATGTAGGTTGCTTTGAACAACGTACGCTTGCAGGGCTCCCCGAAATGTACGTCCGTTCGTGTGTCCTAAATACACAATAAACAAGTATATATAAAAATTAAAAAAACGTACTAGAAATTCACAGAGGGGCTCCCGCGACGCACAAAACCTGAAAATAGCGGGTGCCTAGATGCCATATAATTATATCCGTTATCATGCGTCCCGGCGTCGGTACTGTTCAGAACACGCTCTGCCCGATATGTAACGACGCGAATTTGCGGAGTAAGCTGACCGTAAATTATGACCATAATGTTTTTGTGAAGAGCTCGGAGAAATGCCAAAAGTCGTCATTACATTGAAATGAGCTCTTGAAAAAGCATGTGTCGGCCAGGAATGCGCTTCCGAAAGCAAGAATATGAGCCTCCCGATCTTCGGACCCTCTAAGGACCCCCGGACTTTAAATTTGGGGGTCCCGGGGTCCTCTAGGTAGAACATCTTTGTGGAGCCATGGTATGTAAGCGTTTTCAACAGCATCTATGTCTTTTTGTCCCAGGCTTTCTCCGCAGCCTTCAACCCTACAAACGTCTGACTCGAAAAGAGGTCTCCACGCTTAGCGTCATTACTGACGCTTATCTCAACGTTCATATCGATTCTGACGTCAACGACGATGACGACGATGAGGTGGAAAAAGATGAGGTCAGTGAGAAGAGGAACAACGTAGGTTTCAACCACCACGCTGTCACCCGCCTGCAGAGAAGACGTGGGGCTGTGGACTTACCTCTTCCTCCAAATCCAAAGTAAGATTGTTGTTTTAGCAGAGACTATTAGGTTTCTTCATGGCCGGATCAGTTAGTTTGTTAGGGGGGGGGGGGGGCTAAGCAAAGGGAGCGAAGCGATCTTGACGAATGAGCGAAGCGACCGAGATCCTCCGGAAAAATATTTTGTTCAAAGAAACCAAACGGGGCTATCTAGGCTTAGACATTGCTCAATCGGTCTTTTCATCCCCCCTTTTTGGGGGAAGCAATTTTAACTTTTTTATGTTACCATTTTCTGGCATGAAAATAACATTTCAATTTGAAAAAAGAAAATGGGATGGGCGGTTGAGCTAGTAAAGCTCCCCCCCCTCGTCCGGCCCTGTTCTTCTTTACTGCTGGTCACAAAGGGGGTGGGGGGGGGGACGGGGGTAAAAAGTAAAATAGCTTTAAGCTTATCTAAATTTGGTTATTTATGTTCCACACACATCATATTTTAACACGCAGGTAAAACAAAGCTGTTGTGACATCCATCGCAAGCAAGGTGGCTTTGGTAATGACCAGGGTGGGGAGCATTATTCTTTTTAACTTTATGAGTTGTTTTTTTGCCTAAACATAACACGTATAGATATATACATATATATGTGTGTGTTTTTGGAATAAGGAAATGATAACGCGAGTGCGCGTTCGAACAAGATGAAATCATTTTGGGTCGATTAATATACATGTTCAGATTTTTGATGACCAAGCTCATTAATTTATTTTTAAGCTTCCAAGCTTAAATGCAATCCCATGGTCCGGGCTTCGTCGAAGGGTGCTTAACCAAAATGTCATTCAATTTGATCAAAAAATGTGGGTGGGACAGTGCCGCCTCAACTTTCACTAAAAGCCGTAAATGACGTCATCAAAGACATTTATGGAAACAAACATCTGGGGGATATCATTCTCAGCAACTCTCATGTAAAGTTTCATGAAGAACGGTCAAGTAGTTTTCTTTGAATCGCTCTTCACATACAGACACTCGTCAAATAAACTTTCACATAACGCACGTTTTGCGCGAGACACAGAATTTTCATTGTGCTTTATATGTATTTTAGGTTTGAATATGGTTGCTTTGGTGCTCAATATATATATGTTGTGGATTTGTGTGAGAACAAAATAAACGCACGTTTTAGGATGTGACACCGCATTAAACATGCGTTATGGTCAGTTCAGGTCAGTTGTTTTCTTACCATTGCTTGTCTCAGCTGATTTTATAAATGTGTTTGGTGCTGTTGAATATCTGAACTCTTCAAATAAACCAGTTTCAGTTGAAGATAAACTTCTGCTATAAAGTAGCTTCCAGTACAAGGAGCAAGGGTATGACTATTCCCGTTTTTGGTCGACATATTTGCGTGACACGCGAGTTAAATTTACCTATAAAAACTAAATGAAGCATTCTGTTATTTAATGCAGTGCTTACACTTGGATGCAACTGAAGTTGAGTTTGACTCATCTAGTGTGAAAACGTTAAACAATGTTAAGGAAAACATGGTTACAATTAAGCGACACCCCCCTCTGTGACCAGCAACGAAGAAGGACACATTAATCAATGTTTTACGATCCTGATGCATGCACAGCCTAGCGGTGACCTGACGAGATAAACTTCATTCTCGAAATTCTGTGTCGGCATCTGGGAGACATACAAGAGAAGCGACAGAATGTTTATGTGACGCCATTATTCGCATTACTTTGTTTTGCTTTTGACGTCAGTGGTTTTACATAGGAAGAGGGTTAAGAAGAGCGTTTTAGTTCGGTTAATCGGTGTTGTTTGTCTTTAAAATGTCTTTGTTCTCCTGCCCTCAGGCAAGGGTGTCGGTAAGCACAGGCACGCCTTCGATATTCTCTGAGTGCATGAATTTCATGTCACTTATACTTTTATAGGCGCTATTTTTCTGTGAGGGCATTAGTCAATCAGCCTTCGGTATCAACTATAACTCGCTCGCTTCCAGAAGCCAAACCAGAGGGGGGGGGGGGATGAAGATACTTCTCCCGCACCCACAAAAGAAAGACTATAGTTTAACACTTTCTACCCCAGCTATGTTGACCAATTTTTTTTTTAGCCGAGACCAGCTGTGCTGCAGCAGGTCACTCAGAATTGTAGTAACTGTGTAGTAACTGTGTATCAACACTATGAAATGCAGGCGTTAGGTGGACGTTACAGGAAGCGACTGAAGCTAACAGTCAGAGCGGATATATCCGTAGCTGGTCAGATAGAGCCATATGAGTGGGTACGGATATATCCGTACCTGGGAGACAATGAGTTAAAGATACACTCCTTCCCGTCCAAGCTAGTGTTTAAACCATCACATATATGTCTTTTGAATGCGGTGACGAGTTTCAAGCTATTTGAGCAGAAAACAATATGAAGAAAAAGCCTCGGAAGGATCATAATATACACTGCCACGCTTTAGACTTCATGCTTCAGTCTGCCACTCAGAAATTAAAACGTCATATGGAGAGGAAAGAGAAACAGCCATACAGTACATCAGAGTACCTTGTGTTTTGTTGTTATTGTTGTTGTTGCAGTTGCTGTTGTTGTTGCGTTGTTGTTGTAGTTGGTTTTGGTGGTGGTGTGGTGTTTTTTTTGTTTTGTTGAGTCACTTGAGAAAAAGTGACTCTATGTAATCGGTCAGTGTTAGTCTGTCCGGCCGGCCGTCCGGCCGGCCGTCCGTAGACACCACCTTAACGTTGGACTTTTCTCGGAAACTATCAAAGCGATCGGGCTCATATTTTGTTTAGTCGTGACCTCCAATGACCTCTACACTTTAACGATGGTTTCGTTGACCTTTGACCTTTTTCAAGGTCACAGGTCAGCGTCAAAGGAAAAATTAGACATTTTATATCTTTGACAAAGTTCATCGGATGTGATTGAAACTTTGTAGGATTATTCTTTACATCAAAGTATTTACATCTGTAGCCTTTTACGAACGTTATCAGAAAAACAAGGGAGATAACTAGCCTTTTCTGTTCGGCAACACACAACTTAACGTTGGGCTTTTCTCGGAAACTATAAAAGTGACCGGGCTCAAATTTTATGTGAACGTGACTCATTGTGTTGTGAATAGCAATTTCTTCCTGTCCATCTGATGCCTCATATAATATTCAGAACTGCGAAAGTGACTCGATCGAGCGTTTGCTCTTCTTGTTTAGGGTTAATTTTAGTTGCATGCTTGCGTCTTTAAACCTTTAACTTTGTTCTGTTTTCTATGTGTAACCTCATATATATATATATATATATCATATAATTTCAGGAAGTTCGACGATTTGCTTAGAGACGAAGACCAGCGCATGTTGTTCCGGCTGTTCCTCATCAGCAAAGGACCGGGTCACGTAGATGCTCTCAGCTTCTGGAAGGCTGTCGAAGACATGGCAGTTGCTCGGGTAGCTTCTCAGACAGTTTCCCAGGCAGCTTCTCAGGCAGTTTCTGATGATTCCATGAACGTGGGTCAGGGGAACGCTATCAGAACCAAGTACCTCTTGGGAAAACGTGTGTATTCATTTTACGAGCGGAAGGAAGAGTTTTGTTCTGTCGGTTGCTTTACCGGTTTTCCAGAGAATAGTATCGGTGGATTTGTTTTGACACTTACATTGGTGCCAATCTGAAAAATAAATTAAACACCAACAAAATCGAACGTTGCACAGTAAGCTGGCAGACATTTGATTTGTTGTATTTGTCAAAGCCGCAGGATGTTCTTATCTCATGCAAAGACCTGGACGGAACTGTGTTGGCTTACATAATAAACTTAGCCAAGTCTCGCAGCCAAATTAAAGCATTAATTCCCGTGTCATTTCATTTAAATTGTCTAGGCCAGTTAAGGCCGTTCACAGACACTTGACTTTCTAGATTACCTTTCGGGTGAAAATGAAAAAAAAAATGAAAAAAATGTAAATGAAAAAAACGTCTTGGGATATCACTTGGAAAAATGTGCATGTACAGTTTCAGGAAGATCGGTCCAATAGTTTTCTCTGAATCGCTCAGCACATATACACACACAGACACACAATCACCACGACCCTCGTTTCGATTCCTGGTCTATGTAAAAAATATTAAGTCAAAAATGGACTAAATGTGAAAAACATTTTTTATTTATCTTTGTTCTGTTCTGTCCCATTCTGTTGCAGGTCGCTTCAATCTACTGTTGGATGAAGAGTACCTGAGGTCGGTGGGAGCGGACCCTATCGTGTTTCATTCACACATCACGGCAGTTCAGTCAAAGGTCAAGGATGAATTGGAAGAGAAGTGGTACGTCAGTTGCGAGATTATACCCCCATTCCACACAACCGTTCTAGGTCCCGTTCCCGTACCGACCAAGGACGGCTGCCACAACAATGGAACGCTGCGCAAACGGCCGTTTTTGGCATCTTTGAGCAGCGTCTGACCATAGTGGCAGCCGTCCCCAGGACGGCTGGGAACGGAAGCTAGAACGGATGTGTGGAATGTGGGTATGACAACTCAGTGTGTGAGAGCGCTACCGTTGCGTTACCGTTGTTTTAAGTTCCTTTAACGATCCAAGCGTTCCGTTACCGATGGGTTAAGGTTCCATTACCGTTCATTCTGATCGGGAGGGGAACGGCTACAATTTTGAACATGCAGCCCAAACTCAACCGTCCCTACCGACCCTACCGTTCAAAGCAGTTCCGTTAACGATCATTTACGTTCCATTGCGGTTCCCTCCCGATCCCTCCCGTGCCCGCACCGTTCCTTGGTCGGTACGGGAACGGGACCTAGAACGGTTGTGTGGAATGGGGGTATTACTTCTTGAGTGGTAAACCTAGAGGAACAAGGAATTCGTGTTGCGAAACACTGGGTGACGTTCCTTTGTCGTTGAAGGCATACCCCAAATCAGCCTCAAATAACACCATAAGCTACACACTTCGGTTTTGGGTTTATAGTAATGTCACCACACACCAAGAATACCTTCAAATTAGTGTTTCAACATTCAATTATTTTTTGTGTAAACGCTGTATTTGTCTGCTACGAGAACCACGACCTTGCGTGACCCTGCTTTCGGGCGTTTCTTTTTTCAAACTTTCAAAACTTCGAATTGTACTGATCTTGTCTTGATGAAAAAAGAGTTCTTTCATGATTTAAGAATGTTTGTGTAACAAGCTGTCAATTTATTATTTAGATTTTAAAACTTAGGTCTAGCGCCAAAACGCACCACGGTCCAATTGTCTCTGACACAATCCGCAAAATTAATTCTTTGAAAATTGCTCGCTCTTTACGTAGGGCACCTAGGATGTTCTTGTTTGGTGAGCGTTCAAATGGAAGGGTGTTTGTACTGTGTGTAAAAGCCTGACAGTATCTGTGATGGTTTACGGGAGGCGCACTGTGCCTTTAAGAACAGAATATTTTAGAAAACAGGGTCTTGAAAATGTCTTATTGGGGGTTTGGGGTCCTGAAAGAAATGTAGGCGTCTTCTATGGGATAAGATGGTTCAGGAAGGGCAGGAGGTAACAAATGCGAGACGTCTACAACCATTTGCTTTTCTTGTTTTAAATGTATTGGTAAACGTAATTAACCGTGCGACGGACGCGTGCGAAGCGTGTTTGAATCATGGATGTTCAAATGCTGAGTGGAGTACGCTCATTTTTCTTAAAATACACAAAGTTTGTTTGAGAATACTCCGAGTGCAAAACAGAGGTTCTCAGGTCTGATGTGTATATAGAGAATACTACATGGCTTGCTGTTTCGTACCAGATTTACACGAGTTGTTTTTTAAAATATTGAACTGCGAGCGAAAGCGAGCTGTTCACTATTTGAAAAAGCAACGAGTGTAAATCTGGTACGACACAACAAGCCATGTAGTATTCTGTTTATCCAACATACTGTACTTACGTGTATTTTACTGAAAATGTCTTGCAGACGAGGCAGCTAAATTGAAGACGCTTGTTTTGGAACCTGGTCTCTTCTAAAGCCTCGTGCAATCTATTACGTCAAAGCAAAGAAACGTCACTCTGAAAGTGTGGCGTGACGTGTTAGTTCTAAAGATTCATCGAGGGTAATTAGCGAGCGCAATTTTTGTTTCTATAATGACGTTTGTCTCGGTGACTTTGGCATCATAAGCAGTGGAAACACTGGTCCCTGCCAGACTTGCTTGACATGACCTCATTTACATGATATACACACGTGTGATTTGAACGATTATTATCTCACGGGTGTCTCTCTCACGTATGTAGGATAAATTGATTTCCAATGCCTGAGACTTTTGCTGTGACCTTTGAATGTTATCGTGCGCATGCCTGTACACGGGGGTGTTCGGACGCCGAGAAGAGTCTGCACAAAGTTGACTCTGGGAAATAAATCCCTTGCCGAACGTGGACCAGAGCCGCTTCCGACTGAGCTATCTCCCCTGGCGCATGTTGCGTTACCGAGACCTCCACACGGGCAAGTGTGACGTTCTCGTCGGATGTTAGAAGCACCGAAAAGACCTCACTCTTCCCGTTGAAAGATCGTTACGGCGGAGAATCGCTTGAAAATGTTGTCATTGGTGTTGGTGTTGATGTTGTTGTTGCCTGTCTCGCTTGAGCGAATAATTCCCTAGCTTACTCTTCCCGATACAAGATTGTTACGTGAGTTCTTTGAGCACCTCATTCCATCTCTTTTTCTTCACGTTTCACTACGAGGTGGGAGGAGTACACTCAGTCACGGCCCACAAAGAAAGACATTGCGAAAAGCCGAAAGTATTCCAGAGCTAAGATATCAGGCAAGCCATGGACCACACCGGGACAGATTGAGAGCGGCCACACGCGAACAAAGGGAGACTCTGGTGCAACACGAACAGAGACGGAATCCGGCAAAGTGCGATCGAGGAGAAGCTCTGGCACAAAAGGAAAAGAGGCGATCTCCGGCGGAGTGCAATCAGAGGGAAGCTCTGGCAAAAGAGAAAAAGAGGCGATCGCCGGCAAAGTGCAATCAGAGGGAAGCTCTGGCAAAAGAGAAAAAGAGGCGATCGCCGGCAAAGTGCAATCAGAGGGAAGCTCTGGCAAAAGAGAAAAAGAGGCGATCGCCGGCAAAGTGCAATCAGAGGGAAGCTCTGGCAAAAGAGGAAAAGAGGCGATCGCCGGCACAGTGCAATCAGAGGGAAGCTCTGACACAAAAGGAAAAAAAACGATCGCCGGCACACCGAGAACAGTAGAGAGCTCTTGTTCGACAGGAACAGAGGGGAGCTCTTTCACAGATTCGAGCTCTACTGAGCAAACTGAGAAAAGACCCAGACCACCTAGTGTGACGTTCTCGTCGCACAATGTGGCATTAGCAGACGCAGAGTGTTCCGTTTCGTGGGGTTGGCACACTTATGACGTCTCAGTGTCGACGCCTGATCTGTTTGATGAGGAGCTTGATGCCAGTGCGTTATTCCAAGGTGAGGTCATGTTAAAATTAGAGTTCGTTTCGGGTCTGTCGGGATGGGATGTTTGGCGGACTAATTGGTTTGCTAGTATGTTTGTTATGTCTGTATGCCTGCTTACCTGTGTGTCTGCCTGCTATACTGGTCTGTATGTCTGTCTGTATGTCTGCATGTCTCCCTGTTTTTCTCAATGAACCAAAAGATCAGTCGGCTCGTCTGTTTTTCTCTGTCTTTCTGTCTGTGTCTCTCTGTCTTTTTGTATGTGTGTGTGTGTCTCTCTCTCTCTCTCTCTCTCTCTCTCTCTCTCTCTCTCTCTCTCTCTCTCTCTCTCCTTTACTTATCGTCACTTTAGAGCTAGTTTTTCATGTCTTCAGAATCGCGAGTCGCAGGCGAAAACGAATCCGTCAAGAGAAAGCCGGAACAGCAAGCACCCGGAAAGCGGGAGGCGGACAAGAAAGCGTCAGGAAAGCGAGCGTCGAACGAGCAAGCGTCAGGAAAGCGAGCGTCGGACGAGCAAGATTCAGGAAAGCAAGCGTCGGACGAGCAAGCGTCAGGAAAGCGAGCGTCGAACGAGCAAGCGTCAGGAAAGCGAGCGTCAGACGAGCAAGCATCAGGAAAGCAAGCGTCGGACGAGCAACCGTCAGGAAAGCGAGCGTCGGACGAGCAAGCGTCAGGAAAGCGAGCGTCGGACAAGCAAGCATCAGGAAAGCAAGCGTCGGACGAGCAAGCGTCAGGAAAGCGAGCGTCGGACGAGCAAGATTCAGGAAAGCAAGCGTCGGACGAGCAAGCGTCAGGAAAGCAAGCGTCGGACGAGCAAGCGTCAGGAAAGCAAGCGTCGGACGAGCAAGCGTCAGGAAAGCAAGCGTCGGACGAGCAAGCGTCAGGAAAGCAAGCGTCGGACGAGCAAGCGTCAGGAAAGCGCGAGCACGACAAACGTGAGTCAGCTAAGTCCATGGCCATGGGATCAAAGATGACCTCGACAAAAGTTCTGAGCATTCAGCCCGAAGAAGAGGAACCAGAATTAACATTACCAGCAGAACAAGAAGATGAAGATGATGATAAAGATGACGAAGGCGAAGAAGAAGAAGAAGACACAGAAGAAGAAGAAGAAGGCGAAGAAGAAGGCGAAAAAAAAGGGGGAAAAAAGGCGCTGGGGAAGAAACGGCCAGACAAAAAGCGCGTGGCGGTATTGCAGAAGAAAAGGACAGACAAGAATAAGAAGAAACAGGAGCCCAGATCGCCAGTGGAGAAAGGTGTGAAGGAGAGTCACGGTCGAACGAAGGTGAAAAAAGGTACTGTTATTTTACGTATGGGGAGATACTCTGTATGTGTGTGTGTGTGTGTGTGTGTGTGTGTGTGTGTGTGTGAGTGCCTGCATGTGTATTTTCGTGTGTGTGTGTGTGTGTGTGTGTGTGTGTGTGTGTGTGTGTGTGTGTGTGTGTGTGTGAACCTCTCACTCTTAATCTGTCTCTCAATCTCTGTCTTTCTCTCTGTCTGTCTGTCTCTCTAGCTCTCTGTCTGTCTGTCTCTCTCTCTCTTAGATCAGTTCTCTCTCGCTCGTCTGTTTTTACATTTAGTCAAGTTTTGACTAAATGTTTTAACATAGAGGGGAGAATCGAGACGAGGGTCGTGGTGTATGTGTGTGTGTCTGTCTGTCTGTGTGTGTGTGTAGAGCGATTCAGACTAAACTACTGAACCGATCTTTATGAAACTTGACATGAGAGTTCCTGGGTATGATATCCTCAGACGTTTTTTTCATTTTTTTGATAAATGTCTTTGATGACGTCATATCCGGCTTTTCGTGAAAGTTGAGGCGGCACTGTCACCCTCTCATTTTTCAACCAAATTGGTTGAAATTTTGGTCAAGTAATCTCCGACGAAGCCCGGACTTCGGTATTGCATTTTAGCTTGGTGGCTTAAAAATTAATCAATGACTTTGGTCATTAAAAATCTGAAAATTGTAAAAAAAAATTAATGTTTTTATAAAACGATCCAAATTTACGTTCATCTTATTCTCCATCATTTTCTGATTCCAAAAACATATAAATATGTTATATTTGGATTAAAAACAAGCTCTGAAAATTAAAAATATAAAAATTATGATCAAAATTAAATTTTCGAAATCAATTTAAAAACACTTTCATCTTATTCCTTGTCGGCTCCTGATTCCAAAAACATATAGATATGATATGTTTGGATTGAAAACACGCTCAGAAAGTTAAAACGAAGAGAGGTACAGAAAAGCGTGCTATCCTTCTCAGCGCAACTACTACCCCGCTCTTCTTGTCAATTTCACTGCCTTTGCCATGAGCGGTGGACTGACGATGCTACGAGTATACGGTCTTGCTGCGTTGCATTGCGTTCAGTTTCATTCTGTGAGTTCGACAGCTACTTGACTAAATGTTGTATTTTCGCCTTACGCGACTTGTTGATATTTGCCATGGCTTTCGGTAAATGTGTCTGAGTTAATTAACTTACCATCACATATCTGTGAGTGTATTGATTCTCCTACGAGTGCATTATTCGAGCTGTTGTTACTCTGTGTGTGTGTATGTGTGTGTGTGTGTGTGTGTGGCTGGCTGACTCGCTGGCTGGCTGGCTGGCTGTTCATCTGTCCAGCTGCCTTTGTGTGTATGTCAGTGTCTTTGTCGGTGTCTCTCTTTCTGTCATTGTTCTTCTTTCTCCACACTAGTACTTCTTTGCTGTTGTCTCCACCTTCTTCTTCTGCGTTCATGGGGTGAAACTCCCTCGTACACTCGGGTTTTTGACTCACATGCGAAGCAAAAGTGAGTCTATGTACTCACCCGAGTCGTCCGTCCGTCCGTCCCCCCCGTCCGGACGTCCGTCCGGAAAACTTTAACGTTGGATATTTCTTGGACACTATTCAGTCTATCAGTACCAAATTTGGCAAGATGGTGTATGATGACAAGGCCCCAAAAAACATACATAGCATCTTGACCTTGCTTCAAGGTCAAGGTCGCAGGGGCCATAAATGTTGTCTAAAAAACAGCTATTTTTCACATTTTTCCCATTTTCTCTGAAGTTTTTAAGATTGAATACCTCACCTATATATGATATATAGGGCAAAGTAAGCCCCATCTTTTGATACCAGTTTGGTTTACCTTGCTTCAAGGTCAAGGTCACAGGAGCTCTTCAAAGTTGGATTGTATACATATTTTGAAGTGACCTTGACCCTGAACTATGGAAGATAACTGTTTCATGCTTTCATCATGAGACACATTTGGTCACATATGATCAAGGTCAAGGTCACTTTGACCCTTATGAAATGTGACCAAAATAAGGTAGTGAACCACTAAAAGTGACCATATCTCATGGTAGAAAGAGCCAATAAGCACCATTGTACTTCCTATGTCTTGAATTAACAGCTTTGTGTTGCATGACCTTGGATGACCTTGACCTTGGGTCAAGGTCACATGTATTTTGGTAGGAAAAATGTGTAAAGCAGATCTTAGTGTATGATGTCATTGCTAGGTTTAGTTATTTGACCTTGACCCTGAAGGTCAAGGTCATGTAAAGGTCAAGGTCAAGCATGTGAGTCGTATGGGCTTTGCCCTTCTTGTTTGTTTCTTCGAGTCTTACCCTCACTATTCCAGGTGAGGAGAAGAAGCAAGTGAAGAAAAACCTGAAGATTGAGCACAAGATGGACGTAGCAGAACCATCTGTGAACGAGGATGAACACCAAAAGGGAAATGTGATGAACTACAAGAATTTACATCTGAATATGGACGGTTTGTCTCTCTCACCCACAGGGACGGTTCAAACGACTGGGGTGAAGAAGAAAACTGATTTTGAAGGTACTGTAACGTTTTCCTTCAGTAAATACTTTAGTTTAAAGGATACTAGTAATACCCGTGCTCCGCACGAGATTTTTTCTTCTTCATTAATTACAGAGTTAATTATGAATAAGCAACAACAAAAACGTGTTCAATGTGCAATGGCACGCGCGTACAGAACAAAATGCCATACATTTATTGGGAGAGATAAAAAAAACAAAAAGGGCACAGTGGTGGATTGGCCATGACTTGTGCAGTGACAACAGTAACATACTAAATTTAGAAGTAATTGCGACAAAGTTACCCCAAAAAAGCGCAAGCACACACAGAACAACAAAATGTGATAAAGCATCAAACCTAAGAAAAGCAGCGTTCAATGTGCAATGAACTGCAAACCATTTACACAGCAGCAAACATGTGACGCTTTCTGAAATTTCGGTCAATGTAGCGATATTTTCTTTTTACCAGGCTCGGCGCTTGAATACACTTTCTTTGTTTTCTTGCGTAGCTGCTCGCCATTCGTAATGCAAGAATCTACAGCTTGGTGAAGGCAGACAGTTACGAAGGAAAGGCTAAATGCGGCAAAACAAAAAAAGTGTCTACATTGACCGAAATCTCAGAAATTATGACACATGGGAGTGAAACAAACACATAAACACAGCATTAAATGAAATAGTGTGCACAGTACCAAAAAAAGTTTTACACATCAGCAAATAGGAATGAAAAAGTAACCCAGTGGTAAATATACAGTGCAGTGGGTTCTGTGAACAATGACAAATCATACAATTGGGAAAGAATAAAACAGCGTTAAATTGTGCCCTTTTCTGAGATTTCAGTCAATGTGGACAGTCTGAGAATTCAATCAATGTGACAAAATCATTTTGTCACGCTTCAACCAAGATGATGAATGCTAGTTAAAATGTGTAAAATAATATATAACACCAATCATATAATTGGGAAAGAAATCTCGACGCAGTACCCCGACAGCTCGAGTCACCCACAATGAAACGTTTGTACGATTGACTGGACTTAAACAAATTAGAGGCTACATTGACATAAGTGAGGGACATACATGTGCAAAAAAATGTGCCCAGAGAACAATAGTTGTACACATATCACCATAATTATATGTCTTGAGACGGGGAAAAAAAACAGCACTGAATGGAACAAAATTTGTACACTTCAGCAAACATGTGAGTGAAAAATAAAATGTCAGCTTACACTGGTGCAATTCTGTAACACATGTTACATAGCCCCTGGTGAATTAACAGAGAGAAAAATAACAAAAAACGGTCATATAGGTTTTCGCATCCATGGGAGGTAATCGGAACCGACCAAACTGACTGAGCCAGTAGCGCGACATATGTCGTGACAACCATGACAGTATACGTAACGTAGCGCGACATATGTCGTGACAACCAGCCTAAGGGTTAAAATGTGAAATTGGTTCTGCGTTCTGCGAACAACAAAATGTTTACACATGCATTGTGCACAGAGAACAAAAGTTTACAGATCACCATGGCATTATGATGGTTAGGCCTGAAGAAATAAATTTGCTTTTGTTTAATATTTCTCTTGGGCTGCAAGCCAGCACAACATAATTAAAACATTTCATTTGCCAAATCAGCACCACCAAAACTGATAAATAGGACTAAGCATGGAGTATTCATTGCAGGGGCTCTTTTTACATTTAGTCAAGTTTATTGTTTGTCATGTTGTGTGCCACACGCGTTGCAGTTGTCACCGTGTGTAGAGTTTAAGATGATGTGATTCCTATTCTTATAAAGACAAAGTCGATCTCCGTTACACCCCCGCAAAAATGTACATGATTGCCCATATGGTCTTTGTTGATGTTGTTTGTCTCGTGACTTTATCGATATGTCGCAAAATGATTCCACAAAATTCCAAACAGGGATCAGATTTTACCCGCAACTACTGACTATGAAAAGGTTGTGAAAAAATGGGTTGAATGTGAATGTTTATTCCTGAGACAATGCTTGGAGAGCTTCTCCCGATGTGACTGCGTCATCTGAAGTGGACTGGGTTGCGTTTTGTGTTGCGTTTTGTGTTGCATCAAACATGTCTGTGGATTGTGTTGAATTTTGTGTTGCGTCAATCATGTCGTCATCCATGATTTGACTGAGCGTTAGGACGTCGACAATTGAGGTGGTTTGATGTGTTTGTAGGAGTGCTTGTTGCTGCAGGGTTGTTTGGTGCAGCTGTGGGTGTAGGTGAACGTAGTGCAGATGAAGATTAGCTGGCTATTGCTGCAGGGTTGTTTGGTGCAGCAGTGGGTGTAGATGAACGTAGTGCAGATGAAGATTAGCTGGCTATTGCCTCAGGGTTGTTTGGTGCAGCAGTGGGTGTAGATGAACGTAGTGCAGATGAAGATGAGCTGGCTATTGCTGCAGGGTTGTTTGGTGCAGCAGTGGGTGTTGTAGATGAACGTAGTGCAGATGAAGATGAGCTGGCTATTGCCGCAGGGTTTTTGGTGCAGCGGTGGGTGTAGATGAACGTAGTGCAGATGAAGATGAAGTGGCCGACTTGAGGCGTTGATTTTCACGCCTAAGATTGGTTAGTTGTGTGAAGTCTTTGCTCGCTTTGGTTTTTGCATCTGACAATGGGTTGACAATGGTCTGGAAAGATTGCTTTTGTTTTTGTCGAAGTCGGGGTACTGCTTCACAGGCCAAGTTGTGGTCACCGTCTTGAAGTGAGGTCGCAGTGAGTTGGTCGTTGGGACGCCATATCTGAAGAAAATGAAAAAAAAACAAAAAAACTTATACACAGGAGTATGCAACACTGAAAAATGATTTGTTTTGGCAGGAATGCCGTTTGCATGACTACATCTACATGAACAACATTTTCTCTTTATTCGTATGCTCATTGGTGTAAAAATCCAGCCCCCCCCCCCCCCCAATGATCACACACACACACACACTCACAGTGATGAAAGTGCGCATCTCTTCCCAGCCTTGCAGCGCTTTGAAAGTTGGAAGCATTAAAGGTAAAAGCCATCGTGAAGATACGAACAAAAAGTATGACGTCTAAAATATATAATGATTCAAACGCATAGTATAACATAAGTAAATGACAACAGAAAATATATACATGGTTCAAACACACACACACACACACACACACACACACACACACACACACACACACACACACACACACACACACACACAATCGAGTGCACGCATCCATGCATATACACTCATGTACACACACACACAGACAAACACACACAATAAAAGTACGTCCAATGGAACGTGTGCGCGTGTGTATGTGGATGCTGTTTTCAGGTAATAGAATCCCCACCACATGTATGGCCTATGCCATGGGTTAGAGAAGTAGAAAAAGCAAGATTTGTTCTCCCCCCCCCCCCCCCACATGTAATGCATGGGTTAGAGAAGTAGAAAAAGCAAGATTGGTTCACCCCCTCCCCTCCATGTAAGGTCTGGGAGAAAAAAAGAAAAACAAAATTATTAGCAAAATCATAAAATACGTCTACATAACACAATTTTCCCTATGCTGTTTTCAGGTAATAGACCCCCCCCCTCCCCCCATGTATGACCTAAGCAAGATTCTTTTAACCCACCCACCCCCCCCCCCCCCCTCCCCAATGTATGGCCTCTAGGTTAGAAAAAATACCCGAAAGAAGGCAGACACATGCAATAGATTTCAGCAAGATTCCTTGAAATCCCCCCCTCATGAATGGCCTATACCGTATATGCCTGGGTTAAAAAATTAGAAAAGAAAAACAACGAAAGAATGCAGCGATGCATTAGCAAAAATCCTGCAGTTGAGCCGTGGCGTGGCATGGCAAAATCAAATTGGCGGGGGAGAGAAACGTGGTGAATGGTGAAATAATGTTGCAAATTCTCTTTAGTATGCCTGTGGCAGAATCCAGTAAGGTTTTGGAACACTTTAAGAAAGTTTTACAGACTGATAAATGGGATTTACCTGTCGAGTGTATAGAGCTAGTTGTATATCCAGATATCCAGAGGACAAACTCTAAATATCTCTCTTTCTCCCTGTCTGTCTTCCAGTGATCTGGTTGTTGTCACCTACAACAACAACAACAAATGCTGTACATGCAAACGATGTTCCAAGACAAAAGTGTGTGTGAACTTAATCAAAATAACAAATTTCAGTTTGTTGAGCACCGCATCTCTTCCCAGTCTTGCAGCGTTTTGAAAGTTGGAAGCATTAAAGGTAAAAGCCATCGTAAAGATACGAAATGGAAATCTAAAACGTCTAAAATATATGATTCAAACGCATATTGTAACTAAATGACAACAGAAAATATACATGGTCCAAACACACACACACACACACACACACACACACACACACACACACACACACACACACACACACACACACACACACAATCGAGTGCACGCATCCATGCATATAAAGTCATGTACACACACACACACACACACACACACACACAAACACACACCCAATAAAGGTACGTCCAATGGCACGTGTGTGTGCTGTTTTCAGGTAATATCACCGCCCTCCCTCCCCCCTCATGTATGGCCTATACCATGGGTCATAGATTTTTACGTAATGGAAATCTAAAACGTCTAAAATATATAATGATTCAAACGCATATTATAACTAAATGACAACCTATGCCTGGGTTAGAAAAGTAGAAAAATAACTATTTGCTCCATGCTGTTTTCAGGTAATACAACATCCCCCCCCCCCCCTCCCATAAGTATTGTAATTGTAATTTGTATGGCCTAAGCAAGATTCTTTCTACATCTCATCTGCATGGATAACGCCGGCAGAATCCAAAACTTTGGCTCCCAGTACCCCCCCCCCCCCCCCCCCCCCCCATGTATGGCAAGATTCCTTGAAATACCGCCCTCATGTATGGCCTATGCCTGGGTTAGTAAACAACGAAAGAATGCAGCGTTTCTTTCTGCTTCTGCATGGGTAATGCCGGCAGAATCCCAAACTTTGGCTTAGTACCGCACCCCCCCCCCCCCCCCATAATGTATGGCAAGATTCCTTGAAATCCCCCCCCCCCCCCTATGTATGGCCTATGCCTGGGTTAAAAAACAACCAAAGAATGCAGCGTTGAAAGAGCAACAATCCTGCAGTTCAGCCGTGGCGTGTCAAAAGGGCGGGGGAGACTGAGAAACGTGGCGAATAATGTTGCAAATTCTCTATCTCTATAGTATAACCCCTGTGACAGAATACAGCAAGGTTATGAACACTTTAAGAAAGTTTTACAGACTGATAAATGGGATTTACCTGTAGAGCCAGTTGTAGGATCCACCAGTCGATGCAACAGCAGATTTGACAGCTGCCCCGATTCAAAGCTGGGGATCCGGAGCAAGTGGCAACGTTCGCTTTGGGTCTGACCACAGGCGGAAGGTATCGTCCACTGGACTACTACACAGAAAGACTACAAGGTACGTCACTCACCTTCGAGTCTTCTGTGTTCTTGGAGTCGCTTCCTGGGGAAAAATATTGTTCAAGACGGTTTGCCTCTTCCTACAGTCTGTGTAAGGTCAAATAAATACAGTTGAATGATTGTTTGAACTGTATGTACCTTTACTTTTCAGCTTCCGTCCGCTGCAGGTTGTTTTTAACCATAATTTGGACGAATCTTCGTTTGCGAGCCGCTAAGTTCCACCTTGCGTCAAATCATGCAGTCCGCACCGAATATGCATACCAGCGCTCATTGGTTAATAACAGGATATTCGATGATTATTTTCCCGTGGGTAGCTTCCCTTTACTTCACACTATTTACATATGTTTTAGACCAATGAGCGCTGGTATGCATATTCGATGCGGACTGCATGATTTGACGCAAGGTGGGACTTAGCGGCTCGCAAACGAAGATTCGTCCAAATGATGGTTAAAAACAACAGAACACAGAAGACTCGAAGGTGAGTGACGTACCTTGTAGTCTTTCTGTGATAGTAGTAGTCCAGTGGACGATACCTTCCGCCTGTGGTCTGACTAAAGACTGCGCGACCGCACGCGACCTTGCACTACCTTGCGGGGCCTCAAACTAAAGCATGTACGTGTAATATTTTTTATATATCCAGTATCTTCACAACATTATCATACTTTGTACCGAGTTTTAAATCAGAGAAATAAAACACACGGCTAGGTTCGTCTGGGGTGCGGTCGCGTAGTCTTTAGTCAGACCGTTCGCTTTCGGCCAATTGGATAGCTGGGATATTTCGTCTGCTACAAAATTTCTCGCCGAAAGGCCTCAAAAAGCCATTTCGCTTTCGAACTCGTTAATCTAACCCAGCGCATCGTGTTCAGCGCGATCCGTTCCTACGGGATCACCGAGGGACAGGGGCCAAATCGGCGGGGTTTGGTAGGAGATACGTCCACACGGTGAAAAAGCCCACGCGTATTATAATATAGATTGTGCGAAACTTAAAGAATTCAAGTTTTGCATGCACTGGCCGTAATTTAGAAGGGCGTTATGCTGGGGTTTTCTGAAGACATGCAGTACTCATCAGCTTTTGGACAGCAAAAGAGTGTCACAATTTGTCTTCTGAAAACTTCAGTTTAGGGTCAGGGTTTTGGTTTGGGTCCACTAAGACCTGTATACTGATCTTGGACACTCTGTTTCTTAGAATTAGGCTGCAACACATCCAGTAGCCTTTCTGTATGGCGTATCTCCACTGTCAATGTCTCTCGTGTCGTGAAGTCAGTCCTGGGCGTACAATCAATCTGGTCGCAGAATAGACGAATTCCGAAAATAACTGTATTGATTGTTACAGAGTGCTTTTAGTGAGGCAAGCTTTCTACACGTGCCCCTTGTCCACGGGTTTCAGACAAAACCCTCGCCATCGACTGGCCTATGATGTCTCTTTGGAACGTTTTAAAGCAAGAGTATTCACTCTTTTACGACCCGTACAAATCCGACAGAGTAGCCGACCCATACAAATCCGACAGAGTAGCCGACCCATACAAATCCGACAGAGTAGCCGACCCATACAAATCCGACAGAGTAGCCGACCCATACAAATCCGACAGAGTAGCCGACCCATACAAATCCGACAGAGTAGCCGACCCATACAAATCCGACAGAGTAGCCGACCCATACAAATCCGACAGAGTAGCCGACCCATACAAATCCGACAGAGTAGCCGACCCATACAAATCCGACAGAGTAGCCGACCCATACAAATCCGACAGAGTAGCCGACCCATACAAATCCGACAGAGTAGCCGACCCATACAAATCCGACAGAGTAGCCGACCCATACAAATCCGACAGAGTAGCCGACCCATACAAATCCGACAGAGTAGCCGACCCATACAAATCCGACAGAGTAGCCGACCCATACAAATCCGACAGAGTAGCCGACCCATACAAATCCGACAGAGTAGCCGACCCATACAAATCCGACAGAGTAGCCGACCCATACAAATCCGACAGAGTAGCCGACCCATACAAATCCGACAGAGTAGCCGACCCATACACATCCGACAGAGTAGCCGACCCATACAAATCCGACAGAGTAGCCGACCCATACAAATCCGACAGAGTAGCCGACCCATACAAATCTGACAGAGTAGCCGACCAATACAAATCCGACAGAGTAGCCGACCCATACAAATCCGACAGAGTAGCCGACCCATACAAATCCGACAGAGTAGCCGACCAATACAAATCCGACAGAGTAGCCGACCCATACAAATCCGACAGAGTAGCATCGTGACATATGTCCAGTATCTAACATTCAGGATACGTACACAAGCTTAAAGCTGATATTAGCGAATCCAAGGGGAAGCAAATAACAAGTAGACACGATGGCAGACAAAATCAAAACACTCATTTGGGAATGATAATACGAACAGAAAGGCATTAAGATACCAAAACAAGGTGGGGGGGTGGGGGGGGGGGGGGGGGGGGGGTTGTACTTGGGGGTTAAAAAAGGGGGACGAAACAAGAAAAGATAAAAAGTAGAAACGGAGAAGAAAGATAAGAAGAAGACATGTATATCCACAAACAAAGGGACTGCCAACGTTCCAAAATTCAGAATCATTCGCTTGTGACTTCGCAGCAAACGGCCCAACATTCCATCAAGCTAAGTTCTTGTTACTAATTGTTTGTGTGTGCACTTAAAAGATCGTTGGGTCGATATATATGTGTGACTGTAACGTATTGTTTTATCAATAACAAACGTTCCAACAACTTACCTTTCTCGTTTTTTGATTAAGAAGACATGTAGCTCAAACCTTTGGGAAGGTTGAAATTGATGACACTGATCCTGAGTGCACAGAAGAACTGAGGCATGATTTATATATACGAGTCAAAGAAAACACAAAATACGTGAGAGTAGGTATGAAGAACAAAAAGTAAGGTAGAATAAAATGGTGTAATATCACAATGTAAATTGAATCTACTACATATATGGGCAGGAATCTGTCAGTGTGTCCAAAAAGTGTTACACAAACACCATTTTTTAGACTTGCTTTATCTTATTAATGTTGTTGTGGGTAAGGAAGGATATTTGTTTTGTAGCAGAATAAAACTGTTTTTATTGGTATTGGCCGCCTGGGGGGGTCAGTATAGTGCCTCGAGCACTTAAGGGCAGGCACAGGTGTTAAAAGTGATTTTTGTTTTGTTTCATAAGTATTGGGTCAAAAATTGTTGCACAATTAAAGAACTCAGTCCATCTCCTGAGAAAATGAAACAATTTTTTTTTTGGATCACCGGTTGACTTGGTAGCAATCCAAGATGGCCACCAAACTGCCACTTTTCAAAACCCTAAGGCTTTTACAAAACCGTAAGGAATTTTGTTTTGGTGCTTGTTATTTATACTTTAGCACAATACCCAACTTTTGTTAGAGGCTTTTTTTGAAATCTACAGTCATTCAAAAGATATCAGTGATAAAAATGAGTGACCTTGAATTTTATGAAAAACCGCCCCCAAAAATGGTATAACTTCTCACGAATTTTTTTCTCTCAACAAAACGCTCTAACAAAATCTGCGAAATAACACACTCGAGATGTATGCAAAGTTTCAACAAGTCAAGTTTATTAGAAAAAAAGCCTTAGGCTTTTGAAGTGACAAAAAAGTAGTTTTGAGAAAATACATAAAACGTGAAGAAAATGTACTTTTTGAACACAAACGTTTATGAAACATGTAACAAAACAACACTAACAAAACAACAGGTATTGCTTAGTTCCACAAGAAAAACGGAAACACAATCCTAAAAACATTTGTATTGGCACAATTCAGAAGTAAACAAGTCGCGTAAGGCGAAAATACAACATTTAGTCAAGTAGCTGTCGAACTCACAGAATGAAACTGAACGCAATGTAATTTTTCAGCAAGACCGTATACTCGTAGCATCGTCAGTCCACCGCTCATGCTCATGGCAAAGGCAGTGAAATTGACAAGAAGAGCGGGGTAGTAGTTGCGCTGAGAAGGATAGCACGCTTTTCTGTATCTCTCTTCGTTATAACTTTCTGAGCGTGTTTTTAATCCAAATATATCATATCTATATGTTTTTGGAATTAGGAACCGACAAGGAATAAGATGAAAGTGTTTTTAAATTGATTTCAAAAATTTAATTTTGATAATAATTTTATCAGAAAATGATGGAGAATAAGATAAACGTAAATTTGGATCGTTTTATAACTTTTTATTTTATTTTACAATTTTCAGATTTTTAATGACCAAAGTCATTAATTAATTTTTAAGCCATCACGCTGAAATGCAATACCAAAGTCCGGGCTTCGTCGAAGACTACTTGACCAAAATTTTAACCAATTTGGTTGAAAAATGAGAGCGTGACAGTGCCGCCTCAACTTTCACGAAAAGCCGGATATGACGTCATCAAAGACATTTATCGAAAAAAAACTTCGGGGATATCAATCCAAGGAACTCTCATGTAAAATGTCATAAAGATCGGTCCAGTAGTTTGGTCTGAATCGCTCTACACGCACGCACGCACACACACACACACACACACACACCACGACCCTCTTTTCGATTCCCCCTCTATGTTAAAACATTTAGTCAAAACTTGACTAAATGTAAAAATTAGATAGCATGACTAACCTACCTCCCTAAGAATATTTGCAATTGCCAATGAGCTTTGATCATATAAACTAAGAATGTCACAGACCTATGGGTAACCAAGCACCACTAACACCTACACAAAATCACCACCCCCCCCCCAAACAAAATTCAACAACATTCGATTTTCGACTGAATCATTCAGGTACGAATACTTTTTCCTTTCAAACATTGTTTTTATCATGTTTCGTAAGAAATCACTCGATTTATAGCAGTTTCATTCTCAAAAGTTATGTACGTTACTATTTGGATGACGACCATGCACACTTACCCGTAGGGCTGAGCTCGTCCATCTCGCACGTAGGTGTGAAAGTCCTGTTGTCATTGATAGATCATATGCAAATGACCAAGGGAGACTAGTTAGGTCACGCTTGTCACAACATCTCGGCAAAACGAGAACGTTTTATTTTGGTTATAAGTAATTTTTCTTTACACAAAATCAACAAATCGTGTCGATTTTCACGAATCACAGACAAATCATGCATTGCAAGCAATTTTTGGCTCACGTAAGTGTAGCCAATGCGATCGTAACTTTGTCTGTCTGTGCGTGCGTGCGTGCGTATGTGCGTGCGTGCGTGTGTATGTCTGTGGTAGAAACTCTAACATTTGAAGACGTCACATTACATTGACGTCACATTATGACGTAAGAGGGTTAGACGTCACGCGAAGGAAGTACTGAAAGTCTCGGTCATTATTATTTTGAGCGGGCCGAGACTAGTTGGCAGTCGTGTCCCTGTAAGTAGGCTACATGCAGACAGACAGATCTAGATCTAGTGTCTCGCTTTCTTGCACAGTTTCACCTATGCTCTTTCTGTGTGTGTGTGTGTGTGTGTGTGTGTGTGTGTATGTGTGACGGAGTGATTGAGTTTGTGTTACTGTTTGTCGATTTCTTACGTGAGCCTTGATGGCTTCGCCTCTTGTTTAAATATTATTTTAGACTTAGTAGACTGTGTGAACCTCGAAATCGATCTTTGGCGGCCATCTTACATTTACCGCGGACTGTACGACCGTTTGACTGACCGATACCGAATTTACACAAGGATAATAACGTACATCTCGCATCACTTTTCCAAGCGAAATGAACGAAGTTGGCAGCTCCGTCGAGCTCATTTTTGGTCTCATTAAACACTGCATTCATTTCCTGTCTGGTTTGTATGATGGGTTTACCGCTCGCGCACGTGTTCGGAGTACAGTTCTTACAAAACTGAAAGCACCCAAAATCGCGTAACGCTTTTTTCTCCAGAATGACTAGGTAAGGTTGGAATCACAAGTCTGTTATTCATTGCTTACGGCATAAATTTGCCACCATGTTATACCAAAACGTTCGTCCATTCATCCTCTTTCATCCAACACAAAATGTTCTTTGCAAAAAAAGTTTATTAGAAGCAGGAGCCTGCCAAATAATTCAAGCGGGCTCTTTCCTTCTTTCGACGCCATGACAGATTCTTGCCCATATAAGAATGGATGTAAGTGTGTCTGTGGTCGCCATACATCAGAGATGGCAAGAGGTAGGAAGAAGATAGTGTGCATGCACACTGCCTACTGCCTAGGAGCCGCAGATGTGCACCTGGGTTTTAGTTTCTTGATTCATTGTTTCCTTTCTCAGATTTTTTTTTCTTCTTTTTATATTTAGTCAAGTTTTGACTAAATATTTTAACATCGAGGGGGAATCGAAACGAGGGTCGTGGTGTATGTGCGTGTGTCTGTGTGTGTGTGTGTGTGTGTGTGTGTGTGTGTGTGTGTAGAGCGATTCAGACTAAACTACTGGACCGATCTTTATGAAATTTGACATGAGAGTTCCTGGGTATGAAATCCCCGAACGTTTTTTTCATTTTTTTGATAAATGTCTTTGATGACGTCATATCCGGCTTTTCGTGAAAGTTGAGGCGGCACTGTCACGCCCTCATTTTTCAACCAAATTGGTTGAAATTTTGGTCAAGTAATCTTCGACGAAGCCCGGACTTCGGTATTGCATTTCAGCTTGGTGGCTTAAAAATTAATTAATGACTTTGGTCATTAAAAATCTGAAAATTGTAAAAAAAAATAAAAATTTATAAAACGATCCAAATTTACGTTTATCTTATTCTCCATCATTTGCTGATTCCAAAAACATATAAATATGTTATATTTGGATTAAAAACAAGCTCTGAAAATTAAATATATAAAAATTATTATCAATTTTTTTTTTTCGAAATCAATTTAAAAACACTTTCATCTTATTCCTTGTTGGTTCCTGATTCCAAAAACATATAGATATGATATGTTTGGATTAAAAACACGCTCAGAAAGTTAAAACGAAGAGAGGTACAGAAAAGCGTGCTATCCTTCTCAGCGCAACGAATACCCCGCTCTTCTTGTACGGGCACTGCCTTTGCCACGGGCGGTGGAGTGACGATGCTACGAGTATACGGTCTTGCTGCGTTGCGTTGCGTTCAGTCAGAGACTATAGAGTATACAGAGACGCTCCATACGGTGCTGAAAAGTGAGACCGGAAGCCCAGTGGCGCCACCACGCGGAAACATGGAACCACCTACTTTCTCTTTCCACAGCAGTGGTGATATCGTGCTGCACAAGCATGGTCGCGCCAACGCGAAAACGCAGTGGGGCATGGTGTTCGGCCATCAATTGCTCAAACGCACATGCCAAAGGCTTGAGGATGTTCAAATTTCCCAAGGAAGAGAGTAGGTGAGGATTGTTTCTTCAATTTTTCTCTCGTTAAATGTTGGAAAATCAGTAAAAGTTGTAGCGTCGAACTGCGTGTAGATCTATTCTACCGGAACAGTGAAAACACAATGTACACACTACAGCCTCAAACCAGTCCAAGCTGTGCATGTTGGTACTAGTTTCACATGTATAAGATTTATTTCTCCTCTACTTTATCTCATTTCGGCATGCCAAGTCTGGAACTGATAGACTGATCTAGTGGCAATACGGTCGGTGATCGATTAGGGTAGACATAACCATCTCGTTTGATTGACACGGCCGTCGCGGAGTTATAGAGTAGATATACAACGGCTTGCAGCTGCGAATGTTAGTATCATTTATCATGATTAATATTTTGATTGTAAATGACGGGCGTGAACATATATACAATGACATAATGACATTTGCACACAAATCAAATGAAATAAATCATAGTTCATACACGAACTAAGACATTACATTTCAAATAAAATATACCGTAGGCTTACAAGTTACATGAACTAAGACATAACAACACTACGTAGCCGAAATGCTTTGTACACCGTGATAAGCTGACAACTTTCGAACAATACCTTCATTCACAGATGCCAAAAGCATAGAAAACTTGTGTAAACTTGGGTTTCTATAAAACTTAGCAGGAATAAACTGGCATCGCAAATCACGAAGTGCGGGGCAACAAAGCACAAAATAAAACTCATCTTCTTTACTTTCCCTGGAAAAAAGGGGCATAACAACATATCCGCATCGTATCTCTTATATCGATTAACGTGCACAAATAGTTCTGTTATTCCACCTCGGAATCTTGCCATAATAAGAGAGAGAGAGAGAGAGAGAGAGAGAGAGAGAGAGAGAGAGAGAGAGAGAGAGAGAGAGAGAGAGAGAGAGAGAGAGAGAGAGAGAGCTTTCTGAACAAGAAAGAAGCAACTGAAAAGAAATAAGAAAATCATCGATCGATCAAGATTCTTTAAAAGTCAGCCGGTTTGGTCACAAGAATTACAGTTTTCCTTTCATGATAACTTCTTAGCTCCGTGTAATTGACAACCCATTTCAGTTTCGATGTGCTGGGACGACACCAAATTGACTAAATGCCTTAGTTACCGATTTAACCGGGAACTATTTCGTTAAACGATTTATTCCTGACATATTTTCTCAGGCTTAACTGACCATGTATTCAGTATGTATTTGTATTTCGATTAAAACACACAAAAATAACGACGGTTAGGTCGTGAAAAGAGACTGACTTGAATCATGTTTGCATAACTACAGCGATCCAGCGAATATTGCCCAAGAAAATGTGATTTAATTTTAATCTATACCATTTCTGCGGTGTTTTTATGGTCATTTAAAAAGGATGTTCACAAACAAACATATTTTTTCATCCAGTTACTTTTTGCAGCACTGTCAGCCGGACAGAACAGACAGTATGTTAATATAACCGTGATATAAACACAGCCGACAGCAGCCGCGAAACGCGAGTTTCCTTGTGCGGCAGGGTGTGGCTCTTTTCCCGCGCTGGGCTGGCCGGTCTCAATTTCGCACCGCAGCGCAAAGAAGGATGACGCGTCTCTGTATACTCTATAGTCTCTGGTTCAGTTTCATTCTGTGAGTTCGACAGCTACTTGACTAAATATTGTATTTTCGCCTTACGCGACTTGTTTTTCTTTGCTTAACGCCCAGCCGACCACGAAGGGCCATATCAGGGCGGTGCAGCTTTGACATATAACGTGCGCCACACACAAGACAGAAGTCGCAGCACAGGCTTCATGTCTCACCCAGTCACATTATTCTGACACCGGACCAACCAGTCCTAGCACAACCCCATAATGCCAGACGCCAGGCGGAGCAGCCACTAGATTGCCAATTTTAAAGTCTTAGGTATGACCCGGCCGGGGTTCGAACCCCCGACCTCCCGATGACGGGGCGGACGCCTTACCACTAGGCCACCGTGCCGGTTTCTCAGATTATGAACCTCCCCTTTATTGAATACAGCCTATATAGTGCAGGCCAGTTCAGTGCCTACTGTTTACCTGTAGCAAGCACATAATGCCAGGTATATTAGAGACTCGATCTGTATGGCTCCTATAAGAAAGAAAACTAACTGGACAGTTTCAGACATTTCTAGAAGTTAAGGGAGGTAGCTTTGTTATCCGTGGACAGGAGGTAACTCTTACAATATCAACACACCGCATCTAAGGGTGTAGCATGATCAGTTGAACCTGCTGGTCAATTATCTGGATTTTTGAGTCACTTGAGAAAAAGTGACTCTATGTAATCGGTCAGTGTTAGTCTGTCCTCGGAAACTATCAAAGCGATCGGGCTCATATTTTGTTTAGTCGTGACCTCCAATGACCTCTACACTTTAACGATGGTTTCGTTGACCTTTGACCTTTTTCAAGGTCACAGGTCAGCGTCAAAGGAAAAATTAGACATTTTATATCTTTGACAAAGTTCATCGGATGTGATTGAAACTTTGTAGGATTATTCTTTACATCAAAGTATTTACATCTGTAGCCTTTTACGAACGTTATCAGAAAAACAAGGGAGATAACTAGCCTTTTCTGTTCGGCAACACACAACTTAACGTTGGGCTTTTCTCGGAAACTATAAAAGTGACCGGGCTCAAATTTTATGTGAACGTGACTCCCAGTGACCTCTACACTTTGACGTCTGCTTTGGTGACCTTTGACCTTTTTCAAGGTCACAGGTATGTCTTGAATTCTTCAGGTATGCATTGTGTTGTGAATAGCAATTTCTTCCTGTCCATCTGATGCCTCATATAATATTCAGAACTGCGAAAGTGACTCGATCGAGCGTTTGCTCTTCTTGTTTTCAAGGAAGGGAGGTAACTCATTCCATACAAACCATGTAAGTAGAAATTGAATATATGGTGACACTCTCAGTGGGCAGCACATGCCTTCTTTTGAGGCCACCCCAGGCGAAGCCGGGCCCTGAATGCTAATATCTACAATAATAACTCATTTACGGAACCTGTGATTAATTGTCAATATAATCTTATATATCTGTACAAGGGAAAATGGCATGTAATGTTCAGCAGTCCCTCTGGGGTAATCACACTCACAATTGGGAATATCCTTGAGGTGCCGCATACATAAATTACAATTCAAATCGCTCACACCAATACGTAATCTACAGTGATGAACTTGTTCAAATATTTTTCCCAAAAAAATATTTACATGGCCCATTAAAATCCACATTGAACAGATAATGTTTAAACTCGCTTTTAGATGTGGTCATTTTAATGTTGTCTGGTAGGTTGTTCTAGGACAGTCGTTAATTTCGAACATCGTCTATTCACTCCGGTACCTCCGCTGCACCCGAAAAAAAACCGGGGCCACTTGCTGCGCAACGGGACCGAGCCACGAGAGGTGAGTTTCTGCACTAAATCTTCTCTGTTTTCTCCAAAATATGACATATCATCACGTAACTTGCGTTTGTACTTCGACCTAAGGTGTTATAGCATCCCATCATCGATTTTATTCTTTCCCTCGATTCAATTGTGAACTCTGAGCTTCGATTGTTTATGCTTTTTAAGTGAATTGTGTGTAAATATTGATTTTTCACAATTATTACGGAAAATCAAGCTTTTCAAACAAGGTGCAGATAATTGGAATGTAATTATTGGTTATTTATTGACATCTGGCTCAAGTGGTGTCATCTAAATTCACGCGGTTGAATCATATTTCTTGAATCTCTACTGTCACTGAACGAATTTGTTGCTGCGCACCGGGGCCACTGTGGGCTGCGCACCGGGGCACTATTTGTGCAATTGATGCTGCGCACCGCGGCCAGTAATAAACGGGTTATTATGCTCCTTCAAAGTGTGTAGCATAGGCCCCCACTGTTTTCGGTTGCGACCGTACTTGAGGATCTTTGTTTGTTTGTCAGCTTGTCCCGAGGGGACACAACACTAGCTGTCGTCTGCTAGCTATTTTTTTCTTCACATTGTTACCTGCAGGGACCTCGGTTCCGCAAGGACTATAGACTTGTCTCTTACAAAATTGATTGAATAATGACCGCCCTCTTCTAGCACGTCTGTCAATAAAAAATAAATATTTGAACATGCTTGCAATCAAGAAGCCACTGATAAGTCCTTCCCCAGTATGTGGCAATCATCTATTGCTTTATTGAGAAAATCGTCTACTCTTCTCGTAGTTCAATAATAATCACAATAATAGCACTTTATTGTCCATTAAAATAGTACATCAAAATGGAACATTTTCTTCCGCTGAGAGTTCTTGTAGTTCTTGTTCTCATTGTTTGCAATACACATGCGCGGGCAGGTACGGGCGCCCGCAGGTATATTCCCAGCGAAGTTGGAGGTAAGCTTATCCAACGAACGAGTACTGAGATCGACTTGAGAAATGTTCTTCCCGATAATACATGATAAAGAAGGATCCTTTGTTGCCAAACTATGGCTACAGTTGGGGACAGAAGTTGCCAAACTTTAGGAGGCCTACGTTGATCCGAATTTGGGTGGATTTCCGCGGATTTCTTTATTTCTGATTTTTATTGAATAAAAATGTTGTATTGCAGATGGAGCAGATCTCAGCAGTCACCATAGACTACAGTTTTCTGGACGTTAGCGATGTGGTACTCTTTCCAGTCACTTCGTTCAGCGACAAAAAACGAATCTTCAATTGTTCATTCGAATGCACATCGACACTGTGTCCGATAACATCCTTGAACTCTCAAAATTTGAATTTGCAGTAGTAACATCTAAACTGATCCATTTGTTCACCTGCAAAGCAGAACAAACCCACTCTTAAAAAGGACAAAACGAACGAACGTCAGCGTCATTACCTTTCGCGTGTGTGTGTGTGTATGTGTGTGTGTGTGTGTGTGTGTGTGTGTGTGTGTGTGTGTGCGAGCGCGTGTGTGCGAGCGCGTGTGTGTGTGTGTGGCTGAGACAGACAATACTTTATTCACTGTAGTACTGGCCCAGATGCGCAGCAAATTAGTGCCCAGGTCAGTATACAGCCCTCAAAACAGAGACATAGCCCGGTGTGCGGCAACAAAATCGTTCAATGACGCTGGAGATTCAAGAAATATGACTCAACCGCATGAATTTATATTACACCACTTGAGCCATATGTCAACAAATAACCAATAATTCTATTCCTATTCTCTGCAGCTTGTTTGATAAGCTTGATTTTCCGTAATAACTGTGGAAGGTCCAAATTTACACATACTTCACTGGCCCCGGTGCGCAGCACATAAGTGCCCCGGTGCGCAGCCCTCAAAATAGTGACATGGCCCCGGTGCGCAGCCCTCAAAATAGAGACATGGCCCCGGTGCGCAGCAACAAAATCGTTCAATGACGGTAGAGATTTAAGAAATATGATTCAACCGCGTGAATTTAGTAGACACCACCTGAGCCAGATGTAAAAAAAATAACCAATAATTACATTACAATTATCTGCAGCTTGTTTGATAAACTTGATTTTCCGTAATAACTGTGGAAAGTCAGAATTTGCGCATAATTCACTGGAAGAGCATAAATAATCGAAGCTCAGAGTTCACAATTGAATCGAGGGAAAGAATAAAATCGATGATGGGATGCTATAACACCTTAGGTTGAAGTACAAACGCCAGTTACGTGATGATATGTCATTTTGGAGAAAACAGAAGATTTAGTGCAGAAACTCACCTCTCGTGGCTCGGCCCCGGTGCACAGCACGAGGACACGGCTATTTTCGGTGTGCAGCGGAGGTACCGGCGTGCTATTGGTCTCCGACATATTTTGGTATCTTCACTCGCCCCATCATGGGAAATTCGGCCGTGTGATCGTGACAAATGTTGACATTGTTTTCGAAATGGCCAAGACATGTTGCGTATTTGTGGCCAAGAAAACTGGTGGATATTTTGTGGCCAAGAAAACTGGTGGGTATTTGTGGCCAAGAAAACTGGTGAGTATTTGTGGGAAGGAAAACTGGAGGGCTATTTGTGTTCAAGAACACTGGTGGGTATTTGTGGGCAAGAAAACTCGAGGGTTATTTGTGTTCAAGAAAACTGGTGGGTATTTGTGGGCAAGAAAACTCGAGGGTTATTTGTGTTCAAGAAAACTGGTGGGTATTTGTGGCCAAGAAAACTGGAGGTTCTTTGTGGCCAAGAAAAGTTGATGGTATTTATTGCCAAGAAACCTAATGGGTATTTGTGGCCACGTAAACTGGTGTGTATTTGAGGCCAAGGAAACTGGATGGTATTTGTGGCCAAGAAAACTGGTGGGTATTTGTGGCCACAACAACTGGTGGGTGTGGATGGAATCTTATTCTAGACTATTTTTCGCCAGCCGCCTCCCTCCCCGACATCCTACCCCGACCCATCATCCAGCCTTATGTCTGCATTGCTTGTAATGTGACTGTTTTCCTTCCCTGTACTTCTGTTGTGCTTTGTCTCTTTATATAACGTGCTTTGTGGTTGTTGTTTATGTTTTATCTCTGATAGTGTGTGTGTGTGTGTGTGTGTGTGTGTGTGTGTGTGTGTGTGTGTGTGTGTGTGTGTGTGTGTGTGTGTGTGTGTGTGTGTGTGCGTGTGTGTGTTTCGTAAGTTATACATGCAAACATTTACCATTGATTGCTTGGCGCAGCAGATGATGACAACAGCAAGTCAGGCAAGAAAAAGCGAGTGCGATCACCGTCCACTTCTGATACAAGAGGCAAGAAGGGCAAAACAAAAGAGGACGACGAGGAAAGACAGAAGCGGAGAAAAAAACTGGTGAGTATCTATGGCATTTTGTTTAAGACTTCTAGACCCGGGGCGGGTCCGTGGATCAGCCGGTAGTGCGCTGGCTTTGTAGCCAGTTCGTCGCTATCTGTCTGGTTTTGAACCCTGGCTCGATGAGGGATTTCTTTCCCGGAGTCAATGTTGTGCAAACTTTCTTCAGTGTCTCGGCACCCCAATATGCACAGCTCCCAAGCTTACAATGAAAGTCTCAAGGCTTGCAAAACACGAACGCATCCTCATTTTTGACTCACCTGAGTGAACTGTGAGACTTATTAAATGTTATGATGTCATATCGTAAGTGTCTGATTAGACATATTTTGTCTTGGCCAGCCAAAAATCAATTTGGTCAAGAAAAGTATTCATTATTATGGTTCTTATACAACAAAATCTTCTTTTTTTTTTAAAGTGGACGGTGCTAAAGTAGGGTACAGTGGGGTAATTTTGACACCCTAAGAATGAGACGCTGTGCCTGGCCCATAGAAGTCGGTAAGCAAAGACGGTGGGGTTATACCTCAAGATTGGGGTTAGACTTACACATATATGCAAGTGAAATAAAGGATCTTATGTGTTTTGTCAACACACGGGCTTGTTTCTTGAAGGTTGAAAAAAGTTCAAATTTTTCTACCAGTCAGGTAAATTGACCAATGCAAATTTCAAATTAGCCGAACTCATTTGCATAGGTATTTAACCCAAGCCGACTATCTTTCATTGCTGCCAGAGCATTCTTCATGTCTTCTTAACACTTTCTACCCCATCTATGTTGACCGAGTTTTTTCTAGGCGAGATCAGCTGTGCTGCAGCTGGTCACTCAGAATTGTAGTGACTGTGTAGAAACTTTGAATCAACACGCTGGAATGCAGGCGTTAGATGGACGTAACAGGAAGCGACTGAAGCTAACAGTCTGAGCGGATATATCCGTACCTGGTCAGATAGAGCCATATAAGTGGGTACGGATATATCCGTACCTGGGAGACAATGAGTTAAGACCATTTTCCATGACTGAAAGACCAAAAGGTAGAGATATTGCAATTTTCTAACATCAATACTCAAAAAGTTAGACATTCAGCGACATTCAGCTAAAATATTCTAAAAGTTCTCACCTGCCACCCGTTGTTAGTCGTTGCGCCATTTTTTGACTCACATGCGAAGCAAAAGTGAGTCTATGTACTCACCCGAGTCGTCCGTCCGTCCGTCCGTCCATCCGTCCGTCCGTCCTGGCGTCCGTCCGTCCGTCCGGAAAACTTTAACGTTGGATATTTCTTGGACACTATTAAGTCTATCAACACCTGATGTGGCCTGATGGTGTATGGTTACAAGATCTCAAAAAACATGTGCGGCAACTTGACCTCACTTCAAGTTCAAGGTCACAGGGGCCGTAATTATTGTCTTAAAAACGACCATTTTTCACATTTTCGCATTTTTTTCTGAAGTTATCGAGAATGGCAACCTTAGCTATGTATGCTATACAGGGCAATGTAAGCCCTATCTTTGGACACCAGTTTGGTTGACCTTGCTTCAAGGTCAAGGTCGCAAGGGTCCTTTAAAGTTGGATTGTATACATATTTTGAAGTGACCTTGACCCTGAACTATGGAAGATAACTGTTTCAAACTTAAAAATTATGTGGGGCACATGTTATGCTTTCATCATGAGACACATTTGGTCACATATGATCAAGGTCAAGGTCACTTTGACCCTTATGAAATGTGACCAAAATAAGGTAGTGAACCACTAAAAGTGACCATATCTGATGGTAGAAAGAGCCAATAAGCACCATTGTACTTCCTATGTCTTGAATTAACAGCTTTGTGTTGCA
>NC_090245.1:40738570-40843570 GCF_037325665.1 Littorina saxatilis | reverse complement strand
CATGTAACTCTCCAACTGACATTGTCTGCCACTTGAAACAAATGACTTTCGAAGGAAAATTAACTCCAATATATAAATATTATGTATGATTTTTAATAATTACTTGCACTTTTTGAAAATAAAGCTTTTTCTACGATAAGGTGTTTACCCCCTAAATGTATAAGTCATCCGGTAGAAAAACCGGAAGTATCGTGTACTAAGCATATGTATATGTTTAAAAAGTTAATTGTGTTAATGTAGAACATCTTGCCTATGTATATGTTTAGGTTTTGAATACTTTAGGGGAAAACCATAGCCATTATTCATTCATCTTCAACTAACACCCCTAATATCAGGGCACATGTGTTACTGGGGGTAGGGTTTCAATCAGTCAAAAATCACTTTCATTCAATATTTTCTGCCATTTCAAATACATACACGTAATTGCACAATTTCTTGAATTTTAAGATGCTTTAACTGACTATACCAAGAAAACCTGCACTTTTTGTAGAATTAGTTTTTTGTCCATGATTTATGTTTAAAAATGTCAATTTTTACGACAAAAAATGCTAACGGTTGCCTCACCAGAGGACACGTACCAACGACGTGAATCGTGTCTGCCAATTAAAATGCATATATTTTGAAATAAGGGGAATCAACATATTTCACTGTAAAGTGTCTCACTCTAATACCTTCTGGGTTCATTGTGTATTTGGTTAAGTGAATTGCAGATAAGTTTTTTTGAAAATGAGAGCTATACATATATTTTATTAAAACTGAAACTGGTGGAGTGAAAAACAGACCTGTTTTGAAGAAGTCGTACTAAAATCATTTATGGGCTTGAACTTCACAGTTTGCGTGTTATCTTTTAAAGAAAACCCGTTTTCATCACTAACAATGACCTAATTTACACATACATATCGGTCGGTCATAGTCGCGTTTTTTTAGAGAGGTAGTGTACAAAATGTCGTTTTGTACGTTTAAATTACATGTCCATTATTTTAGTCATATATCAATCAATAAATAAATGCGCATACTTTTATTAAACGTTACTTTCACTTTAAGATTGCTTCTAACATTTAGTATAATTTCTGACAAATGCACGCTATGTAATAAATTGATAATATTATGGACGCCATGTGGTAAAACCGGAAGTTGAATTATTTTGCGATAGCAAAATCCTTTTACAATGATCACTTTCCTTTTATATTAAGCTGATCTTTAACGTTATGGGTAAAAATCTAACAGATTGAACCAAATTATCCTTTTTCAAGCCTGTGTATGTGTAAACTCTTTTTTGCTTCGACCCGGTTAGGTTTTCGGAGTTGATTCAAAACCATCCATTATGTATCTTATGTGACTGTTGTTTTCCTCGGTAAATTAACAATTGTTGATGTAAAATAATTCTAGCTGTGAGAATAAACAATTTTCAAGATGTTTTTGATTGCGGTTTCAACCAGGCGTTCAGTTAGCTATACATATCGATTGAGAAAATGGCATTTCCTGTTTTGTCGTCCGCATGTTATACAGATGTTGTTAAAAATAAAACTGTGTATACGAATTAGGCATTTTACTTGCTGTCTGATGGCAAAAATCTTTAGCTTTCGTTTAAGGTATAATTTGCTTATATCCGTATGCAGTCAAGCGGTACATGACGGTTTTTTGTAACCTACCCCCTGCGTCATGGCTGCATTTTTGCAGAATATGGGTCATGTTACAAAAACGCTTCTCATTCTTAGGTGGTTGGGTTTAGCCATTTGTCATTTACCGAACTGTGGCTGCAAATAAAACGAACTTTCCAAAAAACATAATATCTAATGTGACCACCAAAAGTAACCTTTCCACTATAGCCAGCCAGGTGACTATTTTGTTTCAGTCTTGGCAAGGCCAGTTTTGTCCAGTCAGTCCGGAAAAGACATCATAAATTCATTCACCCTGCCAAGACAAAATACCAATTCCATGGATGAAAATAGAGAATACTACATGGCTTGCTGTGTCGTACCAGATTTACACGAGTTGTTCGCTCGCAGTTCACTATTTGAAAAAGCAAGAGTGTAAATCTGGTACGACACAGCAAGCCATGTGTAGTATTCTGTTTATCGTACATACTGTACTTACGTATATTTTACTGAAAATGTCCTGCAGTCGAGGCAGCTAAATTGAAGACGCTTGTTTTGGAACCTCGATCTCTTCTAAAGCCTCGTGCAATCTCTTACGTCAAAGCTAAGAAACGTCACTCTGAAAGTGTGGCGTGACGTGTTAGTTCTAAAAAATCATCGAGGGTAATTAGCGAGCGCAATGGTTTTTTTTCTATAATGACGTTTGTCTCGGTGACTTTGGCATCATAAGCAGTGGAAAAACAGGTCCCTGCCAGACTTGCTTGACATGACCTCATTTACATGATATACACACGTGTGATTTGAACGATTATTATCTCACGAGGGTCTCTCTCACGTATGTAGGATAAACGTATATATCCCGTGACGCATCAAAGCTAAATTTTGTTTTGAAATGTCTTCACAACGTACAGATAATTTTATAACGACATAATCGTCATCACACAACAGGAAAAACGCATACTTAGTTTGTCGTCTGCTACAAATCTAGTCTTGTTGGTTGACAGAATGAATAGAAACTTCAATCGTACCTTCATCAACCAAAATAAATGCTCAATCCGCTGTCATTTTGCAACTGAACATTGGTTTTTTTTACTCACATGCGAAGCAAAAGTGAGTCTATGTACTCACCCGAGTCGTCCGTCCGTCCGTCCGGAAAACTTTAACGTTGGATATTTCTTGGACACTATTCAGTCTATCAGTACCAAATTTGGCAAGATGGTGTATGATGACAAGGCCCCAAAAAACATACATAGCATCTTGACCTTGCTTCAAGGTCAAGGTCGCAGGGGCCATAAATGTTGCCTAAAAAACAGCTATTTTTCAAATTTTTCCCATTTTCTCTGAAGTTTTTGAGATTCAATACCTCACCTATATATGATATATAGGGCAAAGTAAGCCCCATCTTTTGATACCAGTTTGGTTTACCTTCCTTCAAGGTCAAGGTCACAGGAGCTCTTCAAAGTTGGATTGTATACATATTTTGAAGTGACCTTGACCCTGAACTATGGAAGATAACTGTTTCAAACTTAAAAATTATGTGGGGCACATGTTATGCTTTCATCATGAGACACATTTGGTCACATATGATCAAGGTCAAGGTCACTTTGACCCTTATGAAATGTGACCAAAATAAGGTTGTAAACCACTAAAAGTGACCATATCTCATGGTAGAAAGAGCCAATTATAAGCACCATTGTACTTCCTATGTCTTGAATTAACAGCTTTGTGTTGCATGACCTTGGATGACCTTGACCTTGGGTCACATGTATTTTGGTAGGAAAAATGTGTAAAGCAGTTCTTAGTGTATGATGTCATTGCTAGGTTTAGTTATTTGACCTTGACCCTGAAGGTCAAGGTCATGTAAAGGTCAAGGTCAAGCATGTGAGTCGTATGGGCTTTGCCCTTCTTGTTTCTTTAAGTTTTTGGTTAGCATTGAAACGGCAACCCAAAAGAGTGTTTCAGCTGTTTCAAGACACAGGCTCTGCTACTTCTTTTGAGTTAATTTTCAGTCTAAAATGACACCGGAAGCGAAAAAACTATCGCGCATACTGTCACAAAAAGACGTCATGACAAAGTTACACGCAAAACGAAAGAGACTTTGACGTCATTTACTTTTGTTCGGACTTTTCCGTCTGTTCCTAGCTTGTCAGTGAAGACTTGACCTGAGTACCCAAAACGTCTTTGTTCTCTGTTCGCATTGCAGCTGTGAAACAAGAAAATAAACATGGCCGAAGCAATGTTTTCATAAAAGAAGCGGTAGTGTACGGGCACATGTTGTATTTGGCTTACATGTGTTGCAGAGTATTTGAAAATACGTAGGCATAAAAACATGTGTAACCGAGTGTCAAATGTAACCTACCCTGCTCGCGGGACCAAAATGTAACCGAGTGCCCCTTTCTCTCCAAATTCAAACAATCAAAACAAACTGACACAGGTTAAATTACCAGGTTCTTTTATTTCCATATGATGGTGAGGGGAAATGTGTGGGAAAACAGGGGTTTACCTTCAATACAAAACTTCCAATGTGTTCTACTCTCTAAAACTAAAACAAACCAAAACAATACTCTAAATCCTCACTCTAGAACTATACTCCAGAACTATACTCTAGAACTATACTCCAGAACTATACTCCAGATCCTCACTCTAGAACTATAGTCTAAAAAATCAAAAGACCCAATTTCTTTCTTTATTTGGTGTTTAACGTCGTTTTCAACCACGAAGGTTATATCGCGACGGGGGAAGGGGGGAGATGGGATAGAGCCACTTGTCAATTGTTTCTTGTTCACAAAAGCACTAATAAAAAAATTGCTCCAGGGGCTTGCAACGTAGTACAATATATGACCTTACTGGGAGAATGCAAGTTTCCAGTACAAAGGACTTAACATTTCTTACATACTGCTTGACTAAAATCTTTACAAACATTGACTATATTCTATACAAGAAACACTTAACAAGGGTAAAAGGAGAAACAGAATCCGTTAGTCGCCTCTTACGACATGCTGGGGAGCATCGGGTAAATTCTTCCCCCTAACCCGAGAGGGGTAAAAGACCCAATGAAACTCTAATCTAAACAAACGAAGTCTAAAAAACAACAACCTAAAAACAATCCCCCAAAAAAAACCAATCTAACAAAACCTAATTAAAACCTCGTCTCCTGATCCTAACTGAAACCCCGTCTACTAAAATCCAACTGAAATCTATCTTTCTTTATTTGGTGTTTAACGTCGTTTTCAACCACGAAGGTTATATCGCGACGGGGAAAGGGGGGGAGATGGGATAGAGCCACTTGTCAATTGTTTCTTGTTCACAAAAGCACTAATCAAAAATTTGCTCCAGGGGCTTGCAACGTAGTACAATGTATTACCTTACTGGGAGAATGCAAGTTTCCAGTACAAAGGACTTAACATTTCTTACATACTGCTTGACTAAAATCTTTACAAAAATTGACTATATTCATACAAGAAACACTTAACAAGGGTAAAAAGAGAAACAGAATCCGTTAGTCGCCTCTTACGACATGCTGGGGAGCATCGGGGAAATTCTTCCCCCAAACTCGCGGGCAACTGAAATCTAACTGAACCCCTCTACTGAACCTAACTGAAACCCCGCCTACTGAACCCAGTCTACTAAAATCCAACTGAAATCTAACTGAACCGTAACGAAACACCGTCGCACATTCCGCCATTCTGTAAATCACAGAATGCACGTCATAAGCATACATAAACAACTCAACAATTTCAACCACCACAAATAACATGCCTACAATACAGTTCTCTCAAACACTCAAACGGTTTTCTAAAACATTCAATAAACAAAAGTTTTCCCGAACATTCAACTCACAAAACAATCTACTTAAACATTCAAATAAATCCTCCCAAAGCAGGTCACAACCCGTATACTTTAACGCTGTTTTACCCATTATATAAAAAGAATAGCATATAAATAACATACCCGTCTCAACAAAGTCACATTACTGTTCCCTTTCTGCTCGTAGCAAACCTGCCACGCGACCGCTCACTGGACACATCTGTTATGTTCGAAGCACCAGCGAAAAGTAAATGCCCCAACCCACAACATCCGGCGTGCCTACGTCACAAGGTTATTTTTATTTTTATTTTATTTTTATTTATTTACGAGGATTTATATCGCGCACGTATCTCACCACACAAGGCGACTCAAGGCGCATGTTACCTATTAATGCCGTGTGAGATGGAATTTTTTTACACAATATATCACGCATTCACATCGGCCAGTAGATCGACTGCCATTAGGCGCTGCATCCACCTTTCACGGCCTATTATTCCAGGTCACACGGGTATTTTGGTGGACATTTTTATCTATACAATTTTGCCAGGAAAGACCCTTTTGTCAATCGTGGGATCTTTAACGTGCATACCCCAATGTAGTGTACACGAAGGGACCTCGGTTTATCGTATCATCCGAAAGACTAGCACTTGAACCCACCACCTAGGTTAGGAAAGGGGGGAGAAAATTGCTAACGCCCTGACCCAGGGTCGAACTCGCATCCTCTCGCTTCCGAGCGCAAGTGCGTTACCACTCGGCCACCCAGACCAAGGTTAAAACAAATTCAACTCAGAGGGGTGTCGCAGACCTGTTTACCCTTACGATTTTGGCGTAATTTATTACGATTTTCTGCAAAAAATACGCCATTCCGCTATCCGTGTCAAGACTACGATTTTCATAAATAAAAAAAATGTTAAAAAACAAAAAACAAAAACAAAAACAAATTTTTTTTTATCAATTCACATGTTTGGCATTGTTTTTTTCAATGGCAAAATCGGGTGAAAAAGCACAGGACTGACCAGAGATCATGTCTGTCTGATGAGACGCTGGAGAGCCTTATTCTAGTGGTGAAGTCTCGCCCTCACTCATTCGGCAAGCGCAAGTACAGTAGAGAAGCGCTTGACACACTGAAAAAGGCCTACTACGAGCAAAATAAAAAGAATCAGTGATGCATGTGCTTTTGATGTGATCTTCTTTGAAATTATGATGACTACAAAAACTGACTGATGTGTTTTGTTTGTGAATGATGAATATATGTGCATGATTGCGTTTCGCAGACACAGTTGTCATGTGCGTTGTAATTGGCGACGAATGCTGGATGATTACTATTTTTGTGCCAGGATTACTATTTTGGGGGCTGAGCATTACTCCAAAACACTTATGGGGGTAAACAGGTCTGGGTGTCGGGTACCGAAAAGCGATCATTTTTATCTATGCAAATTAAAGGATCAGCTCTTCCGCCAGACCATTTCAATACAGACAAAACACAGTCTCGGAAACCTTAGTGGATCCCTGATAGTACAGGTTTAAATCCTCGATAGCACAGAGGTACCACGAGTTCAAACGGATGCGCTAAAGTACATGTGTACCGCAACTGTCGCTCAGTCACAAGCTCACATCCTCCCCAACTACGACTGTCGGCTCCTGGCGACATGCCAGAATTAGAAAAATTTAAACAAATGTTTGACCTCCAAAGAACATAATATTCTCCATCCCCAAACAATCATTTCAAAAACTTTCACACAAAAACAACCAACATCAACTGACAAATACAATATTTCTCTAAAACTAATGAGTTCTGAAACACACATTCCACATAAGCCTTTCAGTGCCAACAATCATATCTCCTGTCAACATCTACTTCACACAAGTTGACAAAAAAATCACAACTCATCTTCAACAGAGGCAGTTCCATGGTTTACTTTACAAAGATTTGTTCGCCATTTGCCAGATAAACAATAATGATAATCTTTACGACTTATCAAAACATTTGATCTCTCTTGAGCATACATCAGAACAAAATGTTGACAATCTTTACGATCTATGAAAACATTTGATCTCTTGAGCGTACATCAGGACTTTCTTTCTTTCTTTATTTGGTGTTTAACGTCGTTTTCAACCACGAAGGTTATATCGCGACGGGGAAAGGGGGGAGATGGGATAGAGCCACTTGTCAATTGTTTCTTGTTCACAAAAGCAAAATACTGACAACCTTTACGATCTATCAATGCATGTCCCCTCTTTGCATCCCAACTGTACTGGCAACACAATCTACTCATCAAGCTTTAACAAAATGACCACTTGCCTAGGCAATGAAAAACTGGAAGTCCTTAAAACTCACCCAGAATATCAAACCTTTAGTCAAAAATCAGCAGTAACCTAATGTCACACTCATCACAATTAAGCTATTCAACAGGAGTATTCATAGGCAACCATAGTCATACAGTCCTTCATAATCTATTTCAAAAATCCACTAATATTAACTCCAATAAACAAAACCATTTTACACACTGCCTTCAACCAAAGACATCAGTAAGCGCTAGAACCCAAAAAATACCACCAAGAGAATTAGAAAGTGAGAGCAGAGGAAACAGTAAAAATGGGAGCGGAGAAGACAGTAAAGACAAACCAAACGATAGCAGAGAGCAAAAAGGTAGAAAAAGGTCATCTAATTCCTTACAGGTAGCATACTTTGCTCCTGAGGCGTACGAGGCTGGAGACGCCACGCTCAAACCAAAGAATCCCTAAAAGTGCAGCCAAGAGAATTAGAAAGTGGGAGCGGAGAAGACAGTAAAGACAAACCAAACGATAGCAGAGAGCAAAAAGGTAGAAAAAGGTCATCTAATTCCTTACAGGTAGCATACTTTGCTCCTGAGGCGTACGAGGCTGGAGACGCCACTCTCTACACAAACAGGGTAGGATTCAGTGACCAGTCTACAGTATATAAAATGTAATAATATCCTACTCAAATCGCTTGAGCAGCCTGTCAACCAAGACAGCATAAAATCCTCGACACCACCAACATCCTTCTCTCCTTCACCATCTTTCTCTATCCTTCCCTCCTTCGCCATCCTTCTCTCCTTCACTATCCTTCTCTCCTTCACAAGCCTTCACTATCCTTCTCTCCTTCACTATCCTTCTCTCCTTCACTATCCTTCTCTCCTTCACTATCCTTCTCCATCCTTCACAATCCTTCTCTATCCTTCACAATCCTTCACTATCCTTCTCCATCCTTCACAATCCTTCTCCATCCTTCACAATCCTTATATATCCTTCTCTCCTTCACTCTCCTCTATCCTTCACAATCCTTCTCCATCCTTGACTTCTCCAAAATCCTTTTCCCTTCCAATATGTTGGTATTTCAACATGTAAATGTTGTTTACCATGTTTCCTCAACCCAAAGGGTCATTTGAAACAAGTTAACCGGCAAGCGCATAAACCAATCCCCAAGCACACGACTTGCAACAAAAACCACACCAACACCCATACATACAACCACAAGTGTCAGTCATAATATCACCTCAATACAACACAATCAAACACACTTTTTCAGGGATGATCCACTCCCCAACTCTTTCCTTTTGCACGGTATGCAAATAGTCCTCCATCAACGTCTGAAGAATGTTAAATCACTATAGTCTTTCTTGTGACGTCACAAAGCTTTTTTAATCTCTGTAGTCCTTCCTCCACGGACTAACATATTTAATAAAAAGAAATGTTAAACACAAAGACGCATCCGTGAATGTCACGCCCGGACTCCCTTCAACTCTCGAACGTCTGTCTCCGTCTCCACATCAGTCCGCGTCCGGACTGCATGCCTCCCATCCTCTCCCTGTGCGACGGGGTCCCCTAACCTAACACTAATCCTAGCCCTAACAGTAACACCCCCAACCCACCCTTGCTCGCAGCGCCAAATGTAACCGAGTGCCAAATGTAACCTACCCTGCTCGCAGCGCCAAATGTAACCGAGTGCCAAATGTAACCTACCCTGCTCGCGGGACCAAAATGTAACCGAGTGCCCCTTTCTCTCCAAACTCAAACAATCAAAACAAACTGAAACAGGTTAAATTACCAGGTTCTTTTATTTCCATATGATGGTGAGGAAATGTGTGGGAAAACAGGGGTTTACCTTCAATACAAAACTTCCAATGTGTTCTACTCTCTAAAATTAAAACAAACCAAAGCAATACTCTAAATCCTCACTCTAGAACTAAACTCCAGAACTATACTCTAGAACTATACTCCAGATCCTCACTCTAGAACTATAGTCTAAAAAATCAAAAGACCCAATGAAACTCTAATCTAAACAAACGAAGTCTAAAAAAACAACCTAAAAACAATCCCCCAAAAAAACAATCTAACAAAACCTAATTAAAACCTCGTCTCATGAACCTAACTGAAACCCGGTCTACTAAAATCCAACCGAAATCTAACTGAACCCCTCTAACGAAACCCCGTCTACTGAACCTAACTGAAACCCCGTCTACTGAACCCAGTCTACTAAAAATCCAACTGAAATCTAACTGAACCCCTCTAACGAAACCCCGTCGCACATTCCGCCATTCTGTAAATCACAGAATGCACGTCATAAGCATACATAAACAACTCAACAATTTCAACCACCACAAACTAAATCCTTTAACAACAACAAAACACATCATTCCTTCCAAATAGCATTCCTACAATACAGTTCTCTCAAACACTCAAACGGTTTTCTAAAACATTCAATAAACAAAAGTTTTCCCGAACATTCAACTCACAAAACAATCTACTTGAACATTCAAATAAATCCTCCCAAAGCAGGTCACAACCCGCATACTTTAACGCTGTTTTACCCATTTTATATAAAGAATAGCATATAAATAAGATGCTCGTCTCAACTAAGTCACATTACTGTTCCCTTTCTGCTCGTAGCAAACCTGCCACGCGACCGCTCACTGGACACGTCTGTTCTGTTCGAAGCACCAGCGAAAAGTAAATGCCCCAACCCACAACATCCGGCGTGCCTACGTCACAAGGTTAAAACAAATTCAACTCAGAGGGGTGTCGGATACCGAAAAGCGATCATTTTACCTATGCAAATTAAAGGATCGGCTCTTCCGCCAGACCATTTCAATACAGACAAAACACAGTCTCGGAAACCTTAGTGGATCCCCGATAGTACAGGTTTAAATCCTCGATAGCACAGAGGTAACACGAGTTCACGAGTTCAAACGGATGCGCAAAAGTACATGTGTACCGTAACTGTCGCTCAGTCACAAGCTCACACATGCAAAGAAGAGTGATAAATCCCAGTTGTGAATATAGTCAAGTGGATACATTGATTACATATGTAGGGGAAGGGCCCCTAATATGGACCACTTTTTGTTTATTGCTGATAACTAGCTTGTTTTCTTGCGAAGAAGTTTCATTTTGTGGTTGGTAGTCCTTCTCTCTTAGTTTAACAGTTAGGTCTAATTAGAGTAAAATAGCTTTGATAGACCTTCAGCAAAAATAAAATACAGAAAAAAATCACAAATGGTCCATATTAGGAGCCTGGGCGCCCAATATGGACCAGTGAAGCGCCCTTCACGAATCACTGTAAAAAGCCCCCTATACTTCAAAATAACATGATACAACTTGGTGTGCAAGTCAAGGGCGGGGATGTAGCTCAGTCGGTAGCGCGCTGGATTTGTATCCAGTTGGCCGCTGTCAGCGTGAGTTCGTCCCAACGTTCAGCGAGAGATTTATTTCTCAGAGTCAACTTTGTGTGCAGACTCTCATTGGTGTCCAAACACCCCCGTGTGTACACGCAAGCACAAGACCAAGTACGCACGAAAAAGATCATGTAATCCATGTCAGAGTTCGGTGGGTTACAGAAACACGAAAATACCCAGCATGCTTCCTCCGAAAACGGCGTATGGCTGCCTAAATGGCGGGGTAAAAAACGGTCATACACGTGTACGTGGGAGTTTCAGCCCACGAACGCAGAAGAAGAAGAAGAAGAAGAAGGTGTGCAAGTCAGACTAATTCAAATATGCTTTAGATTTAGCTGTTTCGGGTTGATGAGAGCATTATTTGAAGCACACCAGGAAACTGAAGAAGCTTATCAAAAACAGAGTGAAAATAAGTGAAATTATCAACTTCCCCCCCCAAAAAAGACAATTTGTTATATTTTTTTGAAATCTCGAGGGCTAGTTATAGGTTATTTTCAGCAAGCTTCTTAATGAATGAATTAAAATTGCCTTTAGTTTTTATTTTCTACGATTTGTTGAAGGTGGTCCATAATTATTAGGGGACTCGCACATACTTTGAGGTTTTGCTATTATTTTTTGTTTGCAGTAAAAACTCGGGGTACACACTGTTAAAATGTAACAAATACGGTCTTAGCTGTCATATATAGCCATTTTTTGTGTTATGAAAGCTTTGGGTGTGGACAGAAACGAGTCCGTTTTAGGCGGCAAATTTAGAGTGAACGCTGCCAAAAGTGAAAAAAAGCGAAAAAGCCTAACGGTTTTGAGGTTTGTGTTTCTGCAACTGTTTTGACATGTGCAACTTATCCAGAGAGGGTGAATAAAGCGAATGAAATTGTTTTGAGCGCTCTAGCGCCGTTAGTTTGTCAGAACAGGAGGTGGTCCATATTAGGAGCCGGTCCATATTAGGAGCTTTTCCCCCATCACACTAGTTTTACTGCTACAGCAGTCCCTCTCATGAACGGACACCCTAGGGCCAGTGCAAACCTGTCCGTACATTGCAGGTGGCCGGTCACGGGAGAGGCCCTCCCCCATCACACACACTCAGACACACTGACGGACTGAGTGAGTCTTTGCTACTGGTGAACGAGCTCTTTTTGTACTAAAACAATACGGTCAAACTACTACAACGTATAACTGAAAGGAAAAAAACCTGTCCTGTAAAAATTACGTTAAATGAACCGTGTCAGAAAAAGAGAGATAAAAGAAATCCTCAAATTCCTGAGGATACAGGCACCCCATGAAAGCAACCACGAACACACACTTTGCAAAAATATGAATTGAAAACCTACATGTCGTACTTTCTTTTTTTCTGGCTTTATTGAATGCTTCAGGCAGTGACTTTTCCCTGTCCAGTTTCCTCTTTCGTCTCTCTTACCCCTCTCTTACCCAATCCCCCCCCCCCCCCCCCCCCCCCCACCTTCCCCTCCCCGGCCACTCCCGCCTTTACCCAGCCCGGATAGCACAAACTTCTAATCTGCAAGGCAGTGTACACATTTTTCTAAAAGGAAGACTACTCCTCTTCAATTATATTCAGAGATCTTCCAGCTGTCTCCACCATAACCCAAGTTAACACAAGACTGACACCTCTGCTTTGACCTTCGTGCCAGGAGTCGGATGAGAGAGAGAGAGAGAGAGAGAGAGAGAGAGAGAGACACACACACACACACACACACACATAGACAGATACATACATGGAAAGACAGAGGCGGAGAGACTCAGAGCAAAGAGTGTATCCCTACGGTCCGTAGGGATACACTATTTGCTCAGAGGGAGACACTGTTACACGACACTTGAGATTGACGAAGTTCTCAAATGTCGTATAGTGGTGTTCTTTTATTCTACGTGGCCCGTCTTCACAGCAGCAGACAAAAACTCGTCAAATTGAGTTCGAGGATTTATTTAGCATTCCATACATACAACTGCACATCGTAGCAGAACTCAAACTAGAAGCCTTTTTAAAATACAAATCGCGCTGGCCTATATAGTAAATACTCAATCTCGAGATTCCAGACCGAACATGATATAACTAAAATTAGATGAACTGTCCATGGACTAGAATACTGACATTCTCTGTGACGTACATCAAAAGTGCCGACGCACTTAATCCGAGCGAACGCCACGAACCCACGACTCAAAACAACGTGGTAAACAACTTGTTTTGACAGGACTAGAAAGTTCACCTGCATTCTCGCCCAAACATAAATATTGTGTTTACAAAATATAATATCGGTACTTTCCCACAAAGTACAAATAAGTCAACTACATGTATGCAACACACAAAACTGAACCAAAGTTCAGCAACGGCAGCGTTTCCTAACAGACACAGACAACGACATACATACAGAGAGAGAGAGAGACAGAGAAAGAGAGAGAGAGACAGACAGACAGACAGACAGATAGACAGAGAGTGACTCGAGACGGAGAAACAGATAAATGAACACCGGGTGAGAGAAAATGACTCGAGAGAGAGAGAGCGCATGAGATCTCGAGAGAGAGAAACAGATTGAGAGAGAGACAGATACACACACGGACACGAAGGCAGAGCGAGGGAGAGACAGAGAGAGTTGCATGGAGTGTACGTGACAGACAGTGTGTGTTGCTATAAACAGACAGACGAGGTGCAGCTCATTTCCGAAACAGCGCAATTGGGACAACAGTGACATGATACTGTTTGAATTCCAAAAAAGCGCAGTTCATTTCCGGAACAGCACAGATAACAAAGTTGGTTTCAACAACTGATCTCGTGAGAACGGTAACAAACGACTCATGTCACCTCTCCGAACGCATTGCGGCCATCAATAATCAGTCTTGTGTCTCGGTCGTGTACAGAGTTTGCTTCTGCAATTGTTGTGTTCGTTCGTTGATGACGGCTTCGTAAGACAGATCAGCGAATCTATCGTGTGGAAGACATTTCTGTACAAAACACCGAACCCAACCGGAGGCGGTATTGATGCGTTTGCAATTTTCTGAAGAAATAAAATGCATGTGGTCAATTTCATCCGTTTAATGCTAGTCGAAACGAGCCATATAGTTCTGTAATTATACCCCCAAAAGGCGATTGTAGAAAATTGAAGGAATGTGGGGTAACTGTGGGTATCTCCAGGCGGTCTTTTTTCCACCTGGTTGCCGTTCATCTAAGTAGTTTTCACTGTTTTATATTCGATTAAATAACGAAAAGTATTTATTTTTTCGAAAGTACACCCCTTGAAGATAACGATAAAGTAATAAGAGTCGTAGAGCTCAACTTTGTTTGCGTTTTATGGGGCATTACGTCATCCATGATGGCGTCAGAATTTTGCGTTTTCCGGTCATAGCGCATATAACTTTAGTGTTTTCTACGAGCACAGACTACCAAGCTTCACAAATAAAGCACGTGAGCATTGTGTGATGTACCGTGAATATTACGATATGCATTTGGTATGTTTTTACTCTGCAACAGTCCAGATAACCTGTATATTGTAACTTTACCCCCATTTCGTAAGAATCTGTACGTGCATGCCAGAGTTGTATTAATAATAATAATAATAATAATAATAATAAATGAGCATTTATATAGCGCAACATCATAACTTTACAATCATGCTCTTTGCGCTTGACACATTTAAAATTCAAACACAGTTATACAAGCATTTACATCTACATTCATTGTCAGCAACGCTTGATTAAAAGCATACACCATCAAACATACATTACAACAGATTCTTCCACTAATTAAGTAATAAAAACATGAATAAAATAGGTAGTAAAAACAAGGAAATACCAGCTGAATACCCTTAATCAAACAGAACATGTTATTAATACTGAAAAACAGCCCTAAATGTGTATACACATTATCACATTATCACTAAAACAACAAATACACTACATGTAGCCTACTGATGGACTGAGAAAACAAAATCAGGAGTTGTATTTCTTGAAGAGGTGCGTTTTAAGTGCTCGTTTGAATGCTTGGGGTGACTGAGAGTGGCGGATGTGAAAGGGGAGAGAATTCCAGTGTGTGGGTGCGCAGAAAGTAAAAGTGCGTTGTCCGTATGTTTTGGTTTTGGTGTGTGGAATGGTGAGGATGCGACAGTCAGAAGAGGCACGGAGTTGTCTTGCTAGTGTTAGTAGTGCTCCAGAGAAAACTATTTTAGGAAAACATATCAAATTTGAAAAACATATCTTGGAGTGCATATTTATCCACAAAGAGTGTTTTTTAATTTGGCATTAAGCTTATTTTTTTAAACTTTTTATTGTACGTGGCAGTGGATGGTACGTAAACATTACTAAGCAGTCCTATTTTGCATTTGTGTTTGAGAAAAGGACTCGTTAAGACGAGGTGAACAAATGTCAATGGTAATTTATCAAAGTATTAATGCACCCTGCTATTTAAAGGCATTTCATGGGATATAAATGCTGGTTATTCCGCTCAGACGCGTAAAAACGTTCAAACCAAAAATGCTGCGTCAGACGTAATGGTCATGTGTGTAGAGTAAAACAAAATATCAGTGGCACCTACATTTATAATAATTATATCTACAAAAATAAATCTCTTATAGATAAGAATGTCATTTGTCATTAATATAAACCATATCTACTTAGGATAATAGTACAATTATTCACATTGAATTGAAGTGTGCGATAGTGCTCACGCGAGTGTGGGTGGGCGCACGCGAGCGTGTGTGTGTGTGTGTGTGTGTGTATGTGTCACTGTGAGTGTGTGTGTGTGTGTAAGCGTTATGCTAGTCTCTCTCTCTCTCTCTCTCTCTCTCTCTCTCTCTCTCTCTCTCTCTCTCTCTCTCTCTCTCTCTAGCTCGCTCGGGAACGATCCAATTTCAGGATTACATTTTTTTTTTAAACGACAACTTTTGTACGGAACGCGGATCGTATCAACTGATGCAGGAAATTGATGCATCCAAAACCAAGAATTTGATGCATCGTTTGGATGCATCAGAATTCTCGGGTTTTCCCGGAAAGTGCCGAGCAAAAAGCAAAATTTGAACCGGAATACGAAGCGAAACGAACTATTTCTATCAACTGATGCAGGAAATTGATGCATCCAAAACCACGAATTTGATGCATCGTTTGGATGCATCAGAATTTTTGGGTCGCCGCCGGTGATTCCCCCACAGCGCGTCACGTCAACACTCAACAACTGAGGGTTAACATTAAGACAGACATACACTTTGCATTTCAAAAAACACTTACCCTTCAAGGGCTTCTTGTGTGAAAGATCCCGATCCCAAAACATTTGCACAATAAAAAAGGTTCGCCGAACACCAGTCAAAAACGATTCTTCTTCGGCCATGTTGAAAACGTCGGAAAACGAAAGTTTGAGTCGAAGGTCAAGGGCGTCAAAACTTCGTGTGCACAAAAGACAAACCACAAACAAAACAAAAAATGCCTTAAAATGCATAATGCCGTGACTTTGGCTTGTTTCCTTTTTAATGGTATATTGCACGTTTATTTTTGTTTTATCTAACCAATCTGTTTATATTCGTCAAAATGTCATTTCAAGTTTTTCCGTGCTCAGGCATTTATTTATTTTTACAGAAGCCTCGTCTGGGAATCCATAATTCAATGTCATTTCAAGTTTTTCCGTGCTCAGGCATTTCTTCCGGAAAGACCGGAAATGAATGATCTTTCGCATGCATACAAAACCGAAAGTGATGCATCAAAAGAATGCATCAAAATGATGCATCATTTTCGTATCGGATGCATCATTTTCGTATCGGATGCATCAGTTTTTTGAAAAATGATGCATCCTTTGTGAAAATGATGCATCAAATTCTTGGTTTTGGATGCATCAATTTCCTGCATCAGTTGATACGATCCGCGTTCCGTACTTTTGATGTTGGGGCTTTTCAGTGTGATCTGTGTGTGAAGGTGAATAAAAACAGGGGTGATACAGCCTGTTTGAATTATGGATTCCCAGACGAGGCTTCTGTGTCATAAGGTCTTACTTGGGGAGGGGGTGGTGGATGGGGGTTTGGGGGATGGAGAGATTTAAAAGACTCTGACCCGCTCCAACGAAAGGATAACAAAGTGGCTGAGGCCGAACAGAGATAACAGCAATAAACCTGAGCCATCGCAACAAATTTGGATTTTAAGATTTTTGCATTCAGATTCGCTTTGAAGACGGCATCATTCGTCTCGCTGTCCGGGCTGACAATATATAACTAGTGTGATCGACAAGAAGAAGAAGAAGATTCGCTTTGCAAATATAATAACAAGTCGCGTAAGAGGAAAATACAACATTTAGTCAAGCTGTCGAACTCACAGAATGAAACTGAACGCAATGCAATTTTTCAGCAAGACCGTATACTCGTAGCATCGTTAGCCCACCGCTCGTGGCAAAGGCACTGAAATTGACAAGAAGAGCGGGGTAGTAGTTGCACTGAGAGGGATAGCACGCTTTTCTGTACCTCTCTTCGTTTTAACTTTCTGAGCGTGTTTTTAATCCAAACATATCATATCTATATGTTTTTGGAATCAGGAACAAGGAATAAGATGAAAGTGTTTTTAAATTGAGTTCGAAAATTTAATTTTGATCATAATTATTATATTTTTAATTTTCAGAGCTTGTGTTTAATCCAAATATAACATATTTAAATGTTTTTTTGAATCAGAAAATGATGAAGAATAAGATGAACGTAAATTTGGATCGGTTTATAAAAAAATTTTTTTTTTTACAATTTTCAGATTTTTAATGACCAAAGTCATTAATTAATTTTTAAGCCACCAAGCTGAAATGCAATACCAAAGTCCGGCCTTTGTCGAAAATTGCTTGGCCAAAATTTCAATCAATTTTATTGAAAAATGAGGGTGTGACAGTGCCGCCTCAATTTTTACAAAAAGCCGGATATGACGTCATCAAAGGTATTTATCGAGAAAAAGAAAAAACGTCCGGGGATATCATTCCCAGGAACTCTCATGTAAAATTTCATAAAGATCGGTCCAGTAGTTTGGTCTGAATTGCTCTACACACACACGCACAGACAGACAGACAGACAGACAGACAGACAGACAGACAGACAGACAGACACACACACACACACACACACACACACACGCACAGACAGACACACACACACACACACACATACACCACGACCCTCGTCTCGATTCCCCCTCTATGTTAAAACATTTAGTCAAAACTTGACTAAATGTAAAAATGAGGTTTTATTGCACTGCAGACGCAAAATAAGCACCCTTTTATCCCCACATTACTGTTTCTTTCTTCGCTTTTTGTACTTAAAACAAATTTCATTTTCATTTTTTGTGATGCATGTTGAAAAAAAGTTTACATCATCATTAGTCACTTTTAAGCTTTTGAAGTTAAACCAAAAACCCTGTTGCAAGGGATTTTTTGCAAATTTACTCGAGTTTGAGCAAACTTTGAATCGCTATATCTCATCAATGCTAAACAATAGACACTTAGTAAAGACCATCTGAAAGCTGGTTATCTTCACTTTCAAGGGTGTGGGTCACATATTCATCCCCCCCTCTCTCTCTCTCTCTCTCTCTCTCTCTCTCTCTCTCTCTCTCTCTCTCTCTCTCTCTCTTTCTCACACTATCATACCCCTGTTTTTATTCACCTTCACACGCAGATCACATTGAAATGTGCCTCAAACCTTTATCCTTGAAAAATAAAGTTCGTTCGTTCGCTCGTTCGCTAGTTTGTTCTCTCTCTCTCTCTCTCTCTCTCTCTCTCTCTCTCTCTCTCTCTCTCTCTCTCTCTCTCTCTCTCTCTCTCTCTCTCTCTCTCTCTCTCTCTCTCTCTCTCGAGACAACGGTTTGTTTCCCGATGAATGGTCACACTCGATTTTGCACCCAATTCATAAGAAAGGAGATATTGATTCACCGGATAATTATAGAGGTGTTTCGTTGTTGAATGTATGCAGCAAATTATATAGTTTTATTTTGAATAAACGTATTTCTGATTGGATAGAAGAGAACGAAGTTGTTGGGGAGGAGCAAGCTGGTTTTCGCCAAGATCACTCTACAGTAGACCACATATTTACACTGTTTGGAACTGTACAGAAACAGTTGTTGAGACATAGAAAACTGTATGCAGCCTTTATAGATTTTCGGAAAGCGTTTGACTCTGTTCACAGGGAGAAACTATGGAAAGTACTGGATCAGAATGGCATGTGTGGAAAGATTGTTTTAGCCATTAAAAGTATGTATATGACAGTGAAAACGTGTGTTCGAGCAGGAGGTGAACTTTCAGATGTATTCATATGTCCAGTCGGCCTAAAACAGGGTGAAAACTGCTCACCGATTTTGTTCTCATTGTTTATCAACGAATTAACCAAAGACATTATGGCAAATGGAAGACACGGTATTCAATTGTCACCGGATTTAGTCGAATTATTGATTTTGTTGTTTGCTGATGATGTGGTTTTAATCTCTGATAGTGTCATCGGTTTGCAAAACCAGCTAAATGTTTTATTGACCACCTCTAAGAAGCTTGAGGTAGTCGTAAATATGGCTAAATCGAACATAGTTGTGTTTAGAAACGGTGGCCATTTGGCATTACGAGAAAAATGGTTCTTTGGTGATAGTGAAGTGAAAGTTGTAAACATGTATAAATATTTAGGAGTCTATTTGTCCACAAGAATATCTTTTTCCCACACTCTAAACGACCTTGCCGATCGCGCGAGAAAGGGAGTATCAGCTATCCTCAAACTTCTATGGAGTATTGGGGAATATTCTCCTGATACGTTTTTTAAACTGTTTGACAGTCAAATACAACCGATCTTGACGTACGGTTCGGAGGTCTGGGGACTCTCTGCTGATCAACAAATTGTTGAAAGAGTACATCTGTCTGCCATTAAAAGGTTTGTCGGTGTCCATTCGAAGTCACCAAGGCATATAGTTTACGGTGAAACAGGACGTTATCCTCTGTTTGTGGTAACGCACATAAAGTGTATGAAGTTTTGGCTTCGATTAACTCGGATGGATGGCAACAGGTACCCTAAGAAAGTGTATAATATGTTATTGTCTATACAAAGGCAAAATTACACGACATGGGCTTGTAACGTTCGTAATGTTTTGTACAAGTATGGATTTGGTGAAGTGTGGGAAGCACAAGGTGTTGGTGATATTTCCACGTTTGTAAGAGAATTTCGCCAAAGACTTGTCGATTGCTTTAGACAGGATTGGCATAGTTCCCTTGAATCACACGTGTTTTATCATGTGTATTCGTTATTTAAGCAGTCCTTGTGTATGAGTGGTTATTTGTATCAGATAAGAAATGTTCATTTGAGGAGAATGTTAGCACGTTTCAGATTTGGTATGTCACCCTTAAATAACCACTATCTACAGTATAAACCCAATGTGAATAACGTAGACAGACTTTGCCCTTTGTGCTCAGATGATACACTTGAGACGGAAGTTCATTTTTTACTTGTTTGTCCCGCATATAATGAGATCAGAGTTGAATTAATAGCCTCAAAGTATTATCGGAACCCATCCATGTTTAGAATGTGCCAATTACTATCCTCTACAAATGGCCAAGTGGTAAGACAGTTAGCAACGTATATTTACAAAGCTATACGATTTCGCACTGATTCTCTGGAAAATGCACAGTTGCAAGATGCAGGTCCATGAGGTTGCTTCTTTTAAACATTGTTCGCTTGTATTATGTGTCACCAGTCTTGTTATGGGCCGGAGGCCTAACAAATAAAATTTCCGACTTCCGACTTCTCTCTCTCTCTCTCTCTCTCTCTCTCTCTCTCTCTCTCTCTCTCTCTCTCTCTCTCTCTCTCTCTCTCTCTCTCTCGTTCTGAGTGTGTTTCCGAGAATGTCTGTCTTTTGGGTTGTCTTTCTGTGTTGTGTGTGTGTGTGTGTGTGTGTGTGTGTGTGTGTGTGTGTGTGTGTGTGTGTGTGTGTGTGTGTGTGTGTGTGTGTGTGTGTGTGTGTTTTAGAGACAGAGAGAAAAACGAAAAGAACAGACAGAGATAAAACTTCTTTTTTTTAAAGCGAGGTGACAGGGACACACAGACGGACAAAAACCCAGTAGATTCAGCAACACGCACACAGTGAAAGTGAAAGTGCGTTTGTTCTGTGTCAGGGCACAGGCGGAAGGTATCGTCCACTGGACTACTACTATCACAGAAAGACTACAAGGTCTGTCACTCACCTTCTTCTTGGAGTCGCTTCCTGGGGGAAAATATTGTTCAAGACGGTTTGCCTCTTCCTACAGTCTGTGTAAGGTCAAATAAATACAGTTGAATGATGTTTGAACTAGTATGTGCCTTTAGTTTTCAGCTTCCGTCCGCTGCAGGTTGTTTTTAACCATCATTTGGACGAATCTTCGTTTGCGAGCCGCTAATCCACTCGGGGACAAATCATGTATCCGCACCGAATATGCATACCAGCGCTCATTGGTCTAAAACATATGTAAATATTGTGCAGCAAAGGGAAGCTACCCACGGGAAAATAATCATCGAATATCCTGTTATTAACCAATGAGCGCTGGTATGCATATTCGGTGCGGATACATGATTTGTCCCCAAGTGGATTAGCGGCTCGCAAACGAAGATTCGTCCAAATGATGGTTAAAAACAACCTGCAGCGGACGGAAGCTGAAAACTAAAGGCACATAATAGTTCAAACAATCATTCAACTGTATTTATTTGACCTTACACAGACTGTAGGAAGAGGAAAACCGTCTTGAACAATATTTTTCCCCAGGAAGCGACTCCAAGAACACAGAAGACTCGAAGGTGAGTGACAGACCTTGTAGTCTTTCTGTGATAGTAGTAGTCCAGTGGACGATACCTTCCGCCTGTGGTCAGGGCTCCCCAAACTGCGCGTCCCTGCGCACTAGAAGCCAAAAACACGTACATGAAATTTATGGAGGAGGCCCGGGACGCACTTACCTTTAAAAGAGCGGGTCTTGGGACGCACTAAATGTCCTTTATCGTGCGTACTGTAGATACTATTTTCAGACTGCGATCGTCAGCTATTGCGTACCTTCGGCTTAGGTAGAGGGCCCCAAAGGGGGGGTATCATCACGATCACGGGAAGGGAAATTTTAGCTTTCACGATCACAGTTACCTTGATTTTTGTTTTCACGATCACGAACACCAGTGGCAAATCACGGTCACGGTAAAAGTTGCAGGTACAGAAAGCACGTGTCAAAGTAAACACAACCACACAGTAATTCGCTCCTCTGGATCTATTGTTTATTCAACACAAAGTGACAACTGTTGCACTTTTTTATTATTTTTTTTTTAATTCTCTTTCATACACACATAGAAATACATATCGATTCATGATTTGTAATCAGTAACAAGAATGTTGTTTTCATTGTTTTTTCTCTCGCTCTCTCTCATACAAACACTCACAGGAATATACACTCCAGGGGCGGAGCAGTTAAGCCAGAGAGGGTGGGTGGGGGGGGGGGTTACAACCTGGGGTCCAGGGGTAGACCCCTTGTGGGGTACATTGGGGGGCTTAGCCCCCCAGAAGCTGAAGAGTTTTAGCTATTTTATGAACAATTTATGGCTTATCCTTGATTTTAAACATGATCAACTGGTGTCAGCAGCCACTCATTATTTCTTTTAAAGTTAGTGTTAATTTTTTTAATTTTTTTGACAGCCGGGGGGGCGGGGGCGGGAGGTTGGGTTCCGGAACCCCTGTAACCTCCCCCCCCTAATCCGCCCCTGCACTCATACACATTCAACTCCCACACCCTCACTCACACACATGAATATATACTTGCACAATTTCACATTTCCAGAGCTAAATCTTTTAAACCCATTTTCTCAAAAACTATTGGGTGGATTGAAATAAAAGTACATGTATGTGTGATGGTAGAGTCTATAATAACAAAATCCCCAACGAACATGACTTTGATCGACTTTGACATGAGGATCAAGTGACCCAAACTGGCACGTCTCCCCGCCATAGTTCCTGAATTTAACCCATTGTTGATAAGTTTACAGGCGCTAAAATAAATCCAAGCTTAATGCAAAGAATTAAGCGACAATTAGAATCTATGCCAAGCGTGTCCACGTTGCTGGGATGAAAAACACATTTCTAGTTTCGGTTTTGGCTACACGCAGACTCGATCAGACTCGAGCCAGTCGAGGTCACACTGAGCGAGTGACAGCCGGACGTGGCAATGTCGACAATGTCAATGATCTCAATCAAACTCAAAGATCTTGAACAAATTTCAAGATCTTTGCCTACATTCAGAACAGTCATAGAGCAACATAGACAGGGCCGGACTAGGGGGGGGGGGGGTACAGGGGTTGCGCAACCCCCCTCCCCCCTGGCTTAAGCATGTACCTCCCAAACGCTTTTTTTTGTGGGGGAGGAAGGGGGAGGGGGTGGTTGCATCTGGATCATCATGAGATCCGAGGAGAAATCGCACCTCTCACCCCCTTTCGAAAGACATTTTTCTTCAACGATTTTTGTGATGAAAAGTAGGAGTCCTTACAATCTCAATTCTTCTTCATTGCCTATACAGCTTGCTGTCGAAATTACCTTTTTCATTCAAGGACAGGCTTCCTTTCCCTCCAGAAACATCAAAAACCGTTCAGCTTCAAGGGGGCAACCCCCACCAAGGGGCTTTGCCCCCTGGACCCGCATCTGTAACCCCTCCCCCTAGTACTTACCTAGTCCGGCCCTGATAGATCAACATGCCTTGACATTTCGTCTTCGGAAAGACGGACCCGTAGCCAGACCTTTCCACCAAGGAAGGCATTCTCGCCGCCTGCTTTGGTCTGGCTTGAATCCACAAAATATAACAGAAGTTCGATGACAGTACCGCTGCACGCCATTTTTGATCTTCGAATTCGAATTTGACTGAATGCACTCAAAACTTTAGCACGAAGCCCTTCCATTGGATGAAGTTTGGCAGACTTTTGTAATTCGCCTTCTGATTCGATCTCTTTTTTGTGTGATTGGTTCTCTTAAAGGGAAGCAATCGCTGTCAAAATCTTATTTCTGAATGTGTTGTTGCTTCCCTTCAATCGGGATTGGTTCCTTGACGAATAGAGGATCATTGAGTGATACAGCTGTGAAAAATGTACGTTGAAAATAAAATGCTTTGCAATAATGCCCATCACGATCACGAAAACAAATGACGATCACGATCACGAGACTTGATTTTTTTGTCATCACGGATCACGGGCAAAGTCCCATCACGATCACAGAAATGGAAATTTCGGCAATCACGGTCACAGAAAGGTAAAAAAACGCCAATCACGATCACGATTTTAAACCCTTTGGGGCCCTCTAGGTACCGTTTTCCGACAATAATCTCGTGCAAGCTCCAATGTCAATTTCACGCGCGAAGGAATTCGGAAAGGAGGTTGAAAGCAATACAAAAGTAGCTGTGCCCGGGAAAGGTTATGTACCAAAAAGCACTAGTTGCACGGGAAAAAACCATACCGGGCGACTTCAGCGGTGAACCAACACAGAAACACAGATCCGTCGAAGCTATAGACGAAAAAGACACTTCACAGTACGCTAATGTGTGACCTTTCGGCTTTTGCACCCTTGAAACCCTCTAAACTTCTGCAGTGGGTGTCCATGGACCCTCTACGAATTAAAAGTTGGGGTCCCGGGACTCTCTATGAGAGGCGTCCAGTGTGTGTGCACGTGTGTGTGTGTGTGTGTGTGTGTGTGTGTGTGCGCGTGCGTGGGTGCGTGCGTGCGTGTATGTATGTGCGTGCGTGCGTGCGTGTGTGTTTGTGTGTGTGTTAATTAGATATAGCGTGTAGAAAGACAATCACAGATAGAAAGGGACAGAGAGAGACTGAGGAAAACAATTGTGAGACATTAGAAGAGAAAGGAGAGGTATAAAAGAAAAATTAGGAATATTGAATTAAAAGAGCGCCTATGTGATTGTCAAAGTACATCACAAATATCGTATGTCATTTTGGATTCTGTTAATTGTCACAACAAAATCTAGCACTGAATACAAAGAGAGTTGGAATTCTGATTCAGTGTGAAGCACCTGCTGTTCTATGACTTCATCTTCAATGAGTCTGAATCACATTCACCGTTCTCAGTTTCCTGGCTGAAATTAAGCTTCAACCTCTCCTATAGGCTATAACACAGAAGTACTTGTTCTCATGTCTATTGGCTTTGAAACAGCTTCTACCGGGGTTGTTTTGGATTGTTAGCAAGCGCGAGTGCTTAACGAGGGCTTAATGTGTGCATATACTCATGACAACCTGTTGTGACGTCATACGCATGACGTTTTTCAAAACTACAGAGTGCTTTCTGGCTGTTGAAAGTTTGACCAATTAAACATAATATCTTTTGTCATCAGTTAAAGCTTACAAAATGCTCAATCCAAAGGCATTTTGAGGGAACTTGTGTTTTACACGTCACGTGTTTTAGGGGGGTAGGGTGACGTATAAAGGTAACGTAAAAAAAAAACACGCCTTCAGTATCAGGGGCGGACGAGGGGGGGGGGCACAGGGGGCACGTGCCCCCCCCCCCCGAAAAAAAAGAAAAAAAAAGAAGAAGAAAAAAAAAAAGATTTTTCTATGCTGATTCTATGACCATTTCTAAGTTCAAATGGCACCAGATGGCACCATTTTGCTTCTTTGGGCAAATTTTTTTTCCGGGGGGGCATGCCCCCGGACCCCCCTAGCAAATTCGGGCGCTTCGCGCCAATCACATTCACTTTCGATTCAAAGTGCCCCCCCCCCCCCTTACAAAGCAACTGATCCGCCCCTGAGTATACAAACCAAGACGTCAGTAAAAGCCAGGTTATTTCTCCAAATGTGAACACAGTTTTTGGGCACTTTCAGCGGTTAATTTCGGCCTCGGACAAGTCGACGCTAAGAGTAATAGAAGAAAATTAGACGTAAACTAGTAAAAATGTAATTCAATTTCAGAAAGAACACTATCATTATAACAAATTACTTGTTAAAACCTAAGGTAATTATGTTAGCTTCAATTCTGGCTCTCTCGTTGCTAGCATGCACTCGGAATTTTTTGTTTTATTAATGAAATAATACAAGTAGGCAGAAACTGAATTTCAACCTGTGTTTTGTATCAGTAAAACTGAAATTTGAAAAAATCGCCACGTTAGAATCGAATTTATTTTGACATTTTCTACTTTAAAAATGATTGTTCTCAGTAATTAGACACATCTTATTCTGTGCATTGCTTGGCCATCTGATCACAGATGAGGTCGCAGTTTGTAGGTTGAATCTATGAATCGGCCAGAGATAGATCTGCATTTCTGGTACGACCTTCCAGATTATCAACAGCGGGTTCATGGTTGGAATCAAGAGGTCAAATTTGCGTGGCTCCCAATCATTTCATAACAGATTTTCTTGTTTCTGCGGCTGCGCTAGTTATTTTGCCAAGGTCATGGCCGAACTTTAGGCCTACGGAGAAATATCGCTGGATATTTTCTCACTAGAATAACAGAGACAAAGAAGGGAAGCCATGCTAGGGGAAGGGCTCCTAATATGGACCGGCTCCTAATATGGACCACCTCCAGTTCTGACAAACTAACGGCGCTAGAGCGCTCAAAACAATTTCATTCGCTGTATTCATCCTCTCTGGATAACTTGCACGTGTCAAAACAGTTGAAGAAACACAAACCTCAAAACCGTTGGGCTTTTTCTTTTTTTCTCACTTTTGAAAGCGTTCACTCTAAATTTGCTGCCTAAAATGTTTCGTTTCTGTCCACAACCAAAGCTTTTATCACACAAAACTTGCTATATATGACAGCTAAGACCGTATTTGTTACATTTTAGCAGTGTTGACCCCGAGTGTCTACAGCAAACAAAAAATAATAGCAAAATATCAAAGCATGTGTGAGTCCCCTAATATGGACCACCTTCAACAAATCGAAGAAAATAAAAGCTAAAGGCTATTTTCATTAATTCATTAAGAAGCTTGCTGAAAATAACCTATAACTAGCCCTCGAGATTTAAAAAAAAATATAACAAATACTGAAATAGTCTTCTTTTCGTGGAAATTATTGTTAAAATATAGTGGCATAAAAAATTGTTACACGAACTATTAAAATATTCGCCTTGTTCAATGTACCCCCCCTGTTCAACTTACCCCCCCCCCCCCCCTCCTTTTTATATTTAGTCAAGTTTTGACTAAATATTTTAACATCGAGGGGGAATCGAAACGAGGGTCGTGGTGTATGTGCGTGTGTCTGTGTGTGTGTCTGTGTGTCTGTGTGTGTGTGTAGAGCGATTCAGACTAAACTACTGGACCGATCTTTATGAAATTTGACATGAGAGTTCCTGGGTATGAAATCCCCGAACGTTTTTTTCATTTTTTTGATAAATGTCTTTGATGACGTCATATCCGGCTTTTCGTGAAAGTTGAGGCGGCACTGTCACGCCCTCATTTTTCAACCAAATTGGTTGAAATTTTGGTCAAGTACTCTTCGACGAAGCCCGGGGTTCGGTATTGCATTTCAGCTTGGTGGCTTAAAAATTAATTAATGACTTTGGTCATTAAAAATCTGAAAATTGTAAAAAAAAATAAAAATTTATAAAACGATCCAAATTTACGTTTATCTTATTTTCCATCATTTGCTGATTCCAAAAACATATAAATATGTTATATTCGGATTAAAAACAAGCTCTGAAAATTAAATATATAAAAATTATTATCAATTTTTTTTTTCCAAATCAATTTAAAAACACTTTCATCTTATTCCTTGTCGGTTCCTGATTCCAAAAATATATAGATATGATATGTTTGGATTAAAAACACGCTCAGAAAGTTAAAACGAACAGAGGTACAGAAAAGCGTGCTATGCAGCATAGCGTAACCACTACCCCGCTCTTCTTGTCAATTTCACTGCCAATGCTGTGAGCGGTGGACCACGAGTATACGGTCTTGCTGCGTTGCATTGCGTTCAGTTTCATTCTGTGAGTTCGACAGCTACTTGACTAAATATTGTATTTTCGCCTTACGCGACTTGTTGTTTTACTCTAATGGTCACATCTGCGTTAAGGTTAACGGCTCATGCATCGCCTTGTGAAATATTTCATGCCGGATTTTGCTGAGTGGCCGCACGCTTATGATGTCATTGTTTGATTTGGTCACAGCTTATAGTGTCTGGGTTTTTGTAAGTCTTGGCTAGACTATTTGGTTATGACATCATAGTGTCAGAAATGAGGTCACGCAAGTGTCTGAGTATACTTTGTCTGGGCTTACCGAAACTCAATTTGGTCAAGAAAGTTAGTAATTTTTTTTTCTCCAAAATTTGGTGGATGTTGAGTTTGTCAGGCTCGTGATGGTGGTTGGAAGGATATTGGGGGTTGTGCAAGTTTGAATATGTAAAATATTTGTTTAGGGTTGAATTACTAAATGGATTGATACGAGTCACATAAGGAGTTCTCTTGAACATTATGAAACAGCTTTTTTTTTTTTTTTTTTTTTTTTTGGGGGGAGGGGGGGGGGCCTGAGGGGGCAGGGTTATAGGTAGTGGAATCCTCCTTTTAAGACATACAAAACCTTAGTCTTACAGTCATACAAAAAAATAAGTCTTAAAATGGGGGTAAACTTACAGAAGTTATGAACAGAATATCTTAGAAAACGTGGTCTTCAAAATGTCTTGAAAGGGAGGGAGTCTTCTATCGGGGAAGGTGGTTCAGGGAGGGGCGGGGGTAACGAAGGTGAGTCGTGTGTAAGCATTTGCTTTTCTTGTTCCGAGTTGTTTTCTTTTTTATATTTAGTCAAGTTTTGACTAAATATTTTAACGTAGAGGGGGGAATCGAGACGAGGGTCGTGGTGTATGTGTGTGTGTGTGTGTGTGTGTGTGTGTCTGTGTGTGTGTGTAGAGCGATTCAGACTAAACTACTGGACCGATCTTTCTGAAATTTGACATGAGAGTTCCTGGGTATGAAATCCCCATACGTTTTTGGCTCACGAAGTGTAGCCTATGCGATCGTAACTTTGTCTGTCTGTGCGTGCGTGCGTATGTGCGTATGTGCGTGCGTGCGTGTGTATGTCTGTGGTAGAAACTTTAACATTTCGTCATTTGAAGACGTCACATTATGGCGTAAGAGGGTTAGACGTCACGCGAAGGAATGTCTCGGTCATTGTTAGTTTGAGCGGGCCGAGACTATTTGGCAGTCGTGTCTGTAAGTAGGCTACATGGAGACAGACAGATCTAGATCTAGTGTCTCTCTTTCTTGCACAGTGTCACCAATGCTTACTGTGTGTGTGTGTGTGTGTGTATGTGTGACGGAGTGGTTGAGTTTGTGTTACTGTTTGTCGATTTCTTCCGTGAGCCTTGAAGGCTTCGCCTCTTGTTTTCATTTTTTTGATAAATGTCTTTGATGACGTCATATCCGGCTTTTCGTGAAAGTTGAGGCGGCACTGTCACGCCCTCATTTTTCAACCAAATTGGTTGAAATTTTGGTCAAGTAATCTTCGACGAAGCCCGGGGTTCGGTATTGCATTTCAGCTTGGTGGCTTAAAAATTAATTAATGACTTTGGTCATTAAAAATCTGAAAATTGTAAAAAAAAATAAAAATTTATAAAACGATCCAAATTTACGTTTATCTTATTCTCCATCATTTGCTGATTCCAAAAACATATAAATATGTTATATTCGGATTAAAAACAAGCTCTGAAAATTAAATATATAAAAATTATTATCAAAATTTGTTTTTCGAAATCAATTTAAAAACACTTTCATCTTATTCCTTGTCGGTTCCTGATTCCAAAAACATATAGATATGATATGTTTGGATTAAAAACACGCTCAGAAAGTTAAAACAAAGAGAGGTACAGAAAAGCGTGCTATCCTTCTTAGCGCAACTACTACCCCGCTCTTCTTGTCAATTTCACTGCCTTTGCCATGAGCGGTGGACTGACGATGCTACGAGTATACGGTCTTGCTGAAAAATGGCAGCTACTTGACTAAATATTGTATTTTCGCCTTACGCGACTTGTCTTCTTCTTCCGGTCGATTTAAACGCGGCACAAAGTGCATGTTTGTAGTTGTATGGCCCTGATGTGGCTTTTGAGTGTCCGAAGAACGAGTGTACAGTTTTTTTCCATTACAATGCTCAGACAAACACGCGATGTGTCTTCTTTTTAACGAACACGCTAGTAGTTACATGCAGTGTACTTTATCGCATCCCAACACAGGAAACATCGCACAGTACTGTCACAGTGTGGCGTTACTTTTTGCTTCCATATAACTTTATCCTACGGTTTTTCGTTCGCATCATTCGTTATACAGGTTTATAACAAAACAACGACTTTTCAGTTCATAAAACGACAAAACAGACCCACACAGTCACTCACAACAGCAACATTAATGCCTATCTGAATGGTGGGTTCGTAGTCACATGTGTCAGTCACATTCTATCGACTACCGAGGAACGTTGTGAATTTTGCAAAATGTGGACCCCCATTTCTGAAGTCGGTAACCTCCATTACTACAACCAATAATTGAGCAAGTGTATGTGCCTCCAAAATGGATTGAACTTGTAGTTTTAAAAAAAATGGAACAAAGGAATGCAGGTGAGAGGAAATAGAACTATAAAAATGTACTCGCCAAAAAAAACAGCAACATGAATACATAAACACGAACCAGTTTTGACTTTTGTCTTCATCAGCAAAAACAAAAACAATAAGCGAAAAAGAAGGGTAGACAGAAAAGACAAGTCGCGTAAGGCGAAATTACTACATTTAGTCAAGCTGTGGAACTCACAGAATGAAACTGAACGTAGTCCGCCGCTAGGCAGTGAAAGTGACGAGCCTGTTTGGTGCGGAAGCGGTTGCGCTGTGCTTCATAGCACGCTTTACTGTACCTCTCTTCGTTTTAACTTTCTGAGCGTGTTTTTATTCCAAACATATCATATCTATATGTTTTTGGAATCAGGAACCAACAAGGAATAAGACGAAATAGTTTTTAAAACGATTTCGGAAATTTAATTTTAATCATAATTTTTATATTATTAATTTTGAGAGCTTGTTTTTAATCCGAATATAACATATTTATATGATTTTGGAATCACAACATGATGAAGAATAAAATAAAAGTAATTTTGGGTCGTTTTATAAAAAAATAATTTTGATTACAATTTTCAGATTTTTAATGACCAAAGTCATTAATTAATTTTTAAGCCACCAAGCTGAAATGCAATACCGAAGTCCGGCCTTCGTCGAAGATTGCTTGGCCAAAATTGTAATCAATTTGATTGAAAAAGGAGGGTGTGACAGTGCCGCCTCAAATTTTACAAAAAGCCGGATATGACGTCATCAAAAGTATTTATCGAAAAAAAGAAAAAACGTCCGGGGATATCCTTTCCAGGAACTCTCATGTCAAATTTCATAAAGATCGGTCCAGTAGTTTGGTCTGAATCGCTCTACACACACACGCACAGACACACAGACACACACACACACACACACACACACACACACACACACATACACCACGACCCTCGTCTCGATTCCCCCTCTATGTGAAAACATTTAGTCAAAACTTGACTAAATGTAAAAAGAAATAGTTTATAGTTGAAAAAACCCAATGTTCTCTTGCACATTAATTTATGACAGTAGAACAGCAAATATTTTTTGAATCATACACAGCGGAACCCTCCTCTTAAGATTTGACAAATCTGACAACATCAGGTCTGAACAAGTCGCGTAAGACGAAAATACAACATTTAGTCAAGCTCAGTCGAACTCACAGAAGGAAACTGAACGCATTGCATTTTTTCCGCAAGACCGTACACTCGTAGCATCGTCTGTCAACCGCTCGTGGCAAAGGCAGTGAAATTAACTATCCAGAAAAGCGCGGTACCGGTTGCGCTGAGGAAGATAGCACGCTTTTCTATATCTGTATTCTTTTTAACTCTCTGAGCCTGTTTTTAATCCAAACATTTTGGAATCAGGAACGGACAAGGAATAAGATGAAATTGTTTATAAATCGATTTCGGAAATTTAATTTTAATCATGATTTTTATATTTTTAATTTTCAGAGCTTGTTTTTAATCCGAATATAACATATTTATATATATGTTTTTGGAATCAGAAAATGATGAAGAATACGATAAACGTAATTTTGGATCGTTTCATAAAAAATAATTTTAATTACAATTTTCAGATTTTTAATGACCAAAGTCATTAAATAATTTTTAAGCCTCCATGAAATGCAATACCAAAGTCCGGCCTTCGTCAAAGATTGCTTTACAAAAATTTCAATCAATTTTATTGAAAAATGAGGGTGTGACAGTGCCGCCTCAACTTTTACAAAATGTATTTGACGTCATCAAAGACATTTATCCAAAAAATGAAAAAACGTCTGGGGATATCATATCCAGGAACTATCATAAAAAATGTCATAAAGATCGGTCCAGTAGTTTACTCTGAATCGCTCTACACACACACACACACACACACACACACACACACACACACACACACACACACACACACACACACCACGACCCTTGTCTCGATTTCCCCCCTCTATGTTAAAACATGTAGTCAAAACTTGACTAAATGTAAACAAGTGGCGCAAGGCGAAATTACAACATTTAGTCAAGCTGTCGAACTAACAGAATGAAACTGAACTCACTGCATTTTTACAGCAAGAGCGTATACTCGTAGCATCATCAGTCCACCGCTCGATGCACAGGCAGTGAAATTGACAAGAAGGGGGTAGTAGTTGCGCTGAGAAGGATAGCACGCTTTTCTTTATCTCTATTCTTTTTAACTTTCTGAGCGTGTTTTTAATCCAAACATATCACATCTATACGTTTTTGGAATCAGGAACCCACAAGGAATAAGATTAAAGTGTTTTTAAATCGATTTCGGAAGTTTTATTCTAATAATAATTTTTATATTTTTAATTTTCAGAGCTTGTTTTTAATCCAAATATAAAATCAGAAAATGATGAAGAATAAGATAAACGTAAATTTGGATCGGTTTTTTTACAATTTTCAGATTTTTAATGACCAAAGTCATTAATTGATTTTTAAGCCACCAAGCTGAAATGCAATACCGAAGTTCGGCCTTCGTCGAAGATTGCTGGTCCAAAATTTCAATCAATTTGATTGAAAAATGAGGGTGTGACAGTGCCGCCTCAACTTTTACAAAAAGCCGGATATGACGTCATCAAAGGTATTTATCGAAAAAAAGAAAAAAACGTCCGGGGATATCATACCCAGAAACTCTCATGTCAAATTTCATAAAGATCGGTCCAGTAGTTTGGCCTGAATCGCTCTACACACACACAGATAGACAGACAGACAGACAGACACACACACACACACACATACACCACAACCCTCGTCTCGATTCCCCCCTCTACGTTAAAACATTTAGTCAAAACTTGACTAAATGTAACAAGTCGCGTAAGGCGAAAATACAACATTTAGTCAAGTAGCTGTCGAACTCACAGAATGAAACTAAACGCAATGCAACGCAGCAAGACCGTATACTCGTAACATCGTCAGTCCACCGCTCACGGCAAAGGCAGTGAAATTGACAAGAAGAGCGGGGTAGTAGTTGCGCTGAGAAGGATAGCACGCTTTTCTGTACCTCTCTTCGTTTTAACTTTCTGAGCGTGTTTTTAATCCAAACATATCATATCTATATGTTTTTGGAATCAGGAACCGACAAGGAATAAGATGAAAGTGTTTTTAAATTGATTTCGAAAATTTAATTTTGATAATAATTTTTATATATTTAATTTTCAGAGCTTGTTTTTAATCCAAATATAAAATATTTATATGTTTTTGGAATCAGCAAATGATGGAGAATAAGATGAACGTAAATTTGGATCGTTTTATAAAAGAAATACTTTTTTTACAATTTTCAGATTTTTAATGACCAAAGTCATTAATTAATTTTTAAGCCACCACGCCGAAATGCAATACCGAAGTCTGGGCTTTGTCGAACAATACTTACCCAAAATTTCAACCAATTTGGTAGAAAAATGAGGGCGTGACAGTGCCGCCTCAACTTTCACGAAAAGCCGGATATGACGTCATCAAAGACATTTATCAAAAAAATGAAAAAAACGTATGGGGATATCATACCCAGGAACTTTCATGTCAAATTTCATAAAGATCGGTCCAGTAGTTTGGTCTGAATCGCTCTACACGCACGCACACACACACACACACACACACACACACACACACACACACACACACACACACACACACACACACACACACACACATACACCACGACCCTCGTCCCCCTCGATGTTAAAACATTTAGTCATAACTTGACTAAATGTAAAAAGGAGGGAGTCTTAAAAAAGGGGTACATTTACAGAAGTTATGGCAATGTGAGGCAGTAAAATTACCAAAATTTAACTTTGAGAATACATGGAATAACTTAGTTTTCTGGGTAGTTATTGAAGTGATTTATAAAAATGAATGAACATTTATTTAATACTAATGGACATAGACATAGTTGCTATGGAAACTGGCATAAACAGCTCCATATTGGAGTTCTAGAAAACGGTTTTACAGCAACATCATACATCAGACATTCATAATATTTGGCACAAGCATACACATGTATTATATCTACAAACATATAGAACGATTATTTGACAAAAGACTACAGTTGAATTTAAATAATTTTGTGTAATAAATATGCGGTTAGAAATTCATTAATCCTTATTTCAAAAAAACAATGTTGTTGTTGTTGTTGTTGTTGTTGTCAGCTTTTAGAAATGCTGAACCGCCAGGCCGGTATGCGGATGAATGACATAATGCTGACCGTCCTAAGTGCTTTTTTAGCTGTACAAGTGGTTCAGGTGTGCAAGACTGATCAACAACTTCCAGACAGCGATGCGCGATCCCCTGGAGTTCCGTATGTACGAGGATTTCCTCAAGAAGGAAGTGGGCAATGTGGCTGAAAACAATGAAAGTCAGTTTATATAATTATGGGTTATTCTCCAGAGCTGTGTACCTGTAGAAATCATGTTACGAAGTTGACATTTGTTTACTTAACTGAGACATTATAACCATACACATTAATTTCATTTCTAAAAACTGGTCATATCCTTGGCTCTTAGATAAAGAATTAGAAATACGTACACATTTTGTTTGTCTACGTTCAGTAAATTATACAAGGGTTTTAAACTGCGTCAACTTCGTAACATGAAAACCCAAATGTAGTGACATATATTTGAACACTAACAATTACAAGCAAGTCGCGTGAAGCGAAATTAATACATTAAGTCCAGCTGCACCCTCACAGAATGATACTGAACGCACTGCATTTCACGAAAGAAAACAAGTCGCGTAAGGCGAAATTACTACATTTAGTCAAGCTGTGGAACTCACAGAATGAAACTGAACGTAGTCCGCCGCTAGTGCAAAAGGCAGTGAAAGTGACGAGCCTGTTTGGCGCGGTAGCGATTGCGCTGTGCTTCATAGCACGCTTTACTGTACCTCTCTTCGTTTTAACTTTCTGAGCGTGTTTTTAATCCAAACATATCATATCTATATGTTTTTGGAATCAGGAACCGACAAGGAATAAGATGAAATAGTTTTTAAAACGATTTTGGAAATTCAATTTTGATCATAATTTTTATATTTTTAATTTTCAGAGCTTGTTTTTAATCCAAATATAACATATGTATATGTTTTTGGAATCAGAAAATGACGAAGAATAAGATGAAATTGTTTTTGGATCGTTTAATAAAAAAATAATTTTAATTACAAGTTTTCGATTTTTAATGACCAAACTCACTCATTAGTTTTTAAGCCACCAAGCTGAAATGCAATTCCAAACCCCGGCCTTCGTCGAAGATTGCTTTGCCAAAATTTCAATCAATTTAATGGAAAAATGAGGGTGTGACAGTGCCGCCTCAACTTTTACAAAAAGCCGGATATGACGTCATCAAAGGTATTTATCGAAAAAATGAAAAAAATGTCTGGGGATATCATACCCAGGTACTCTCATGTCAAATTTCATAAAGATCGACCCTGTAGTTTAGTCTGAATCGCTCTACACACACACACACACACACACACACACACACACACACACACACACACACACACACACACACACACACACACACACACACATACACCACGACCCTCGTCTCGATTCCCCCCTTTATGTTAAAACATTTAGTCAAAACTTGACTAAATGTAAACAAGTCGCGTAAGGCGAAAATACAACATTTAGTCAAGTAGCTGTCGAACTCACAGAATGAAACTGAACGCAATGCAACGCAGCAAGACCGTATACTCGTAGCATCGTCAGTCCACAGCTCATGGCAAAGGCAGTGAAATTGACAAGAAGAGCGGGGTAGTAGTTGCGCTGAGAAGGATAGCACGCTTTTCTGTACCTTTCTTCGTTTTAACTTTCTGAGCGTGTTTTCAATCCAAACATATCATATCTATATGTTTTTAGAATCAGGAACCAACAAGGAATAAGATGAAAGTGTTTTTAAATTGATTTCGAAAATTTAATTTTGATAATAATTTTTATATATTTAATTTTCAGAGAATGTTTTTAATCCAAATATAACATATTTATAAGTTTTTGGAATCAGCAAATGATGGAGAATAAGATGAACGTAAATTTGGATAGTTTTATAAAAAATTTTTTTTTTACAATTTTCAGATTTTTAATGGCCAAAGTCATTGATTAAATTTTAAGCCACCAAGCTGAAATGCAATGCCGAAGTCCGGGCTTCGTCGAACATTACTTGACCAAAATTTCAACCAATTTGGTTAAAACATGAGGGCGTGACAGTGCCGCCTCAACTTTCACGAAAAGCCGGATATGACGTCACCAAAGACATTTATCAAAAAAATGAAAAAAAACGTATGGGGATATCATACCCAGGAACTCTCATGTCAAATTTCATAAAGATCGGTCCAGTAGTTTGGTCTGAATCGCTCTACACGCACGCACGCACGCACGCACACACCCACACACACACATACACACACACACATACACCACGACCCTCGTCTCGATTCCCCCCTCTATGTTAAAACATTTAGTCATAACTTGACTACATGTAAAAAGAAGATAGTCCGCAACCAAGACTCAAAGCCCTGGTATTCACGTGCAAAACGTAGCAGCCAGCAATCGCTTGAAGTGACAAGCCAGTATATATTGCGGTGCAACTGAATTTCACGCACTTTTGAATTTCACGCTATGAATTTCGCGCATTTCTTAACACATGAATTTCATGCAGGTTTCCTTAAAATCTCTCCTTACTTGTCATTTGAATTTCACGCACACGCATAATATTGCAGTAGTGTACAGCGCATAAAAGGAAAGCGCGCTTTCCTCTATTCTGTTGTACTTTCTGACCTTGTATTTAATCTAAACATAACATATCTGTATGTTTTTGGAATCAGAAAATGATATAATTACGATAAAAAAATATTTTTGGATCGTTTGCTAAAATTGCAATTCTAATGTGTAATGACCAGACTCATGAATTAATTATAAAGCTTCCACGCTGAATTGCAATACCATAGTCCGGGCGTCGTCGCAGATTGCTTAACTAATATTTCAATCAATTAGATTAAAAAAAAAATGTGGGCGTGACGGTGCCACCTCAACTTTCATTAAAAGCCGGATCTGACGTCATCGCAGACATTTATCTAAAAATGTGACTTTTTTTGGTCGGGTAATCATACCCACTAATTCTCATGTGAAGTTTCGTGAATATCGGTCAAGTAGTTTTCTTTGAATCGCTCTACACACACACTCACACACACACTCACACACACACACACACACACACACACACACACTTCCACACCCCCACGCACAAACACACACACTCACAAACATATGGGTGCGTCTCAGAATCTCGTCCTCTGTTTGTGACATTATCACCAAAAGTAAAATCTTCCCAGAAAACTTTGATAATACTATTTACACACTTCTCAGGGTGTACCTTTTCAGTTTAAACAAGAAAAAATATAACATTGCCTTTAGTTTGCCATATATTGAGCATTATTTGGACCATGTGTGCAAAATCACCCGTGTAACATGGAAACAATAAAAGACAAAAAAACTGCTGAAAACGACTTTTATTCAGTTATTATTGTTGAATCACAAGCCATTATAGAGTTCAATATGAAATGACTACATGCAAACAACAAAATAATGGGTTTTTTCAAAGTTCCATGCATTCGTCAAAATTTCAATACAAAAATGAAAATTAATTAATGATATCCTGATCAGAACATGTTGATACATGGCATTCATTCAGTCTTATAGCATATATACAAAGATTTGTTGCTCTAAGACAAAATGTTAGAAAGTTATCCCAAAAGAATGCAAAATGGTCACCGATGTAACATGGAAACATCACTTTTGTAACAAAGAAACGGTTATGCTTTTTCCCACAAACTTTACTAAATGAAGCTGATTTTGCAACCAGATTCTTCTTAGGTAAAATGCCAAACACTAAAACAGGAACAGAAAGAAAAAAAGCTGGACAAAATCAAGCAAACTTTGCCCCAAAAAAGAGAAACATTAATGAAAAGTTCATCACCGACGTAACTCGGAAACGAACAACCAGACATCTATATATATATACGACTAGTGTCTGTGTGTCTGTGTATCTGTCTGTGTGTCTGTGCGCGATGCACGGCCAAAGTTCTCGATGGATCTGCTTCAAATTTGGTGGGCATATTCAAGTAGACCCGGGACACGACACAACCTGGTCGATATTTCAACACGTGCTCTCAGCGCGCAGCGCGGAACCGATTTTGGTTCCACCTCAGCTATTTTGGTTCCACCTCAGCTTACCCGGGCCCCCATACCGACACACCATAGCCGCTACACCACATCACAACGCCAAAGTTCTCGGTGGATCTTTTTCAAATTTGGACACCGTATTCAGCTACACCCCGGACACAATATCATCGATGAGATATTTCAACACGTGCTCTCAGCGCGCAGCGCTGAACTCATTTTCGTTTTTGTGTTCATTTCACCATTATAAGTAACTCTTCCTTATCTTCTCCAGTGTTTGGCGTTTATCTCCCTTCCTTCGTGTGGCTTTCCCGTTCAGTTGTAAGTTACTACACTGCGCTGTCCACTGCGCTGAGCGTCTTCGGATATTCCCGGCGTTCTGTTACTGTTACCTATTTTTAGAAGGTCAACGCAGTGTACAGAACGTAAATTGGACCCGTAAATTATCCTCACTGTAAAAGTGCAAAGGTCGAATCAATTTATAGCCACGCGAAAAATACACTGTCATCTATCTCTCTATAGATACGGCTTCTCTGTGTTTGTGTGTGTGTGTGTGTGAGTGTGTGTGTCTCTATGTAAGCAACACCTGTGCATTCTTCAGTTCTGTTTGTGATGTGGTCTGGCGGCTTTTGTGTAATTTTATGTACTGGCCTTCCTTTGAGAAGCCATAACTTGCTCAGTCCTGTTTGAGTGGAGTTCGCCTCCAAAGGTGATTAACACGGTTACATTCGTCGACAAGGATGGGACTCGATATGGTCAGGAATGGCATTATGGCCACTGAATCATTTTCGTGCTGTTCCCATTCCACGAATCTGGGAGGGACCTAAGCTTGGCGGGTCCATAGTTCGGCGTACGGCTCTAAGTACTTCTTCCCGGCGAAGCCGGCTACCCGGCGAAGCGGGTATTCATTCTAGTGTATTATAAGGTTTGACATGAAGAATGCAAATGTTCAAAAGTGGTTCATTCAATTGTTAAGACAATAAACCAAAGGCATTGGTTACATATAGAACAGTTGCCACTTGCAGTTAATTAATTTATTTTAAAAGAAATAATGCCCCCTGGCATTGAAGGTGGGGTCACGAATCATGGTTGCATCAGATGTAGGGACTAAGGAAATATCATCGATCCCTGGAAAGCAATAGTAGTTCCCCTCCGGTTTCCTTCGAAGGAACGTTGCCACCAGTTCATCAGGTCGAATCTCTTGCACCTGAAACATGCAAGTACCTGCGATTTCAATTAAAGATTGATGCAATATGTGTACTAGTTTCACTAACATGAATTTGTTTAATGTCTATCAAGATTTTGATGCATCCACATTCACTGGCTAAAAACAAAATAAAGTAATTATTTTGTTCAGACTTACCATTCCATTGAACATACAACTTTTACAATTAAAGAAAACATTGACACTTACCGTTCCTTTAAATGGCTTTCGGAAATTTAATTTTGATCATAATTTCTTATATTTGTAATTTTCAGAGCTTGTTTTTAATCCAAATATAACATATTTATATGTTTTTGGAATCAGGAAATGATGTAAAATAAGATGAACGTAAATGTGGATCGTTTTATATATAAAAAAAAAATTATTACAATTTTCACATTTTTAATGGCCAAAGTCATCAATTAATTTTTAAGCCACCAAGCTGAAATGCAATACCGAAGTCCGGCCTTCGTCGAAGATTGCTTTACAAAAATTTCAATCAATTTGATTGAAAAATGAGGGTGTGACAGTGCCGCCTCAACTTTTACAAAAAGCCGGATATGACGTCATCAAAAGTATTTGTCGAAAAAAAGAAAAACACGTCCGGGGATATCATACCCAGGAACTCTCATGTCAAATTTCATAAAGATCGGTCAAGTAGTTTAGTCTGAATCGCTCTACACACGCACACACGCACAGACAGACAGACACACACACACACATACACCACGACCCTCGTTTCGATTCCCCCTCTATGTTAAAACATTTAGTCAAGTTTTGACTAGGTGAAATTGAAAGAAAAACTATTATTAACAAATGTTTATCCTAATTTTTCACTTCATAGAATATCATAGCAGCAAAAACTCACCTTTTCTCAAGAACCATGGGTGTTGATCACTGTCGTAACAAAATCACAGACTTCGGAAACATTCTCGAAATCTTTCTTCGCTGCTGGAAGCTGAACTATTTCTCTCTGTAACTGCGCATGCGTAGTCACCCGCACCTCTAAGTCACTACGCGCAAAATAGTTCTAATCTTTCTTCAAAACTCTGAACATTATTTGCAAAACCGTTCACCATCGTAACTGAATTTTGAAGAAGCATGTCATATTGCGCAACTTTCAACTTAGTTTGCAGATGCAATTTTGAGAAAATAATACTTAAATAACATTTAGCTTAGCGATTTTCTATGCCCTTTCATGTCAAGATCGTGTTGAAGATGAATATGCAAATTCTAAAGTTCAAATTTAGGACTTGTTGCTGTTGCACGCGTGTGGAAACCTATGTTACGACAGTGATGGCAAACTTTCAAGCGATTAATTTCGTTTAAAAAACAATTCTGTGGACAAAATAACATTTCAACTGTCAAGTACACTTAAACCAAACACACATAACAAGAATAGCAGTCCTTGGACATTCTAAACGATTCTTGTAGTGAGGTGCAAAACTAGTTGATGGTTCATGTCACAGATCAGACCTCCATTTTTCACGCATCCAATCATTTCTTTCGCAAAACAACCTTCATAATAATCATGCAAAATACTCAGTTTTGTTTGTACTATTTCTTTATTCATTTTACTTCTCAAAAATACCAATATCATGATTTAAAATTCAGTATGTTTCAATTGTGGGCTCATTTGATTATGGCACACACAAAAGGTTCAGTTTCTGAGACGCACACATATACATACATACGCACACACACACATACATACGCACGCGCGCACACACACACACATACACCACCACCCTCGTCTCGATTACCCGCCTATGTTACAAATTTAGTCCAAACTTTATTAAACGTAAACAAGTCGCGTGAAGCAATATAAACACATTTAGTCAATCTGTAGGTATCAAACTAAAAGGTAAACAACAGTCATCGCCGAGACTACATTCAGATAGTCTCAGCTAAACTTCCCCGAACACCAAGACGGGTCACGCTCGTCTCCGCGAAGCATGCGAACATTATACTCGACCTATTTTCTTTAATTCTGAGCGCGTTTTTCAAGTAAACATAACAAATCTATATATTTTTGAATTCAGGAGAAAACGAGGAATACAATGCAATATTGTTATAATCTGTAAGTGAAAAATCGTTTTTAATGACAACTTTAATGAGCAAACTAATTAACTACTTTTTAAGCTGCTGAGCTGAAATGCAAAACCAAAGTCCGGGCTGAGTCAAACATTGATTAACCAAGATTTCAATCAATTTGGTTAAAAAATGAGGGCGTGACAGTGCCGCCTCAACAATCACAAAATGCCGGATATGACCTCATCAAAGACATTTATCGAAAAAATGAAAAAATGTCCGGGGATATCATACCCAGAAACTCTCATGTAAAATTTCATAAAGATCGGTCCAGTAGTTAACACTGAATCGCTCTGCACACACAAACACACACACACACCACGACCCTCGTCTCGATTCCCTTTCTATGTTAAAACATTTAGTCAACACTTGACTAAATGTAAAAAGTATAGAGAATACATTCTAGTTGCCATTTGATATATATATATATATACGTTATAATCATTAATAGGACTGGAATTAATAGGAATAAATGCATGTCATAAAATGGTACATAGCTCAGAATAACCCATTATATGTTAAGTAAACAAGAAAACAAGGACATTTATACATTTCTTTTGAAAAAAAGTTATAACATTTATAAATTTACTGTTTCACTCGGGTTTGTGATGTGATGTGATGTGTTGACTGTTTGGGTCTGAAGGAGTAAAAGTGTGTGTGTGTGTGTGTGTGTGTGTGTGTGTGTGTGTGTGTGTGTGTGTGTGTGTGTGTGTGTGTGTGTGTAGCTGTCTAGAGATGGTTCGTTTGTCTGCACGCCTGTCTGCTGTCGGATTAGGGGAGAAGATGTTATTCAAGTCGCTCCTTGCACCTGAGGGGGCAATTTAACTTTCTATTGATAACTACTAACTAACTAGCCATTCTTCTTCTTCTTCTTCTTCTTCTTCTGCGTTCAAGGGTTGAAACTCAACGTACACTCGTGTTTTTGCACGAGTGGATTTTTACGTGTATGATCGTTTTTACTCCGCCATTTAGGCAGCCCTACGCCGTTTTCGGAGGAAGCATGCTGGGTATTTTCGTGTTTCCAACATACAAAACAGCCAACCCGTTATCGACTATGGAAGTAGGTAACTAACTAACCGTGACTCCTCTGTGTTCAGAAACAATCCATGTAGCTGGAATCGAAGGCCCGGTGTATACCCGCACTATGACTAAAACTTGCACCATTGTGGTCAACAAGCTGCCTGCAGACCTTCGCTTCTGTATAGAGGTCGACAAGTAAGTATCAAGTAGCAAGGCTACAGAGTGAGAGGGTGAAATATATATAGAAACTTGGCCAAATCATTATTGCAACTTATTCCCCCCTCTGCTTCTTTACCTCTGTAAACTTGTAGAGCTAGTTATTTTTCGATAAACACCCAGCAACCAAACAAATAACGACCCAGCAACAGCCTGAATCCTCGATAGCGCAATGGGTTGAGAAGCTGTTCTGCGTCGGTACTACTTTTGCGACTGAAAAGTTCCGAACGCTCTAATGTACGAAGTATACATCTCTGGAGCAAACAATACAAACATACCGCATTTAAATTAACAACTACAGGCTTGAACACATGAATCTCCATATAAAATCCATGAGTTTGGTTGTTTTCTGAATCTAGGTCTGCTGTGCACAAACGTTCATCGCAAACAAATTCCCAAGGCACGTAACTCTCATACTTTGTCTAGCGACAAGAGTAGTTCCCCTTTCAAATTTCTTTTCACTCAGTTTCTTCAGTTTCATTTAATAAACAGATCACACGCAACCAAATGCACACATCTCATCAATTTAAACAACATAAAGCGGCTTCATACACTATTTTCCCCAGAAAACTGAACTTCATACAGTTTTTAACGTTGGAACACGGGTGCAAAAGTTCGTCTGCTAGTCCCATTTGACGAAAGAACATTATCCTAAGCGATACCAAAACATATACAGAACACACAATATCTGCCTTTGCCGCCACAGCAGAATAACAGCATATCTGTGTACTTGATTTTAGTCCAAAATAGGAAAACTGACAAGAAGTGTTAACAGAATGGAATGATTTGCACGGAACTATACAACCGCGCATTAATCGATCGCCTGCGCAGGTTGACTGGTTGAGTGAATAGGATTCGATCAAACTTTCGCAAAAAAAACCCTCCTCTTTTCTTTGAATAACTGAAGAAAGGAGGAATAAAGTCCTCAGTTAAGATAGTGGGACGTGTACGTGGCAAAATCATTCAAATCTTGCATCAAACACCAAATTTAGCAGAAATGGAAATATTTTATGTGCTTAACAAAACCTGATACAGAGCCACCGTCAAAAATTTTAAAATCGGTAGTTTTTGACCAAAAAAATCAACATGGCCGCCAGTGAAAATGGTTAGGCATATTTAACTTCATGTGATTAACAGAAAATTTGGCGTAAACAGACATTTGTCTTTTTTTTTTTTCCTTTCTTTTTTTTTTGTTTTTTTGCCTCAGTTGCATGCAGTCCGCTTCAAGCTGAAAAATAATTGAAAAGAATGAAACCCTACGTTGTTGTTTTTTTTTTTTCCTTTCTTTCTCTCTACAGCTGAGCGTCCTTCTTCATTGGCGTTTTATAAATTTATCAATTGTGTGTGGTTTTCTACAATGGACAAAATCTTGCATCTTTAATGTTGGTTATTGTCTTACATATGTCTGTGTTTGGGTTGACTTAAGTGTTGTTTGTGGCGGTGTCATAATGGAGTTGGTTTGTTTTTTTGGACAACGCCTTTATTTTCAAATTTTGCAATTATGAAAAAGTGCATAGTGTAAAGGGTATTATGAAACACGAAGTTTCATTTCATTTTCAAACATGAATGTTAAATTTACGGGAGTACCATATCTAAATTTGCTAATGCACATTTTAGCAATAAGAACTAAATGGTTAATGATATCTAGACACACGTTGCCTGCATTTTCAACACAAACAACCCCAAGTAGTACAGATTTTGCGTTAAGTTTAACACGTACACCAGTTTTATCTAGTATAGTGTTTTCGACGTGTTTCCATAAAGGCTTAACTTTACTATACTGTTCAAAAACAGAAACGCATAGTTGCTACTTGCCAAATTTGTTTTATTTTTCGAAAAAATTAACAGAAAATCCAATATTTAGATTATTTGTTTGAAATTTGGTATGGACACAGTTGAATGCACACACAGTTCATTTGCATCTTCAAATCAATCAGTCAATCAATACGATTGGGTGCCGAGGCTGTCAAGTCAGTAGGGGGTGTGACTGCCTTGAGCAGCAACAACTGCCCGGCACCTTCTGGGCATGGACTGGATCAGATGCCGGATATCTTGCTGTGGGATGGTGTCCCACTCCTCCTGAAGTGCCTGCAATAGATCGCGGTGATTTGCCGGCGCTTCTTCTCGCCTGCGCACACGTCTGTCCAATTCATCCCAGAGGTGTTCTATCGGGTTCATGTCTGGCGACATGGATGGCCAGGGAAGCACCTGGACATGGTGGTCGGTGAGGAACTGGGTGGTGAGTCGTGCTGTGTGCGGGCGAGCGTTGTCCTGCTGGAATATGGCATCCTGGTCAGCCAGAAGAGGAAGGGCGTGTGGGCGCAGAATTTCCTCCACGTATCGCTGGGCAGTTATGCGCCCTTGGACGTGCACCAGGGTGCTCCTTCCAGCAGTATTGATCGCCCCCCACACCATGACGCCTCCACCACCATGAACGGGTGCCTCATCCACACAGTTGGGCGCGTAACGTTCGTTTACTCTCCGGTAGACCCTCCTCCGACCAACATTCATAAAAACTAGAGACTATGTTTCTGATCAAAACGAATGATTAATCTGCTGTATCATTCGCTTGTCGGAAAGATCGGCCTACGCGCATCTCTCAAATATGACCTTCTCTTGTCTACTGGCTCGGAAGATTTATTCTACTCCCAAATAGCACTTCTTTGCACCTCTTATGACTCCTTCGTCCTCTAGAATCCCGTACCCATACCAAATACGAGCTGATTTGGTGAAATAAAGCACATTTCTACTTGCAAAACCCATCGAACAGCCATTTCCGGTGCTCGATCGCCGACATTTTCAGCTTTGAAGGCTATTTACGGGCAAATATCAATCGCTCCCTGACTTTTTATGCATCGAGAAACAAATTTAGTCATCGCTGAATCAGTAGCTTACCTTAAATCCCAACATAAATCCAACAATACCTAGAAAACAGACAAAACTTGCCTTCACACGTGTCAGGAGCGGCCTTCGGCCTCCGTTCGGCCTTCGGCCTCCGTTCGGCCTTTGATCGGTTATCCCCCGTGAAGAGACGCAGCTGTGGCCAGCCCGAAGCATTATCGTAAATAACGCCCAAAAAACGCAGCCATTCTATGCATGTCTAAACATAATTAGGACCAAATCAAAGATAAATGGACTTTGATGGATAGAAGTTAGGTAGGCATATAAAGAAATAATATATTATTTTAGAAATTGCGCCAGGGATGTGCGCGCGCACCCTATTCTTCTGCTACGGAGTAGTTACCTCCTTTCGTATTGTACTAGGCTCGTTTCGCTTATGACTTATAGAGTGTTTAGGGTATCGAAGTGCACATGGCTACATTTGCAAGGATTTTCATATGGATGCAAAAGTCTTCCCGCTACTCCTTATAACCTGCCATCGCTTTTTTCACGTTCGCATTTGCAGATTTAGAGACCAGATCCGTGCAGCAAAGGCAGTCAAACAGGAGCTTCATCTGGACGAGGTGCCCAACAGAGAATTCCTGGAGCAACGATCAACAACCATCGTCTCTTGTTTCCTCAACTCAAACATCCCACCAGCTGTGCAGGTATGAACCCCTTGTCTACCGGAAATATTTGGCTAAAAAATCAACAACAAAATCATGATAAGCAAGGTATAACAAGTAGACCAAAAGTGAGAAAACAGTCCTTAGGGAGGTAAATATATTGCTGCACTTCAAAGGGCAATATGCTGCGGTTGTTTCCCTTGTCAGAGTATTGATTTGTTCATCTTATACTTATTGTGGCAGTCAAGGGGTTATAAGCGCTTTTCAGATTCCAATTCTCAGCCGCCCTTCTCTGCCCTAAGCTTGAAATGTTTTGAACACGCCACAAAACTTGGCATGATATTTTTTACTTCCCGATTATCAGATATTCGGAATATTCCTGTATGTTGCAAGTATCGCCCATTTAGTTGGTTGTGTGTGTGTGTGTGTGTGTGTGTGTGTGTGTGTGTGTGTGTGTGTGTGTGTGTGTGTGTGTGTGTGTGTGTGTGTGTGTGTGTGTGCAGATCAACATAACAGATCAAGACGCAGCCCGCATACATGCAGGCTTCGGCAAAGCCAAGGTGAAGATGGCACTCTTCCATTATCCCTTCTTTCGCATCATGCCAATACTCATCAGAATGTGGAAAAAGTGAGTTCATAAGTCATTGATGGAATGTTTGTTTTATTCTACACTATAATATGCTTTTTACATTATTATTTTAGTCAAGTTTTGACTAAATGTTTTAACATTGACGTGGAATCGAGACGAGGGTCGTGGTGTATGTATAGGTTACAACACGAGTGGTTTTTTATATGGCTTGTATTTCAGTCAAGACCCAGCGGATGAATATCATAGGGATTCACGAGCCTCTGGCGAGTGAATCCCGATGATATTCCCGCTGGGTCTTGACTGAAATACAAGCCATATAAAAAAACACGAGTGTTGTAAGCTGTATATCCCATGCGTACACCAAAGACAACGTGGACCACAATAAAGCACTGTAGTTTTCTGTGGTGTGTAAAATAGGTGAGCCAGCGAGGTGTGTTCCTCTTCACTACCCCATGCTAAAGCCACGTCGCAGAAGAAATGAAGTGCAAACAAATGCATCCGTAAATGTGTGTTAAATCTACATTCAAACCACTGTTCGATTTGCTTTTGAATGCATTTTAGTTTCAAGATAGTAAAGAAAGCACACACAATGAAAGTTTTCATTGAATCAAAGACAGTTTCGATTTAGGTTCTGAGTCCGTCCAAGGTCACAGTTCCAGGCTACGGTTGCCAACACCGGTTTGGTTAACTCGGATCCCAATTCTAGTTTAATTTTTGTGTTGGAGTGTAGAATTACGAAAATAAACTAACATTTTACTGAATAACTTCCTTTAGATTTAAGCAGTCATTTCATGTTCGTGAAATATATCTCTTAGTTAATTTGTTCGATCGTGCTTGCGTTAATCAACCCATACCGGTAGCGTCAATTCTGTCTAAAACTGTGTAATGGCTGCTCCTTGAAACTGCGTGTTGAATACCGTGTGGACTGATTTTTACTCCATCAGGATGAAATACACGTTTGCTGAGCTCTTGGATACTTTCATATAACCATGAACTTACGTCAGTGTAAAGCAAAAAAGTTGGACATGCTCGAAAAATGGATGAAACAGCCTGTGCTGGATGACGAAGCGAACCGGCCAGTCAAAAAGGTACACTCGTAACACTGACGCAGTGCATCTTTGCTTGTTGGAACACACGGAGGAAGGGAGGTTACTCTAGCTTCACCTCAAATGAACAGCGAGGTTCGTTTGCTGTCACTATCAGTTGATTCTTCGCTTTTGTTCTTTTTTTACTCGACCTGCACCCAAAGTGTAAAGATAAACGCTTTGTTTACTGTATCGCATACCACAGATACGTATCATGGTTTTGTCCTCTGTGAATGTTGTGTTTTCTTTTGTTTAGCCATGTGAGCAATGCTCTTCATCAATCCACTGAAACATGTTCGGTGCAGTGTCAAGTGTAGGCAGAAGTATAGTTCCTCGGCCAAACCGGAATCGGTACTATGATATATTTTTTTGAGCCCATTATGTATTTATTGAAGCCGAAAAATACAACATATATACCCATAGTAGCATTACAGAGACAAAGAAGCAGCTCATGGGATATGTTTCTATATATATAAATGTGTGTGTGTGTGTGTGTGTGTGTGTGTGTGTGTGTGTGTGTGTAGAGCGATTCAGACATAACTACTATTGGACCGATCTTCATGAAACTTGACTTTGGGCCCAAAACAATAAAATACTTGACTTGACTTGACTTGACTTGACTTGACATGAGAGTTCCTGGGTATGATATCCCCAGAAGAACTTCTCATTTTTTCTGATGACGTCATATTCGGCTTTTTGTGATTGTTGAGGCGGCACTGTCACTCCCAAATGTTTAACCAAATTGATTAAAATTGTGGTCAAGAAATGTTTGACTCAGTCCGGACTTTGGTATAGCATTTCAGCTCATAAGCTTAAAAATTCTTTGATAAGTTTGCTCATTAAAGTTGTCATTAAAAACGATTTTTCACTTACAGATTAAAACCATTGCATTGTATTCCTCGCTTTCTCTTGAATCTATATATATATACGACTTGTGTCTGTGTGTGTGTGTGTGTGTGTGTGTGTGTGTGTGTGTGTGTGTGTGTGTGTGTGTGTGTGTGTGTGTGTGTGTGTCCGCGATGCACGGCCAAAGTTCTCAATGGATCTCTTTCAAATTTGGTGGCCATATTCAGGTACACCCCGGACACAACCTGGTCGATGAGATATTTCAACACGTGCTCTCAGCGCGCAGCGCTGAACCGATTTTGGTTTTTCTCTGGATCCATTCCCAGTAACTCTTCCTTATCTTCTCCAGTGTTTTCAGCGTTTATCTCCCTTCCTTCGTATGGCGTCAATCCATATTCCCGTTTCTATTTTTAGAAGGTCACTGTCGACAACGCTCAATCCATATTCCCGTTATACTATTTTTAGAAGGTCACTGTCCCGGCGAAGCCGGGTATTACTCTTCTCCAGTGTTTTGCACGTTTATCTCCCTTCCTTCGTGCGGTGCGCCGGCAAAGCCGGCGTACACCCGGCAAAGCCGGGTCCTCGGCGCAGCCGGGTATTCGGCTCAACTTCTTCCCGGCGAAGCGGGTATTCATCTAGTTTAAAAATATATAGATATGTTATGTTTACTTGAAAAACGCGCTCAGAATTAAAGAAAATAGGTCGCATGCTTCGCGGAGACAAGCGTGACCCGACTCGGTCTTCGGGTAAGTATAGCCGAGACTATCTGAATGTAGTCTCGGTGATGACTCTTTTTTGGTGTTGATCTTTTTGTTTGATGCCTAAAGATTGACTAAATGTTTGTATATCGCTTCACGCGACAGGTTTACTTTGTCATCGCCTAAATGTTTCATTTTGTTCAGCATCATGCCTGTAAATCACCATGTCCTGGATAGCGTGAGTGTATTCTCTATTAATCATTGGCTGATCTGAATGTTGTTGTTGTTAATGTTACCCATCATGCGAGTGCTAATCAGGCTAATCTGTTTAGCATCATTCCTGTACCCATCGAGCTCTGAAAAGCATTAGCCTGTTGCCTATGCTGCTGGCTGAATGTTCTATACTACCCGTCATAATTAAGAAACTGGGCGGATGCGTTTGAGTGCAGATCTTTGTGATGGGGCCGTTTGCTGTCAAACCAGGCCTTCTATTCCCCTCCCATATCCAGCAAACAGATTGATTTTTACATAAGGTAGTGTCTGTACCGTGGAACCTACAACACAGGCACCCCCAAAAATCAAATTCCCCAAATCAAGGTTTCCACGTTAAATTCTACTAAACATCAAAACCGCTAAAACGGAACAAGTTTTGCATGTCATTGGATCAAAAACAGTCAGTTTTGTTTACCTACCTTGTCTTACAATCACGTTATGGCAGGCTGAACGGTGTAGGTGTCATTCTCAGAAGCCATAAAAGGCGGTTTTTGAAACCGTTTGAGCGGGAAATGAGACAAAAACGGTACATTTCAGTAACTCCTAAACTCATTGCCTTCAAACTTTTGGAGCTTGGTGCGAACATACATCGTAAAAAAAAAAAAGACACCTGAGAAAATGATAAGCATGGAGAAAAAACCCAGCGACTTTGATTCTCCCAAACCGGCAGGTTTCGCTTCATGACGGTGTTCTACGGCAAGCAGCAGAAGCTGAATCTGCTTGAGAAGCCAACCAAGAAGGTCCTCCCCCACTGCAACATACCCACTATCGACTACACCCTCAGCACCGTCCTCGACTACAAGTACATCTTCGTCGAAGAAGGAGGCAGCAGAGGAAACAGTCTTTCTCCTGTCGCTCCTGCAGCTCGAGCTACGAGCATCTCCCAGGAGGGGGGATCTGAAACTCAAGGTGAAGGTCATGGTGAGGGTCATGATGAAAGTGTTGGAGGTCAGGGTAGGGGTCATGAGATTCATGGTGGAGGTTATCATGTGGGTCATGTGGAGTTCATCGGTCTTGGGTGGGATCATGGGGGTCATGGTCATGAGATGGTGAAGCTCATAGTGGGGGTCATGATAGGGAACACTAGTCACGGTGAAGTCATGAGGGACGCGTGAAGGGTATTAGGGTCAAGATTGACGGACGCGGTGGAAGTCATGTTGCAAGTCACGGTGAAGGTCATGGGATCATGTTTGAGTTCACATAAGACATCAAATTAGAAGTGTAGTACACTGGGAACTTGTCCCAGCCTTTGGTTCAATTATATTCAACGTATTTGAATAAAACAGCATTCGTATCATTTACTCAATTACACCTCGTGATGCATGCACCGAAAGTTTAACAGTTTAGCACAACGCATAATTAAGTATACCATATTTATATCCTGTCACCACAACATGCTGCCATGATGATTTTCATTATCACAGGCAACCACCATTATTCTTTAAAACAAGCAAAAGAAATGATAATTAAAGATGGAGTTTTATGACAAAAAGGTCAGCGGCCATCACTTCATCGGACACCATCTGCTGTCGCTAAGGACCAAAGTGTTGCCAATGAGAAGACTGGAAAAGGTGAGTCACGATTTTTATCAAAGTGCCTGGCTAGGACAGCGGATGGTGTGGATGGGCATGTGGTAAAATACTTGTCGATCGAAGTGCAGGGTGACCCACATAAAAACGCAACCCACAAAAGTGCTCTTAACTTCTACATCTGTTGACCGAAGTGGCAAGGTTATAGATTAAATGGTCTGACTTTTGTGCACTTTCAATAAAACTGTTCCGAATTCAGGGATCAACTCAACAGAACGAGGTTTGGCATTGAGCTGGAGCCATACTCACCTGATTTAAACCCTCCATACTTTTACCTTTTGGTTTATATAAATGTCCGAGCATGCAAAAGAAAAAACCAACCCTCCAGATCAGTGACCTGAAAACGGCATATACAGCTAGGTTCAGGGCAATCCCTGTGGCTGCGTCATTGACAACTTCGGAGGGGTAATTTGGAACACACTTTGGACAGAAGGTTAGTTAGTTAATTGTTGCTTTTTGGGTCCAGCGGACCATATAGGCCAAATCAGGACCCCTGGACAGAAGGTAAAAGTCGGACCATTTTACCCATTTCAACACTTTGTGGAATATTCGTGAACAAACTGAAATTCATGCAATACAACTACGAAGATATTCGCTGAACTCAGATGACTAAAAAAATGACCCCCTTCGTTGTGAAGTCACACTTGTGCAATGGCGCGGAAAAGTCATTCATCAATGACATGAACACATTTCTCCATGTGTGTCACAAAGATGTGAGTAGCAGAGTTGTGATGTGAACCACGTCGTGATTTTAACCTCCCTAAATACTGAAGTGCGATGTGTATGTGACCGGAGAAACGTTATCACGGGTTTTGTGTGTTGCACGAGAAAACTCTGGTTTGACATGAGTTGTGTTTGAGAAATGTAGCTGGTTTTGGTTTTATCGTCACAACGTTGTAGATGCTCGACCGAGCAAGGTGTTTCTAGCGTGTGTCAAGTTTGTCGGGGACAAACACTCTTTCAAGAGACGGGTCTCTTATGGTAAATGATTTACTATGTTGTATATTATTGAAGCTTGAATACATAGCTGGAATGTAATGTAAGTGTATACAAAATGCACTAAATTCTAGTGTGAAGTTTTGAGAGAATTCTTGTTGTGATTGTGTTATGGTTTTTGTTGGTAAATTCTTGAACATAATTGCTGAACGCATTTATGTTATGTTTAAGACAGTGATACTATGTATGGTAGTGTCAGTGGTGGATTAAGTGATTCATGGATGAAGTATAGTTTGGATATTGACTGTGGACGGAATGTGAATGTAGAATGAACGAGAGAGATGTTACATGACTTTAGTTTAGGAAGAGGAAATGGTTTAAGAGAATGTGTATTAAGACTTGGGTTAATTCTTTAGGAGTTTCCATGACGAGGGTTCATGATGCGTGAGCGAGGGACGGACCTCACACGGAAGAGGCGTGACGATGTGGAGAGAGAGACCACATGGGCGCAGATGGCTGGACGGAGGAGTCTCCATCATCACCGGTCGTAGAGACGACGGTTATTTTCGTTAATGGCGAAAGTGTTTCTCGGGGAGAAACGTGAAAGGTGAAAGAGTTTCTCGGGGAGAAAGGTGAAGGGTGCATGTTGGCATCTAAAAGGAGAGTTAATGGGAATTCATCGTCTACGTTGTTTCAGCGGCACAAGGAGGTGTAAATGACGACATATAGTGAGCCGTGATACGAACTCGTGAGTGTCTGTCAACACTTTACCTTGTGCAGTAACTAATTATTGAAACAATGTCTTTATCATTAATCACATGTGTGGAGTGATTGTAAAGAGAGTGTATGAACGGTGTGGACGAGAAGATGATTGGTATTGATGTTTTCTTTATGTGAAGAATTGTGTTATATACTGTTCAAAAAAAGAAACACATAGTACCGGCCCCCGTAGCGCAGTGGTTAGCGCATCGGGCTGCGGGCCGGGAGGTCGTGGGTTCGAATCCCATCAGGGTCATGTGGGTTTTTCGGGCTACGGTCGGCTCCTACCCAGAGTGGAAGTGCTATGGTTCCTATGGGAAGGCTGGAATCACACAGCCGAGTGTCATTCACTTAACGAATGCGACTTTGAGGGTGCTCAGGTTCTGTTTACCTGACCAACACCGCAGGTGCGGCAGTTCTCGGGCCTGGTTGACACCAGGATATATTATGACAGTAAGCGTAGAGTGCTGCCCTGTCACGTAGTCTCAAACCAAATTGGAAATCCATAGCATCATCATTATAATCATCCTCATCTCATTAATCATCCAAAATTATAAAATGTCCTTGCTCTTGTGGCCCTTCATGCCCGGAGCTCTCATGGTGACCTTGGTCTCATTGTTCCTGTTCCATCCTTCCCTGAATAGTACTTCTGCTGTCAGTCTTCAACGTGTGACGTTCTGGGGGGTCGACGGAGGGACGTGGTGGCGGTCTGCTCTCTGGAGGGGACGCTCACTTAGTCTGGCTCCGCGACTTAGCAGTCAATGTCGTTAGTAGGGGGCATAGTAGGTAGTGGGCTGAGTCCGTTAGCGCGGGACAGACCCACTACTGAACACCGTCGAAGTGACTCAGCAGAAGTGCAGTGTCAACTTCCGAGGGTAGCCTACCGCAACGACCCGACATCCCTCCCTCGAGCGTCTGTAAAATCGACAGGTCTGGCAGCGGAACGAAATTCAGATGTGGATGGAGCAGCGAGTGCAGGGACGGGGCGGCGTGAGAGAATACCGGAACAAGGAACAGGTGTGAGGACAAAAAAAAAAAAAAAAAAAAAAAAAAAAAAAAAAAAAAAAAAGAAACGCAAAGTTGCTACTTGCCAAATTTGTTTTATTTTTCGAAAAAATTAACAGAAAATCCAATATTTAGATTATTTGTTTGAAATTTGGTATGTACACAGTTGAATGCACATACAGTTCATTTGCATCTTCAAATCAATCAGTCAATCAATACGATTGGGTGCCGAGGCTGTCAAGTCAGTAGGGAGTGTGACTGCCTTGAGCAGCAACAACTGCCCGGCACCTTCTGGGCATGGACTGGATCAGATGCCGGATATCTTGCTGTGGGATGGTGTCCCACTCCTCCTGAAGTGCCTGCAATAGATCGCGGTGATTTGCCGGCGCTTCTTCTCGCCTGCGCACACGTCTGTCCAATTCATCCCAGAGGTGTTCTATCGGGTTCATGTCTGGCGACATGGATGGCCAGGGAAGCACCTGGACATGGTGGTCGGTGAGGAACTGGGTGGTGAGTCGTGCTGTGTGCGGGCGAGCGTTGTCCTGCTGGAATATGGCATCCTGGTCAGCCAGAAGAGGAAGGGCGTGTGGGCGCAGAATTTCCTCCACGTATCGCTGGGCAGTTATGCGCCCTTGGACGTGCACCAGGGTGCTCCTTCCAGCGGTATTGATCGCCCCCCACACCATGACGCCTCCACCACCAAGAACGGGTGCCTCATCCACACAGTTGGGCGCGTAACGTTCGTTTACTCTCCGGTAGACCCTCCTCCGACTATCATGTCGCTGGAGCAGGAAGTAGGACTCGTCGCTGAACCACACGTGTCTCCAGTGATTCCGGACGGTCCAGCGAAGGTGCTGGTTGCCCCACTGCACTCGGTTCTGGCGATGGCGGCGAGTGAGGACAGCTCCTCTGTGAGGTCTGCGAGCTCTCAAACCAGCTTCATGCAGGCGGTTCCGCACGGTCTGGTCCGATAATCGGTGTGGCCCGGGGAGAGCCTGGACAGACGATGAGGCCGACAGGAAACGATTCCGGAGGTGGCGGAGCCGTATGAAGCGGTCGTGAGCAGCAGTTGTCGCCCTTGGTCTTCCCGCTCGTGGCAAGTCAGCAACGGAGCCAGTGGCTTGAAACCTGACCCACAGTCTACTGATGGTGCTCTGGGACACGTGGAAGTGCCTGGCGATTGCACTTTGACTTTGGCCTGCTTGTAAACGACCCAATGCAATTTGGCGGTCTTCTCTGCTCAATCGGGCCATCTTTCGTCGCTGAATTGTCGTCTGATTTCTTTGTGGCGAACAATCCGCTTTTATGGGTTTTGGAAGACATGGTGAGAGCTCAATATTCCCCGAGTTTCACGAGATTACACTGAAGCATGACGAGTGGTCATGCCAAATGAGCAATTTTGACATTGTAGCCACTGATAACGCATGCGTCACGTGCAGAGCTCACTTGTGGCAATGGACGAAAGGTCGACGACCAGATAAACATTTTCTGCAGTTTGGTGGATATCCTTGTAGCCATATAACTAAATTAACCAAATATTACAAGCTATGCGTTTCTTTTTTTGAACAGTATATTTTGTGAGGAAATAATAAGTCTGCATCCTCCCAAAATTCTGTGTTTGGAGTGTTTTAGTGTGAAGGTTGAATAGGCAGTGAAATAAGATAGGGCAGAACACGTATACAGGAAAGTAAATTCACACTACAATCCACTTCATGACAATGTGAAAGGCCCGGATCCTGTCTTTAACTGCCGTATGCAAGTCACAGATTGCCTAAGGCTGGTTATGATATACTAGGTCCTTCAAATAACTCCAAAGGTAACAATGTGGAGGGCTTAAATCGGGTTAGTTTGGCTGCCGCTTAATTTCAAATTTTGTACTGTTAAGTCGATCCCCGAATTTGGAATATATTTCGAAAGAGCACAAAAGTCAAACCAATTTGATACTTAAGGGACATGTCATGCATAAGCTGCAAGTAATGCACACTAAATATTAAATAATTCAATCGAAAGATGTAGAAGTAATTAGAATGTGTGTGGGTTGCATTTTTGGGGCGACACCCTGTATCAAAGCCTCTAACTGCCGTCTGTACAGATAATAAAATTAATACTAGGACAGTAGATGATTAAAGGGTAAGGTACTCCGGTCTTGGCCTGGCACGTTGATACAAGCTCCTGGGGGTGAATGATACTTTCCTGAGCGAATTTGTGTAGTTTGCTTCGCAAGTAATGGACAGTGAAATTCTAGAGTTGGGTTCACACAAATAATGACTTTTGGTTAAAAGTAAGAGGTGGCACGGAATTTTGTTCCAAAATCGTTCTATGACGTGTTTTGGGTTCTCAGCATTTTCAAGTATTTTAAACATCCTAGAATCGCTGTATGATGCTTATTTTGTCAATTTCATGCTTATTTATACGATTAATTGGTGAGTAATTAGAATTTATTTGTCCGTCTGTATGGCCAGCCGGCCGGCCGTCCACGAACAAAACCTTAACGTTGAGGTTATCTCTAATGTTTTTCAAGCTACACCTCTGAAACTTTGCACACTTTTAGGGTTTGATAATCACACGAAGTGACCCCGGTTGGTTGACCCTCGTCAAATGTTGGGGTCACAGCGGGGTCATGTTCGTTTCATAAAAACTTAACGTTGAGGTAAGCTCGGATGTTTTCGAAACTAGAGCTTTGAAACCGTGCACACTTTTAGGGTTTGATAATCTCCCGACTTGACCTTAGTTTAATTGGTCCTCGTCAAGTTTTGGGGTCACAGGGGATCATGTTCGATTGATAATAACTTAACATTGACGTTATTTCAGGCGTTTTTGAAGCTAGAGCTTTGAAACTTTTAACACTTTAAGGGTTTGATAATCTGCCAACATGACCCTAGGGGTCATGTTCGTAAAAACTTTACATTGATATTTTCAAAGTTATTTTGGAGCAACAATCCTGCAAATTTCACACAAATGTAGGTAAGGTGTTGATAATCAGCAGACATGACAAAAATGGGGTTTGTTTTCATCAAATGTTAGAGTCACAGCATGGAAATGTTTGCTTGAGAAGATTTTCACTACTGAATTACCCACTGGGCTATCAAGAAAATAAGTCTTGAGGTCATTAAGCTATGATGTCATTGTTTGATTTGGTCACAGCTTAGTGCCTGGGTTTTGTTAAGTCTTGTCTAGACTTTTGGTGATGACATCATATTATGATGTCATAGTGTCAGAAATTAGGTCACGCGAGTGTCTGAGTACACATATTTTGTCTGGGCTAACCAAAGCTCAATTTGGTCAAGAAAGTTAGTAATTATTATAAGTCTTGTTTAAATAAATAAAAACTTTTTTTCACAATTGTATGGATGTTGAGTATTTCAGGCTAGTGATGGTGGTGAGAATGAGGTTGGGGGTTATGCAAGTTTGAATATGAGAAATATGGTTGGGTTGAATAACTAAATAATACAGGTCAGTCGGACTTGTAAGTTGAACATAATTTTATGAAGCTGGAACAGGGTTTTTTATGGGGGGGGGGGGGGGGGGGTCAAAGGTAGTGGAATCACGCGTGTTGTAATGCTATGTTTCTATTTAAATTATTGTAACGTGTATTACCAATATGGCTGGACATAGCATAATTAGGTGACGATTTCGTTGGCTAAAATTAGGTCAATTTCTCAATTTGCATGAAGCTATTTCCTGGCGCATCCGTTTGATTTCAACTAAAAAATGACACAAATATGCCAAGCAGAGTCCCCACAATCACATAATAAAAACAAGAGGCGAAGCCTTCAAGGCTCACGTAAGAAATCGACAAACAGTAACACAAACTCAATCACTCCGTCACACACACACACACACACACACACACACACACACACACACACACACACACACACACACACACACACACACACACACACACACACACACACACACACACACACACACACACACACACACACACACACACACACACACACACACACACACACACACACCACACACACACACACACACACACACACACACACACACACACACACACACACACACACACACACACACACACAGTAAGCATAGGTGAAACTGTGCAAGAAAGCGAGACCCTGGATCTGCCAAGTAGTCTCGGCCCGCTCACAATAACAATGACCGAGACTTTCAGTAATTCCTTTGCGTGACGTCTAACCCTCTTACGTCATAATGTGACGTCTTCAAATAGTTTCTATCACACACGTCAAACACTTTTGACCGAGACTGACGTAATCCATAGACTCGGAAATGTTAAAGTTTCTATCACACACACACACACACACACACACACACACACACGCACGCACGCACGCACGCACAGACAGACAAAGTTTATCATCGCATAGGCTACACTTACGTGAGCCAATGAAAACAATTGAATGTGACATTTCTGGACAGATCTGCAAAACGTAGCATTAACCCCTTTTTTAAAATGGTAACAGAAGCTCTGTTTTAAAGTATTCATCATCTGCCATGTCTGAAAATTAATTGAAGTGTATCTTCAGGAAGTTTAAAATTAGAAGAAAAGTCTAGTGAAATCACTTGCATTAGGAAGTAACCGTGCGTGCGTATGTATGTTAGTTTGTGCGTGTATGTGTATCGGACAGAAACCCCATTCAACTACCCAAACCTCGTTAAGAATCTTAAATATCATTATTTTCAAAATTCAAAAGTTTTGAAAACTCAGAAATTAAGTGACGAAATAATATCGACAGGCAAGGAACTCTGCAAAGGAGCATTTTCCGTGGCGTGTTTTACTGCAAACAGAAACGACGTATTCGACTAGCAAAATGTCTCACGTATTTTCAAAAACTCAGAAATGAAGTAGTGCAACATGAGGTTGAAACTAGCGCTTAGACATGAGGTTGAAACTAGCGCTCAGAGTTCAGAGATCAACCGATAAAACAATATTGGCTCGTATACATGTGTCTCCCCCATAAAGTTTTGACTATGTGTATGTTTCGTGGGAGGTCAGCTTTTACCTTTGTATTCTGGAGTTCAAGGGAAACTACTTGTCGTTATTCCTTCTATGAACAACAAAGACGTGTCACACTTGTTTCAGCACATTCTGAAATTATTGCAGAAAAAATATTAGCAAAATATTAATGAAGTTGATTTTCGGAGACAATCGCTGTCGGATGCGTTTAAGCTCAAAATCCAAACATCTGTATAAGTTTGCCTGCCAAGAGGTGTCAATGTGCAGCTACTTATACCGAGCTAGTTGCTTTTTTGTTTCGAGAACTCAGGGGGGTATATCCCGCAGTGGGGCACTGCGGTTATGAAATTAAAGGCCCCTCCTGTTTTTGGAACCGCAGGAGCTTTCTAGTTTGCTGTTAGGTAGATTTTTGGTTCCTCTTTCCTGTCATGCTCTCTTTTTCTTCATGAATTCTTTTCTTTTTTTCTGCCTTCTTGCTCATTCACCTGTATTTTTTCCAAAAATCTCTTCTCTTGCCGCTTGTCTCGCGATTCATGTATAGTTTAATCTGTTAGTGTTCTGATGTAAGTCCAGCAGTAGATAGGTTAAGCCTATTTTAACATACTGGAAACTGGTAATCTTCCAGTAGGTATTAATTTAGTTTTACTAAAGCCTGCTGGGACACAAGTAATGGGTTAGTGCATTTGTAAACAGGAATCGCTTGACAAGTGGCCCCCTTCATCCCCCCCTTCCTCGTCCTGATATGGCTCTGCGTAGTCGGCTGGACGTTAAGCAACAAATAAACAAACAAAAAATCAGGGGGGTATTGAAAATGAAGCCAAAGTTTATGTCAACATTATCTCTTGTCACCACGACATGCCTCAGTTTAAACACACTTCATTGATCTGCAATGTTTGATACCTTTCAACAGGTTTCTTGGATTTAGGACACTATTCTTTAACATTTTAATTGTTTCAGGTAAGGAGGGCAAACAAAACCAAATACTATTCTCCCTGGTGACCGGTATCAATGTGGTAGTGCACCAGCAGCAAAAAGCCAGACAAAATCGAGAAAGAAAAAAGGCCGCATTACAGGATGTGAAAGAAGACACAAAAGGCAAAAAGGCCGCATTAGAGGATGTGAAAGAAGACACAAAAGGCAAAAAGGCCGCATTAGAGGATGTGAAAGAAGAGGACACAAAAGGCAAAGAGGTACGTTTAGTCAGTCATTTTGTTGCCAAGATTATCAAGTCTCGGAGGAAGAGGAGACAAAAAGACGAACCTTGAAAATACCTCGATTGTTTAACCTTTAGTAGACGCACAATAGTGCACCTTAAGGGGATACTAGTGTATTTAAATCCCTGGTCATATTCGATTCACATTGTGTGCATAGGTTCCTTCAAGCAATATGCATACACTCGATGACAAGTACTTTACTTACAGAGCCACCCTTTCGATTCCTCATCGAAACCAGCTCTTCAAAACTAACTCTGTACATATGTTTCGACTTTTTGTTTGTTTCAAACCTCCCCTTAGCAACCACGATTCCTGTCATTCTTTTTCTATCTCATCGAAGCGCGAGATGCACCCAAAAGACATGTACATACACCCTTCTCTTGGCTATTCTACTGTTTTCAGTTCTGCTAGGAAATATCACTTAGTTTAAGTTTGTACAGAGCCAGAGTTGGGTGCTTTTATGGAAGGGCAGTGGTTCTTTGTCGCAAATTGTCATTTTTGTGTAAAAATACTGTACTACCATTTTTGATCCTGTTGTTCTGTAAAGGTTCCAACCGTGTCACGCTATCGTTGTGTACTTTCTTATTTTTTGCCAGCTTTCTTTGTGCTAAGAAACGTGGAACTGAACGTCTTGTTAGCAGAAATATTTATGATAAAGATATTAAGAATAATTAAGTAGATAAACTGTTTGCCCGGACATCACTTTATTTAGCCGGTGATGTTGAGAAAAATCCAGGCCCAGATGAAAATAAGGTTACTGTGGTACACATTAACGTTAGAAGCTTAAGGAATAAAATTTATTTGTTACAACCTGAAGTTCAGCAGCATGATATTTTAACACTTTCTGAGACATGGTTGTCACCTGCAGATGATAATTCCTCTTTAAGTATACCTAATTTTAATCCTCCTGTACGCCTCGACCGCCCAGGTGATCCTCATGGAGGCGTGGCCATTTACGTTAAGAATTATTTATACTGTAAACCCCGACCTGATCTCCAAGTTGATGGTCTTGAAGCAGTCTGGATTGAGACAAAGTTGGGCCACGAAGGCATTTTGATTGGCTCATTCTATCGCCCACCCAATGCAAATATTCATTATTGGGATTTAATTTATGAAAATTTAATGCGAGTGAATAACCAGTTTTTGAGATTTGTGATTTTGGGCGATTTCAACGTCGACATCTTGAACTCTCCCTCGCGGAACTTTTTGAATATTTTACATGCGCACCAGCTCTGTCAACTTGTGAATACGCCGACACATGTAGCAGTCACCACAAGTACATGTATCGACCTCATTATTACCCAGACTCCTCAGTTGGTTAAATCTGTGAATGTTTTGCCACCTATTTGTAGTGACCACAGTGTACCACAAGCTGTTTTAGACAGAAGTGTGGACAAAAATATTTCCTATAAAAGAACAATTTTTAATTATAGTAAACGTAATGTTGATGGTTTCTGTGCAGCACTTTCTCATGTTAACTGGCAAGAAATTTTGATGAAGGAGGTGTTTGATGAAAGTGTTAATATTTTTTCTGCAGTGTTTATGGATATAGCAAAACAGTTTATGCCAGTAAAAGAAGTTACGATACGCCCTAAAGACGCACCCTTGATAACACCTGAAATCCTAATGTTAATTGACCAACGTGACCAGATTCACTTGAAAGCCAAAACAAGCAAGCAGCCAGAAGACTGGTTGAACTATCGCCAGGCACGTAACCTTATTACAACAAAGAAAAGAGAACGTATTATTGAATTTTATTCCGAATTAGATGTTAAAGTTTCTGATCCAACGCAGTTTGGTAGCAAAGACTGGTGGAAACGGGTGAAGTCATTTATGAAGAAGAAAGGTTTATGTGAAGATGAAATTCCACCTATCTGTGACGACGGCAAAGTTTACGAATTAAGCCAAGACAAAGCCAACGCCTTTAATAATTTCTTTATAAAAAATTCCACTGTCGAAGACCCAGACGATGAAGTCCCTCAAGTCCCGTTGTTAGATCGCGAATTTTGTGATATTGTTTTGTCAGTTAATGAGGTAAAAGATGTGATTAGAAACCTTGATAAAAGAAAAGCCATTGGTCCCGATTTGATTCACAACAGACTTCTCATAGCAGCATTAGATGTTATTTTGGAGCCACTGACGTATATCTTCAACAGGAGTCTGAGGGAAGGAGTTTATCCTAACATGTGAAAAACAGCTAATGTTACGCCTATTTACAAGACAGGTCCTGCAGACGCTTGTAATAATTATCATCCGATTTCCTTGTTGAGCTGTGTTGGCAAAGTCTTGGAGCGATGTATTCACAGCCAATTATATAACTTTTTACAATCCAACAACATTCTCACACCTACACAGTCCGGTTTTATACCCGGCGACTCGACGATCTGTCAACTTGTCTCCATATATAATGACTTGTGTTCAAACTACAACAACGGTTTAACAACACAGGCGGTATTTTTTGATGTGTCAAAAGCTTTTGATAAAATTTGGCACAAAGGATTATTGGTAAAACTGGAGTCGATTGGTGTTCGAGGCCGACTATTGTCATGGTTTCGTAGCTATTTAACAAACCGTGTTCAATCAGTTGTTGTTAAAGGTGCCAAGTCAGAGTTAAAAGGTTTACAAGCAGGCGTTCCTCAGGGTTCAGTGTTAGGCCCCTAGTTATTTTTGATTTATATAAATGATATTGTAAATGATATTGAGTCTGTTATCAAACTGTTTGCTGATGATACTAGTTTGTCACTTTCATTAAATGACCCGATACGACGTGCCGAAATTCTTAATTCAAACCTTGATAAAATTAGTAGTTGGGCAGCACGTTGGAAAGTTACATTTAGTGAAACCAAAACTAAACTGCTGAATATAAAACGTGATTTAAACCAAAATGATCCTCTATTTTTTAATGGAAATCTCTGGAAGACATACCAGAACACAAGCATCTTGGCATTGTTTTGCAAAACGATTGTAAATGGGACGCTCAAATTAGAAATATTTTGAAAAAGACCACTTTGTTGATTAACTGTTTAAGATATTATAAGTATAAGTTATGCAGAAATAGTTTGGAAATAATGTATAAATCTTTTATTTTGCCACATTTCGATTACGCTGATGTGTTATGGGACAATTGTACCGAAGCCTTGTCAAAAACACTTGAAAAATTACACCTTGAAGCATTACGTGTTATAATTGGCGGTGTGCGGGGAACAAGTCATGATAAGATTTACAAAGAAAGTGGTTTTTGTAGTTTAAAGGAACGCCGAAAACGACATAAATTAATTTTATTTCACAAAATGGTTCATGGTAAATGTCCACAATATTTAATTAACCTCTTGCCACCACTAGTCTCTTCACTAAATCCCTACCACAGAAGACGACCATTCGAAAGATTCGTACCAGCACATAGGACAGACATATTCCGAACATCCTTCATTCCATTCTCAACAGTTTTATGGAATAATTTGCCTGATGTGATTAAAACAACAAATTCAATAAGTGAGTTTAAGCATTATTTACAAAGTCCTGATCATAGTGTACCAGCTTATTATTATTTTGGAAAACGACAGACAGAAGTTCAACACTGCAGAATGCGTTTAAATATTAGTAACCTTAATTCAGACTTGTGTAAACGCCATCTAAAAGATAACGCACAGTGTGTTTGCGGTGATCCAAATGAAACAGCCGAACATTATTTATTAAACTGCACTTTGTATGCAGATGCTCGTCTGACAACAATCAATTCGTTGGCTGTTCACTTCAGACGCGTAGAAATATTATTAAAAGGTAGCGAGCAATATTCTATTCGTAATAACATATTGATATTTGAGTCTGTCCAATCGTTTATTGTTAAATCTGGTCGACTGATTTGATGGATGTGTTCACGCATTGATAGTGTATATGTGTGTGGGCAGGCGTATGTGTACCTCCACACTGCCTCTCTCTGTGTTATCGTATTTGATTACATAAGCAGCGTATAAGTAATGATTATTATCGTTTGTCTCGTATTTTATATGTTAACGAATTACTGCCTTCCATAAAACAAATTGTTACATTTACTTGAATTTACATGTTGCATGTCTTAGACTTGATGCTCTCTTCCTATGCGCTTTCGTCCTAGTCTCTCCTTGTGGTTGTTAGTACTTTCTTCCCCCTCCCCCTCCCTTTTCTTTTTTCTCTACTGTAGATTCTTTTGTTCCTATTTAGTTCCCCATCCCCATTCTTTCAATTTGTTCTTCTGGTTTATTGTTGTTATGTCCACCATTACGAAAATGTGTGTAATTTAGTATTGTTCTGGTCACGTGATATAAGCATTTGCTTGAGTGCGTGTTCTAGCTGTGTGTTTCGAACTGTTCATGCGAAGAAATTCTGAATAAAATTTTGTTTAAACCAAGCAATATGCAGACATCCCTGAAAAGAAAAGGGGAGGTGTTTAAAGTTCAATGATTTTTATCTGGGAGTAGACGGATATCATATTGTCTAAAGCACTTTGGTTTTGAATGTGATGGTCATTTACATTCTTGGCCTTACATATGATAATACATTATCAGATATGATAATACATTATCAGATATGATAATACATTATCAGATGTTTGGTGGCTTGTTGACAGATCAGCTTTGTTGTTGGTCTGAGGGGACTATGTCGTAGTTTGTTTCATATTTATCGACCAAGGCCGAAGGCCGCGGTTGATAAATATGTGACAAAGGCGATATGCTCCCCGAGGACCAACAAAAAAGCTGGTCTGTCAACAAGCCACCAAAAAAAACCGCATAAAAAGGCGAAAATAAAGGCAGAATTCATCTCCTATTTTGTGCATAGCTTTCTCTAGTAACCACTGTGTTTCTCTGAGTCAAAATATGAAAGAATATCACAATGAACTTGGTAAAAACCTACCAGTAACAAGAACAAATGGTATCAAAGTCTCACAGACGTTACAGTACAGTGATAATTCAGTGACGCACTTTGTGCATAACAAAATGACGACAAACGAACACAAATCACATGGTTGGATGTTTTCATTGAAAAGCTAAGAACTGTCAAAGAAAGAAGTAAATACACAAATCTTTTCATCGCTACAAAAAGTGTTTATACCCCAAAAGTCACTAACGTGGCCCCATGTTTGGGTAGAAAACGTTTTGAATATATCTCAGAAAATATGATCATTGAATATCTCAAAAACTAATCACAATGTAGTATAAGGCTTCTTCAGCAACTCTGACTAATTTTCTAAACCAAAACAAGGAAAACTAGCACAAGCGATGACATTCTTAAAAGTTACATGTACCATAAAATGACTTGAAGCGTCCCCAAATAGCTTGAAAAATAAAGTGGCGGCATGTAAGGGGAGTGAATAATAGGCGACCAAATTATGCTATGAGTAAATATAAACATCTCGTATGGCACATGTAGGATAACAAAAAACACGCCATTTTGAATTTCAGGCTCAGGTGAGCATTGTTTGTGCTGTTTGTGGGATCTCTTCCAGCTTCCGGTACAAAATCCGTACACAGAGTGACTGTGACATATAAACACACACAATCACCCGAGCATGCAAAATCACACACGCGCTCACACACATACCCACCACCCAGCCCCCCACCCCACCCAGCACACACATTTCTCTGACCATAAAACGAAGTGGCGTATTTCTCCTGTTGTACATTTTTCAGAGGAATAAAATGTGATTTTTGTATGAGAATCTTTTACATCTTCACGGCGTATTTCTGATTTTGTAGGAGGAGGAGGAGGAGAAGAAGAACAAGGAGGGGGAGAAGAAGGGACAACATATGAGGAATAACAATGCGAAGCGGAAGCATTCCAAGAACGCGGAGGCGGAAAGGAAGGGCAAGGAGGGGGAGAAGAAAAATAAGGAGGAGGAGAAGAACAAGGAAGAGAAGAAGAAGAACAGGGAAGAGGAGAAGAAGAAGGAAGAAAAGAATACCAAAGAGGAGGAGAAGAAAAACAAGGAAGAGGAGAAGAAGAAGGAAGAAAAGAATACCAAAGAGGAGGAGAAGAAAAACAAGGAAGAGGAGAAGAAGAAGGAAGAAAAGAATACCAAGGAGGAGAAGAAGAAGAACAGGGAAGAGGAGAAGAAGAAGGAAGAAAAGAATACCAAGGAGGAGGAGAAGAAAAACAAGGAAGAGGAGAAGAAGAAGGAAGAAAAGAATACCAAAGAGGAGGAGAAGAAAAACAAGGAAGAGGAGAAGAAGAAGGAAGAAAAGAATACCAAGGAGGAGGAGAAGAAAAACAAGGAAGAGGAGAAGAAGAACAAGGAAGAAAAGAATACCAAGGAGGAGGAGAAGAAAAACAAGGAAGAGGAGAAGAAGAACAAGGAAGAAGGTAAGAAGAATAAGAAGACCCTCACCTTCTCAAAGACCCCCAAAGAGATAGAGAAGTTTGGGCAACTGCAGCAAGACGAGGCTGAGCGAGCGCTTTCCCCATCCAAGGACAAGGGGGATAAGAAGACGAAGGTCATTCCATTCTCCAAGAAGCCGAATGCAGGCATCTTTCCGCCGGTGCGCGTGATGCCCGGTGTGAGCTTCGTTTTGAGGAACTGCAAAGATCCCTGGTCTCCTGGCTGCCAGGGTCTGGAGTTCGCCTTCAAACGCCTGAACGAGCTCGAGCCTTTGGAAAAAGATGCGGTCGAAGGCATGGACGGGTTTATGCCTGTGTTTGATGACGCAGGGCGAGTGCTCAGATATATTCCCCAGCCGAGAAGGTCAGGCGGGAAGAGGGAGAGGCGCCAGGGCTCTCCTACAGCGAGGATAAAAAAGTTTAGATATAGGCCAAACCCAAGCGAACGAAGCAGCAACTGGCTAGGAGAAACCTGGGATGCCATGTTAAAGAGAGAGGCGAAGGAGAAAAAAAAAAGAGAACGAGAATACAGAGAGGAGAATAAAAGAAGGATGAGAGAAGGAAGCGAAGAAGAGAGCAGCTGGAAAGGGAAAAGCCCGGATTTCTCGCCCAGGAAGGAGCAAGGAGTAAGGGGCCGAGGATTCAAAGACAAGGCATTTCGGGAGTACCCTCTACAGCCTTCACTGCCCACGGAGAATGAAAGGAAGACGACAGTAGAAACAGCAAGAGAGAGCAGATGGAGAGGGGAAAGCCAGGATTCCCGATCCAGGAAGGAGACGGCGCAAGGAGGAAGGGATCGAGAATACAGAGACAAGGCACAACGGGAGGACTCTCCACCGCAAAGGAATAATGAAAGGAAGAGGACAGTAGGAAGCAAAGGAGAGAGCAGCTCGAACGGGACAAGCCAGGATTCCCGATCCAGGAAGGAGACGGCGCAAGGAGGAAGGGAACGAGAATACAGAGACAAGGCACAACGGGAGGACTCTCCACCGCAAAGGAATAATGAAAGGAAGAGGACAGTAGGAAGCAAAGGAGAGAGCAGCTCGAAAGGGACAAGCCAGGATTCCCGATCCAGGAAGGAGACGGCGCAAGGAGGAAGGGAACGAGAATACAGAGACAAGGCACAACGGGAGGACTCTCCACCGCAAAGGAATAATGAAAGGAAGAGGACAGTAGGAAGCAAAAGAGAGAGCAGCTCGAACGGGACAAGCCAGGATTCCCGATCCAGGAAGGAGACGGCGCAAGGAGGAAGGGAACGAGAATACAGAGACAAGGCACAACGGGAGGACTCTCCACCGCAAAGGAATAATGAAAGGAAGAGGACAGTAGGAAACAAAGGAGAGAGCAGCTCGAAAGGGACAAGCCAGGATTCCCGATCCAGGAAGGAGACGGCGCAAGGAGGAAGGGAACGAGAATACAGAGACAAGGCACAACGGGAGGACTCTCCACCGCAAAGGAATAATGAAAGGAAGAGGACAGTAGGAAGCAAAGGAGAGAGCAGCTCGAAAGGGACAAGCCAGGATTCCCGATCCAGGAAGGAGACGGCGCAAGGAGGAAGGGAACGAGAATACAGAGACAAGGCACAACGGGAGGACTCTCCACCGCAAAGGAATAATGAAAGGAAGAGGACAGTAGGAAGCAAAGGAGAGAGCAGCTCGAAAGGGACAAGCCAGGATTCCCGATCCAGAAGGGGGAAAACGCAAGGAGTAAGGGAACGAGAATACAGAGACAACGCACAACGGGTAGACTCTCCACCGCATCGAGATAATGAAAGGAAGAGGACAGAAGGAAGCAAAGGAGAGAGTAGCGGGAGAGGGGAAAGCCAAGATTCCCGACCCAGGAAGGAGAAGGCACAAGGAGGAAGGGAACGCGAATACGGAGACAAGGCACAACGGGCGGATTCTCCCAGGAATAATGAAAGGAAGAAGACAAAAGGAAGCAAAGGAGAGAGTAGCGGGAGAGGGGAAAGCCAGGATTACCGACCCAGGAAGGAGAAGGCACAAGGAGGAAGGGAACGCGAATACGGAGACAAGGCACAACGGGCGGATTCTCCCAGGTATAATGAAAGGAAGAAGACAAAAGGAAGCAAAGGAGACAGTAGCGGGAGAGGGGAAAGCCAGGATTCCCGACCCAGGAAGGAGAAGGCGCAAGGAGGAAGGGAACGAGAACACAGAGACAAGGCACAACGGGCGGATACTCCCAGGAAAAATGAAAGGAAGAGGAAAGAAGGCAGAGCAGGATGGAGCAGCGGGAGAAAGAAAAGCCAGAATTCCTCGCCTTGGAAGGAGAAGGGCAAAGAAGGAAGGGGTGGACTGGAGAGCACCAAGAGGCAGAAAGACCCGAAGGAGAAGAAGCCCAAAAAGGAAAAAGAAGCGAACAAAGAAAGATCGAACAAGGACAAAGGACCAAAAAAGGACATGGGAGATCGGGTTTTCAACCGAGAGAAAACAGATTCCAAGGAGAAAACCCCGAGGAAGGAAAAAACAAGCAAAACCCCAATAGGGGTTAAGGGCCAAACACTTCCCAAGATGAACAAGAAACTGAACGAGAAAATAAAATCCATCGAGAAAGCAAGGAGAGATCATCGGTTAAAAGAGAAACAGGAGAAAAAGAAGACGGAAAAATATGTAAAGGGGAAGAAGGGAAAGAAGAGCAAATTTGCTGACAACAAAGCCTTCCCCACCCATGGACACAAAGAGAAAGGTTACCCTCCCCGCCGACTACCCCCCATCTCGAAGGGTGGAGAGAGGGAAGAGGAGCCAGTGAAAGAGATGTCTGGCGAGGAGCTTGCAAAAATGACGCTCAACCAGAAGGACATCCACAGCATCTTGGAGTACAGCAATGTCAAGGTAAGAACAACAAGAAATTCCTCCGAGGTAGGAAAAACACCCCCGTCAAAAGGAAATAACCTTCTCAGTTGGTGGCAGTGACTGAGTGAGAATGGTTATTTCCCTTTGACCATTAAGATGTCCCTCTATAAGTCCTTGTATAATTTTAATCCACCAATAACTCCCTAACCGTGTGTTTGACTGGTCCCAATTTTTGTAAGGACCGTCTCAAGAATGTATAGAACCTGTTCACCAAGTTTGGTGACGATCGGTCCGTTCATTCTTGAGATCTATATGCGAACACAAACAAACAAACACATGGACCGAATCCTACCTATACACACCCCTATACCGGGGGGTGTAACAAAACATGTTTCGTTCTTCTTCAGCGGTCGATGTAAAAGGGTGTACAAGATTAAGTGCTAAGCATTACACATATCACAGATCACAGAACGAACGAAAGATAAGAAAGCGCTGTAAATCTAGACAACAACTGTTAGTGCGAATTATGTAAGACCAGGTTTTTCACCTACAGTTGCTGCTTTTTGTCTCACGGAGACGAGGGGGGGGGGGGGGGGTAATCGGTGACTCTTCGTACTGAGCAGTGTCCGGCCGTCCGCCCGTCCGTGGACAAAAACTTAACGTTGAGGTTATCTCGGATGCTTTTCGAGCTAGAACTTAGAAGCTTTGCACACTTCCATGGATTGATTCTCTCCCGACGTGACAGTAGTTTGGTTTACCCTCGTTACATTTTGGGGTCCCAGCGGTTTCGATTCATAAAAACTTAACATCGACGTTATCTCATGCGTTTTTAAAGCTAGAGCTTTGAAATGTTGCACACTTAATAATAATAATACGAGAATTTATATCGCGCACATATCTCACCACAAGGCGACTCAATGCGCACAGTACGAAATATGAGAGAGCCCTGAAATGCGGCCGCTCGGCGCAGAAGGGACAGCACTCTATATTTCGGGGGAAGCATGCTGGGTATTTTCGTGTTTCTATTACCCACCGAACTCTGACATGGATTACAGGATCTTTTCTGTGCGCACTTGGTCTTGTGCTTGCGTGTACACACGACGGGGGTTAAGTCACCAGCAGGTCTGCACATAAGTTGACCTGGAAGATCGACAAAATGTCCAATTTTAACCCACCAGGCGGCAGCGACCGGGATTCGAACACACGACCTTCCGATTAGGAGGCCGACGTCTTACCACCACGCCACTGCGCCCGAGGGTTTGATGATCTGCCGACATTGTCCTAGTTTGGTTGACCCTTGTCAAATTTTGCGGTCACAGCGGGGTCATGTTTATAAAAATGTTAAGGATTTTTTCTCATCTATTTTGGCAGCAAAAGCCTGCAAATTTTACAAAATTGTGGGTGTTGATTACATTACCAAACGTGGCTTTTTTCGACGCATTTTGGAGTCACAGCATGAAAATGTTTGCTGCAGAAATTTTCACCACTGAAAATATCCACTTACTGACCTAGCTACATGTATCAAGAAAATAAGTCTTGACCGAATCAAGCTATGATGGCATTGGTCACAGCTTTGTGTCTGTTTTTTTTAGTCTTGGCTAGACTTCTGGTGATGACATCATACTATGATGTCATAGTGTCAAAAATAAGGTCATGCAAGTGTCTGCATGAGTACACATAATATTAATGATATTTTGTCCTAGCCAGCCAAAAATCAATTTGGTCCAGAAAATTATGTAGAGGTTACATGCCGAGTCTCACCGATTTTTAAGAATAATATTCGAAGTTAGCAGATCATGAAAAATGACTTTTTTGTTGGTTATTGATCTGTATAATTTGTTAACGATTGACTAAATGTTTTTATATCGCTTCGCGTGACTTGTTCTTCTTCACTGCGGCTGCGCAGGTTATTGTCCTAGGTCATGGCCAAAGTTAAGGCCTACTGAGCAATATCGCACTAGATTTGCTTACTAGAATAACAGACAAGGAAGGAAGGTCATGGGATATTAATTATTATGGTTCTTGTAGAAAAAAGGTATTTTTTACTTCCCCTTGTTTCTTGGATCTTGCCATCAGCGCTCTGCCTCACTTGGTCATACAGTGGAACCTGTCCTCGAGACCACCTCTCCATAAAGACCACCTGCCCATTAAGACCACCCTTAAGGTTCCCCGACGGTTTTTACGACTATAAATCACCTGTCTAAAGAGACCACCTGTCTAAAGAGACCTCTTTTGCTCAGTCTTTTTAGACAGGTTCGACTGTATATGCCGGATAAATAGCTACAGCATGTTTTGCCGTCATAACACAAAATCTACGGTCCTGATAGCATGACGAAGGCTAGTAGGTCTAGAAATACCACTTAAAAACAGCTTCCAAAATTGCATGATGTATAACTAAAGTTGGTGTCTAACATGTACCTCATATTTTCCTCTTTTTGATGCATTATTGAACATATAGCTCACATTGCTGGCATTCAAAGACTTCTTGAAAATTGTTGCCGTCAGAAACCACAATATTGCATTCAAAGCTGTTTTATTGATATGATATGCACCCAAACACACACTTCGAGTAATAGAGACGTTGAATAGCTAATGCTTTGTGCACCTTGTGATTTTGGTGGCTCTGCATGTAAAAATGACGGGGAAAGTTAAATTCAAAGTTATGTAGTTTGAAAACATATGGCTACGACACGCATAACTTGCATGTTACAGCTTTCATTACATTTATCTAAGTTATATTTCTAGACATTCTAGCCTTCTTCATGTACGTTATATAGACCGTAGCTTTTGTTTTATGACTGCAAAACACGCTGTGGCTATTTATCCGGCGTGTCATACATCTCACAGAATTATTGTCGGAAGGCACGGTCGACTGATTGGTTTAGTTCTAGTCCTTTGAGCTTGTTTCTCTTTTGTAATTCATGTTTTTACACAGACAAAGTGTGTCAATGGTGATGTTAAACAAAAAAGGTAGAGACCCTTGACTGCCGCAGAAATGTAGTTTAAAAATTCATTGACAAAAATCATTTCATGCATGGTAAAACAATTACACCAAACCAGAGAAAATGGTCACAAGGGGAGGCAATTATCTTGCTGCAATTCAAAGGGTAATATACAGCGGTTGCCGTTTTCCTTGTCAGAGTATTGATGTTTTCATGATAGCAACAAAAATAAGTAGTGTATACGTATCGCGGCAGTCAATGGGTTAGATGTCGGTACCTTGCAACAGCTTCCTTGACTTGTGTCCATGCCTCCTTCCAGCTCGACAAGTTACTGGGGCCAGGCGTCACCCAGAAGGCGCTGGGTCCCCTGAAGGGAGCCATCCAGCTCAATGAAGCGGAACAGTCAGTCAGCCGTTGCGCGGAGCAGGTGAGCGCCATGGTGTCACGCCTCAACGACCAATGGAGGTGCCGAGCGGTTGGATGCAAGTGTTACTTGGGCAATGAGGAAGGCAGATGCAGAAGGGATTGCGCTTGCTCGACCAAGGAGCCTGGGAGGGACAAAGGGGACGAAGAGAACCTGAGGGACAGAGGGGGTGGAGATCACACGAGCCAAGGGGAGGGACAGCGCCTGATCAAGGAACAGGTGCTGCGGAGGATGTACGAAGAGAGACTCAGGCTGTCTATACAGTCCTCTGCCCTGTACATCTTGAAGACAGGTGGGTGACTAGAGTGGAATTGGGAAGTGTCTGGGTCTGGGTCTGGGTCTGGGTCTGTGCGTGACTGTATGTGTGTGTGTGTGTGTGTGTGTATGTGTGTGTCTTTAGTGTGTGTATGTGAAGTGAGTGTGCGTGTCTTTAGTGTGTGTGTGTGTGTGTGTGTGTGTAGAGAGAGAGGGAGAGAGAGAGAGTGACCGGAGGCTGTTCAAAGAGATGCATTGTCCGCACATTCCTCTGCCTTGTTGATGGCCGCAGGAGCGGCCATCTACTCTAATGGGTTGGGAGAGGTGACATGACTCGTGTGTTACCGTTCTCACGAGATCAGTTACTTTTTGATGGCCGCTGCCATGGGAAGGTGACATTGAGGAGCACGTGACCTATCGCCACTGGCGGCTTCCATTTTGTTGAAACCAACTTTGTCATCTGTGCTGTTCCGGAAATGAGCTGCGCTTTTTTGGAATTCAAACAGTATCATGTCACTGTTGTCCAATTTGCGCTGTTTCGGAAATGAGCTGCACCCCGTCTGTCTGTTTATAGCAACACACACTGTCTGTCACGTACACTCCGTGCAACTCTCTCCGTCTCTCCCTCGCTCTGCCTTAGTGTCTGTGTGTGTATCTAGCTGTCTCTCTCTCAATCTCTTTCTCTCTCTTTGTCTCTCTCTCGATCTCATGCGCTCTCTCTCTCTCGAGTCATTTTCTCTTACCCGGTGTTCATTTATCTGTTTCTCCGTCTCGAGTCTCTCTCTGTCTATCTGTCTGTCTCTCTCTCTTTCTCTGTCTCTCTCTCTCTCTCTGTATGTATGTCTTTGTCTGTGTCTCCCTCTGAGTCTCTCCGCCTCTATCTTTCTATGTCTGTCTATGTGTGTGTCTCTCTCTCTCTCTCTCTCTCTCTCTCTCTCTCTCTCTCTCTCTCTCTCTCTCTCTCTCTCTCTCTCTCTCTCTCTCTCTCTCATCCGACTCCTGGCACACAGGTCAAAAGAGGTGTCAGTCTTGTGTTAACTTGAGTGCAGGTGTACCCAGCAGGAGGGGGGTGATTCGGGTCAGAAGTGGGGTAAGCACTTTGGTCTTCAGTCTTTGGGTTCTTGCTTTCAGTGGAGAAGATGCCAACACGAAATTGCACTATGCTCTACTATTTATTGTCCTTGTCTATCGGACACGAAGAAGGGAAGCTACAATCGCCCCAGGCCGAGTCACAGAGTTGACATGATCAGTACACAGCTTCACGGTGTGTCATGTTATACATACCAGCTGATGGTTGAGTCCAAAACTAGTGCGGTGGCTAATGACAGGTGCCGTGTATAAACTCATTCATTGAGGAGATTAGCAAAGCCATATATACTCTTTGTTTCCTGAGCCTGGACCATTGAGACGGTTACCTCATAGATCTGTTCATTCTTCAGTTTGTCGGTGTCAAAAGTTAGCTGGAAGATCTCTGGATATAATTGAAGAGGAGTAGACTAAGTCTTCCTTTTCGAAAATGTGTACTCTGCCTTGCAGATTAGAAGTTTGTGCTGTCGGGGCTGGGTAAAGGGAGGGGAAGGGGGGGGGGAGTGGGTAAGAGAGGGGTAAGAGAGACAAAAGAGGAAACTGGACAGGGAAAAGTCACTGCCTGAAGCATTCAATAAAGCCAGAAAAAAAGAAATTACGACATGCAGGTTTTCAATTAATATTTTTGCAAAGTATCTGCACAAGCACGTGTGCCTCTGTGAGTATGTTCGTGGCTGCTTTCATGGGGTGCCTGTATCCTCAGGAATTTGAGGATTTCTTTTATCTCTCTTTTTTTGACACCGTTGATTTAACGTCATTTTTACAGGACAGGTTTTTTTCCCTTTCAGTTATAAGTTGTAGTAGTTTGACCTTATTGTTTTAGGACAAGTAGAGCTCGTTCACCAGAAGCAAAGACTCACTCAGTCCGTCAGTGTGTCAGAGTGTGTGTGATGGGGGGTGGGGGACCTCTCCCGTGACCGGCCACCTGCAATGTACGGACAGGTTTGCACTGGCCCTAGGATGTCCGTTCACGAGAGGGACTGCTGTAGCAGTAAAACTAGTGTGATACATAAGTAATCAATTTATCCACTTGACTATATTCACAACAGGGACTTATCACTCTTCTTTGCATGTTTTTATGCCTACGTATTTTCAAATACTCTGCAACACATGTAACCCAAATACAACATGTGCCCGAACAATACCGCTTCTTTTATGAAAACATTGCTTCGGCCATGTTGATTTTAATCAACCAATTTTCTTGTACATCTTGAAGACAGGTTGGCGTGGGTGTGGGTGGAGTGGCATTGAGGAGGTTGTGTGTGTGTGTGTGTGTGATGGGATTGAGGAGGTTGTGTGTGTGTGTGTGATGGGATTGAGGAGGTTATGTGTGTGTGTGTGTGTGATGGGATTGAGGAGGTTGTGTGTGTGTGTGTGTGTGATGGGATTGAGGAGGTTGTGTGTGTGTGTGCGATGGGATTGAGGAGGTTGTGTGTGTGTGTGTGTGTGTGTGATGGGATTGAGGAGGTTGTGTGTGTGTGTGTGTGTGATGGGATTGAGGAGGTTGTGTGTGTGTGTGTGTGATGGGATTGAGGAGGTTGTGTGTGTGTGTGCGATGGGATTGAGGAGGTTGTGTGTGTGTGTGTGTGTGTGTGTGCGATGGGATTGAGGAGGTTGTGTGTGTGTGTGTGTGTGTGATGGGATTGAGGAGGTTGTGTGTGTGTGTGTGTGATGGGATTGAGGAGGTTGTGTGTGTGTCTGTGATGGGATTGAGGAGGTTGTGTGTGTGTGTGTGTGTGATGGGATTGAGGAGGTTGTGTGTGTGTGTGATGGGATTGAGGATGTTGTGTGTGTGTGTGTGATGGGATTGAGGAGGTTGTGTGTGTGTGTGTGTGTGTGTGTGTGTGTGTGTGTGATGGGATTGAGGAGGTTGTGTGTGTGTGTGTGTGTGTGTGTCATGGGATTGAGGAGGTTGTGTGTGTGTGTGATGGGATTGAGGAGGTTGTGTGTGTGTGTGTGTGATGGGATTGAGGAGGTTGTGTGTGTGTGTGTGATGGGATTGAGGATGTTGTGTGTGTGTGTGTGATGGGATTGAGGAGGTTGTGTGTGTGTGTGTGTGATGGGATTGAGGAGGTTGTGTGTGTGTGATGGGATTGAGGAGGTTGTGTGTGTGTGTGTGTGTGATGGGAGTTGAGGAGGTTGTGTGTGTGTGTGTGATGGGATTGAGGAGGTTGTGTGTGTGTGTGTGATGGGATTGAGGAGGTTGTGTGTGTGTGTGTGTGTGTGTTTGTGTGTGTGTGTGTGTGTGTGTGTGATGGGATTGAGGAGGTTGAGTGTGTGTGTGTGTGTGTGTGTGTGTGTGTGTGTGATGGGATTGACGAGGTTGTGTGTGTGTGTGTGTGTGTGTGTGTGTGTGTGTGTGTGTGCGATGGGATTGAGAAGGTTGTGTGTGTGTTTGTGTGTGTGTGTGTGTGGGTGTGTGGGTGACGTGAGTGCTCTATACAGTATAGTGTTAATGAAGAAAGGGAGAGTATGGTTTTGTGTGTCAGGTCTGTCAAGGGGGGGGGGGGGGGGTTATTGTGTGATCCATCCTGGAAAGTGCTTTGTGCGACTTTTTTTGATTTCGTATATCATTCGTTTGTGTGTCTTTGTGTCTGGCATTCTGCAGAGAACTCTGAGAGGGAACGCGAGCGATGGAGCGCGAGAACCAGGATGATGGTTTTCGGCAGTAAGTTTCAATGTATTATACGTCTTTGAGTTTCTTTATTTTGCATTGTCTTTTTTGTGATTCTTGTTATCTACATGTGTGTGTGTGTGTGTGTGTGTGTGTGTGTGTGTGTGTGTGTGTGTGTGTGTGTGTGTGTGTGTGTATGTATGTGTGTGTGTGTGTGTTGTTGCTGTTTTTGTGTTTAACCTGTTTTGTCTTTGTCACAATGTTTTATAGCTGCGTGTGTGTGTCAATCTATGAATGTAAGATTGTGTTTGTCTGTATGAGAATGCTGTTCCCTTCTCGCCACCCCATATCTCTCTCTCTCTCTCTCTCTCTCTCTCTCTCTCTCTCTCTCTCTCTCTCTCTCTCTCTCTCCAGTCTCTCTCTCTCTTTCACTCCATGGGCGAGGGCTGGATGGAAAAAAACACATTATAGCTTCTGTTCTTTATAACTTTTATTGTTCGTGTGCTTAGACCAAGGCAAGAAGGTGACAGCTCGTGTGACCACGCCAGAAATGAGGGAGGCTCACAAACAAGACAGACCAAAAAGGAAGAAACATTCAAAGAATTCAGAAATGCAGTGATGATGCCTTTCGACGAACGATGACTGTGACGGACGAATGCTATTGTTTCAGTGCTTTCTTTAACCTCTTGACTACCACAATACGTATCTGATACATTTTTTGCTATGACAAAACAAAAATATATTGTCTCTTGAATTGCAACAAGATGATTAACTCGCCGGGAGACCATTGTCTCAACTTCAAGGCACAGTAAGCCTCCCGTAAACCATCACTGATACTGTCAGGCTTTTACACACACACCCTTTCATTTAAACACTCACCGCTTGAGAACATCCTAGGTGCCCTCCGTAAAGAGCGAGCAATTTTCAAAGAACTTCATTTTTGCGTGGTTTATCTTACCCCTGTGCCATCGTGAACCCTTGTGATCCAGTTTCCTTTTTACATTTAGTCAAGTTTTGACTAAATGTTTTAATATAGGTGTTATTTAGTATACATATAATTTAAACACTTGTTTTACTGTGCCTGTGGCTGGTGGGTACCACCAGTCACAACCCCTCGGTCTGCATGCTTTTTATGGTGCATTTATGTCTTAAATTGTGAGCTGATGTCAGGTATGTTTGACCATAGACCATTTATCCTGGACCACCAACTAGCTCTCTCTCCGCGAGTCTTTCTCTCTATTACGAGGTAGCGGCCTCTCGCATTTTGAAACCTACGCTTACAAGAAATTCTCTACACAGAGTCCAGAGTCTTCGGAGTTGTCAGCGTTTGGAAACTTGATAGTCTGCTACCGACGGTGGAAAGTTCTTGACCGCAGCATGGCAGGTCAAAATAACACACTGGGACCGAAGCCGCGGTGGAGCTTAATTGATACCGACATGGTTACTGCACAAACGGCTAGCTAAGCCCCTCCTCCTACTGCCACGTGCGAAGACTGCGATGGCGCGTGCTAGGACTGCGCCTAGACTGTTTCAGAAATCAGGGGGATGTCATATCCGGTGTCGATTGTAAACATGGACGAAGTTGCCGAGGTAAGTTCTGAAAATGCTAAAATAAACTCAGCAAAAGTGCATATGGAACATGTTTTTTGATGAGTTTTGTTAAGTTTAGTTTGGAGTTTTGGAAAATCCAGTTCATTGTCACCTCCCATTGTCACAAATAACTGGAGCGTGCTTTCTTTTCACTGTCTTCGACTCGCTGGCCTTTCAAACCGGACGCGACGCGCCCCTGAAAGTCGAGCGTCGTAACAAGGGTCACGTGACGAGTTGGCGGTCCAGGCTATTTGGTCTATGGTTTGACTGACCTGTAATTTTTGTCCCTATGAAATTAGAAAACTTGCCTTCGGTTTTTGACACCAAAAAGGAACTTTTTGTCACATGAATTTTATGGTTGTGATGGTGCGGTGTGTGTGTGTGTGGGTCTGTATGTGTGTATGGGTGTGTGTGTGTGTGAGTGTGTGTGGGTGTGATTCAGTGGCGTGTGTGTGAGCGTGCTTGGTTGCGTAAAAGTACTAGTTTAAAAGGGGGAATCGAGACGAGGGTCGTGGTGTGTGTGTGTGTGTCTGTGTGTGTGTGTGTGTGTGTGTAGAGCGATTCAGAGTAAACTACTGAACCGATCTTTATGAAATTTTACATGAGAGTTCCTGGGTAGGATATCCCCAGACGTTTTTTTCTGTTTTTTTAGATAAATGTCTGATGACGTCATGTCCGGCTTTTTGTAAAAGTTGAGGCGGAACTGTCACACTCTCATTTTTCAATCAAATTGATTGAAATTTTGGCCAAGCAATCTTCGACGGACGAAGGCCTGACTTTGGTATTGCATTTCATATTGTAGGTATGTTACAAAAAAATTCAAAATCTTCATTTAACATTTTGATCTATATCACTTGAAAGAGCAGAAAATCAGCATTCCAATGGTATCTATAACTTTGAGATTGGATAAGTGTAACCCGAGTTATGAATTTTTAAAGTATTAAAATTCGTAATAGAGGCAAAGAGGATAAATTGAAACCATTTTTGACATTTTTCAGCTAAAATTAACTGTAACTCACACATTTGTTTATCAATATTGTTCAATTTGGTATCAAAAGAAAGGTTCAGAGCTCTATTAAACAACTATAAAAAATAAAAATATATATATTTTTTTTTATTTTTTTTTATTTTTTTTTTTAGTAAGTTAGTATGAAACTGAGAGCAGACGAACTTTACCGACCGCCATGTTGGATGTGAATACAACATGGGTGACAATCCGGGCGCAAAGCGGCGCATCCGTTAAAAGGTACTTTGCATCGCTTTATCGACTTGAAACTTTGGGAAACAGCATGAAAATGGTCAAACTAACTGTTCAGAGGGGTCTCATAAGAGTTCAAAGGCTATAAATTGTTTTATAAAAGTACCTCTTGTGTGTCTTCTTCGCCCGATATTCTGGCCGGCGAGCTCGACAGTGTTGGACTCGCCATCTTTCTCAATCTTAAAGTCAAGAATGTACTCTACGTCATCGACAGGGTGCCCATGTGATGTAAATTTGGAAAAGAATAGAAAAGAGGACCCCAAAACTGAGCCAGTGTGAGTGATCAGAAAATGGGGGGCCATTTTCAATGACGTCAAAAATTGAGCTGCGTGCGCACTTTGTAACATACCTACATATTGGAGGCTTAAAAATTAATTAATGACTTTGGTCATTAAAAATCTGAAAATTGTAATTAAAATTATTTTTTTATAAAATGATCTAAAATTACGTTCATCTTATTTTTCATCATTTTCTGATTCCAAAAACATATAAGTATGTAATATAGCTATTCTGATGAACACGTGGGGGAATTCGGGGGCTGTGATTGGATGGTCTCTTCCGATCATCAAACCATAATGCGGAGGAAGTCGGCCATTTTACTCAATATCCAAAAGCATATTGTCGATAACAAAGACGCATGGTTCCGGTTTCTTCCACGTGTATAAAGTACACGCATACCTCGCCAAGTTTGTTTCTGTGACTAGTCGACAGACGATGCCATTTGCTTTGTGTGTGTTTTTGTTGTTGCTTACTGTACATGACATACATTACGTGTAAAATCCAGTTCTTTAACAGGCAACAAACCTTGCAAATTTCCAGAAGCTGCAATCTGAAATTAAGCGACCTATCTCTGATTCTAGCAGACGATCTCTCCAATGTTTAACTCAAAATCAGCAAACTCTCCTGTCACATAGAACGTCCATTGTATAGTGCAATGTTGAAATGAAGTTACCGGTCTGAAACATTTAGTCGTTTCTTCTGAGACAATCCTTGTTCTCTTATCATCTACAGATTTACCGCAGTCTTCACCACGCGAATTCCCAACAGAAGTCAGACTTTCGAACATACAATATACGTAGGCAAGCATGATACGTCATGACGTCATATGATTCCTAGCATATTGACGTAATGCTAAACATCCGGTTATCTCGAGTTTTCTCCGTAATACATGTCCGTGGGTTTTTCAATGTTCTGTTATTTCCGTGGCTTCATGCGGAAAGGGAACCGTCGTCTGCAATCAGCGACATGGACCATTCTGGTACTTGTTGCTGACATAAACATGATTTTAACACAGAATTTAATGTCAGAATAGCTATATAAACGCTATTGTGTTTTCATCGTAGCAATAGGGTCCGATATTTAGACTCGAACAAGTATAATGCGACTCGTCTTCGACTCGTCGGCATTATACTTGTCTCGTCTAAATATCGGGCCCTATTGCTACGCTGAAAACACAATAGCTGGTAATATTCGGATTAAAAACAAGCTCTGAAAATTAAAAATATAAAAATTATGATTAAAATAAAATTTCCGAAATCGATTTAAAAACAATTTCATCTTATTCCTTGTCGCTTCCTGATTCCAAAAACATATAGATATATGTTTGGATTTAAAAACACGCTCAGAAAGTTAAAACGAAGAGAGGTACAGAAAAGCGTGCTGTGCAGCACATCGCCACCACTACCACGCTAAACAGGCTTTTACACGAGAGGCGGACTACGGTCATTGTGAAAAAATGCAGTGCGTTCAGTTTCATTCTGTGAGTTCCACAGCTTGAATAAATGTAGTAATTTCGCCTTACGCGATTTGTTTTATTTCACAATGTAGTCGTCAGTTTGTAATTTGAATGCGACTCGCTGTAAGCTTATCTGCAATAGCACATTATTATGTACCTCTGAATCTATACGAACAAACGGCTGTGATTCACAAGAACTCTAGCGATGGTTTTTGACTGTTCAGAGAAACTGGCGATAGGCATAAACCGTCGTCTGCTACAAGAACCACGACCTTGCGTGACCCTGCTTCCGGGCTTTTCTTTTTTCAAACTTTCAAAACTTCGAATTGTACTGATCTTGTCTTGATAAAAAAAGAATTTTCTTATGATTTAAGAATGTTTGTGTAACAAGCTGTCAATTTATTATTTAGATTTTAATACTTAGGTTTAGCGCCCAAACGCACCACGGTCCGATTTTGAGAGGAGACAATCCGCAAAATTAATTCTTTGAAAATTTCTCGCTCTTTACGTTGGGCACCTAGGATGTTCCCGTTGGGTGAGCGTTCACAGAATGGACGTGTGTTTGTACTGTGTGTACTGTGTGTAAAAAGCCTGACAGTATCTGTGATGGTTTACGGGAGGCGTACTGTGCCTTTAATTGTTTTACCTTGTGTGTCATACCTTCTTGTTTTGTGTGAACATGAAACTAGTTTATAAATTAAAAAAACTAATAAAGATTGCTTTTCTTTTGTGATGGCTGATTTTCGGATTCACTGACACGGAAAATGGCAGTACGTAGGGGAAGGGCTCCTAATGTGGACCCCTTTTTGTTTCATGACGATTACTAGCTTGTTTTCTTGCGAAGAAGTTTCATTTTGTGTTTGGTAGTCCTTCTCTCTTAGGTTAACCGTTGGGCCTAATTAGAGTGAAATAGCTCTGAAAGACATTCAGCAAAAATTCACAAATGGTCCATATTAGGAGCCTGGGCGCCCAATATGGACCAGTGAAGCGGCCTTCACGAATGACTGTAAAAAGCCCCTTGTACTTCAAAATAGCTTGATACAACTTAGTGTACAAGTCAGACTAATCAAAATATGCTTTAGATTTATTTGTTTCGGGTTGATGAGAGCATTATTTGAAGCACACCAGGAAACTAAAGAAGCTTATCAAAAACAGAGTGAAAATAAGTGAAATTATCAACTTCCACGAAAAGAAGACTATTTGTTATATTTTTGGGAAATCTCGAGGGCTAGTTATAGGTTATTTTCAGCAAGCTTCTTAATGAATTAATGAAAATAGCCTTTTGCTTGTATTTTCTTCGATTTGTTGAAGGTGGTCCATATTAGGGGACTCACACATACTTTGAGATTTTGCTATTATTTTTTGTTTGCAGTAGAAACTCGGGGTCAACACTGCTTAAATGTAACAAATACGGTCTGAGCTGTTATATATAGCCATTTTTGTGTGATAAAAGCTTTGGCTGTGGACAGAAACGAGTCCGTTTTATGCGGCAAATTTAGAGTGAACGCTGCCAAAAGTGAAAACAAGTCGCGTAAAGCGAAAATACAATATTTAGTCAAGTAGCTGTCGAACTCACAGAATGAAACTGAACGCAATGCCATTTTTCAGCATGTCCACCGCTCATGGCAAAGGCAGTGAAATTGACAAGAAGAGCGGGGTAGTAGTTGCGCTAAGAAGGATAGCACGCTTTTGTGTACCTCTCTTTGTTTTAACTTTCTGAGCGTGTTTTTAATCCAAACATATCGTATCTATATGTTTTTGGAATCAGGAACCGACAAGGAATAAGATGAAAGTGTTTTTAAATTGATTTGGACAATTTAATTTTGATAATAATTTTTATATATTTAATTTTCAGAGCTTGTTTTTAATCCGAATATAACATATTTATATGTTTTTGGAATCAGCAAATGATGGAGAATAAGATAAACGTAAATTTGGATCGTTTTATAAATTGTTAAGTTTTTTTAAAATTTTCAGATTTTTAATGACCAAAGTCATTAATTAATTTTTAAGCCACCAAGCTGAAATGCAATACCGAAGTCCGGGCTTCGTCGAAGATTACTTGACCAAAATTTCAACCAATTTGGTTGAAAAATGAGGGCGTGACAGTGCCGCCTCAACTTTCACGAAAAGCCGGATATGACGTCATCAAAGACATTTATAAAAAAAATGAAAAAAACGTTCGGGGATTTCATACCCAGGAACTCTCATGTCAAATTTCATAAAGATCGGTCCAGTAGTTTAGTCTGAATCGCTCTACACACACACAGACACACACACACACGCACATACACCACGACCCTCGTTTCGATTCCCCCTCGATGTTAAAATATTTAGTCAAAACTTGACTAAATATAAAATCAAAACTTGACTAAATATAAAGAGAAAAAGCCTAACGGTTTTGAGGTTTGTGTATCTGCAACTGTTTTGTCATGTGCAAGTTATTCAGAGAGGGTGAATACAGCGAATGAAATTGTTTTGAGCGCTCTAGCGCCGTTCGTTTGTCAGAACAGGAGGTGGTCCATATTACTGAGGAGCCGGCCACTGTGATATTAGGAGCCTTTCCCCTAATCTTGTTAATGTGCTTTTGTCAAGGCCAGAATATCATCATGATGTCTGAATGCCTTGTTGAAAGCGGATATTTTATGAGAGTGTGTGCGTTTTTTGTTGATGCCTTATCAAGTTATGATAAAAAGGTTTACGAGTACGTGGCTTCGCCGGTATTAATCAGTCTTGCCTAAGGCACTGTTGTACTTGTAATTTTATTTATTCATTTCATTATTTATACTTTGTGCAACGGCTAAGACAACAGACAGTGGGGAACAACGCTCAATAGATACAAACTGACAATGCGGAAACACGGGTAGGACTCTGAGAGCTAGCAGAATTTCCAGCGGAGAAATCAGTGAAACATCGGCACCATTTAAAGGGGAATAACTATCCAAAGGCGAGGCTGATGTCGTTGGTTATTTCCCTTCACTCGTCTCCCTAAAGACACATCTTGAACACGCGGCCAGTACTGTAACTGTAGTCAGTTACAGTACTGTTCAAGATGCCTAAAGACAGTGCGAAAGGGGAAGCCGGTCATACGCGCGTTCTTGTGGTACGATCAAATGAGGCTTGTTACAAAAATTACTTTGGTACCGGTATGTTTTAGACGATATTAGTTAGCTTGCTCTTGCAAACACACAGTACAGGTATCATGACCGAGTGGCTACATCCACGGGTCCGTGCCTCGAGTCCCGGTGCTATACTCAAGGGACGCTACTCTCGCCCAACATTTTCCTGCCTTCGGTTCGGCACTTCACTGACATGACTACGGGACGTCAGCTGTCAGATATCAAAGTCAAAATTCCACTTTAATCAAAAGTTAAACTTCATGAGTGGTATACAGCGTCCAAAGATCGATCAGCAGCACTTTCCCCTCCTTAATACGAACCTCGTTAGCTAAACTTCCATGTCTATTCGGGATTTGCATTTTCCTAGTTTGCGGTGATTTTTGACTCACATGCGAAGCAAAAGTGAGTCTATGTACTCACCCGAGTCGTCCGGACGTCCGGACGTCCGGAAAACTTTAACGTTGGATATTTCTTGGACACTATTCAGTCTATCAGTACCAAATTTGGCAAGATGGTGTATGATGACAAGGCCCCCAAAAACATACATAGCATCTTGACCTTGCTTCAAGGTCAAGGTCGCAGGGGCCATAAATGTTGCCTAAAAAACAGCTATTTTTCCCATTTTCTCTGAAGTTTTTGAGATTGAATACCTCACCTACATATGATATATAGGGCAAAGTAAGCCCCATCTTTTGATACCAGTTTGGTTTACCTTGCTTCAAGGTCAAGGTCACAGGAGCTCTTCAAAGTTGGATTGTATACATATTTTGAAGTGACCTTGACCCTGAACTATGGAAGATAACTGTTTCAAACTTAAAAATTATGTGGGGCACATGTTATGCTTTCATCATGAGACATTTGGTCACATATGATCAAGGTCAAGGTCACTTTGACCCTTATGAAATGTGACCAAAATAAGGTAGTGAACCACTAAAAGTCACCATATCTCATGGTAGAAAGAGCCAATAAGCACCATTGTACTTCCTATGTCTTGAATTAACAGCTTTGTGTTGCATGACCTTGGATGACCTTGACCTTGGGTCAAGGTCTCATGTATTTTGGTAGGAAAATTGTGTAAAGCAGTTCTTAGTGTATGATGTCATTGCTAGGTTTAGTTACCCTAAAGGTCGAGGTCAAGCATGTGAGTCGTATGGGCTTTGCCCTTCTTGTTGATACAGTGTGATGCATGTGTCACTTGCTCAAACGCTTTCTATTTAAACTTAAAGTGAGTGTTGTCGATCTCGAAGAACGTTTCGAAAGTTGTACATGAGTGCGCTCCTCAAAGGCTTTCAGTTTGGTTTGTAGGATGTCAAAAGAGTTGAACGTTTCGCCGACACTAATCGTTTCTTCCTCCGCTTCCATCTCAACAATATGGTGCCAGCCCGAGGCTACGACTAAACTGCCGAGTGAATCCGAACGATTCCGAGTGGTTCCGAGCCAGTGCCGTGGATATAGCATGGGGACTCGAGGCACGGACCCGTGGATGTAGCCACAACCTTTTGTTAAAGGCCCACTCCGCTTCCCGTAAACCACTGAACTGTTTCTGATCACATACTTCCTTCCATTTGAACGTTTACCGCTCGGGAACATCCTGGCTGCTTAGTAAGAAATGTTTCAAAGAATTTAGTTCGAGTCGTGCTGTTAGACCCGTATGAATCGGACGCCTCGCAGTTATTGCTCTGGACCTAACTTTTCAAATCTAAGAAATCAATTGATTCCCGTCATTGTGAGACAAACATGGTTAAAATACAAAAGAATTCTTTTATCATCAAGACAAAGTCAGTACAGTTCGAAGTTTTGAAAGTAGAGAGCCCGGGTGTATGTCAAGCCGCGAGGTACCGGTGACTGGGTTGACTGGTGCGTTCTATCTATGTCTCAGGTATTCGATGCAGCTCTTTTCATTTGATGACGAGAAAGTAGGGCTGATGGGGTCTATGTCGACCAAAAGAGTGGGATTCCCTGTAGGTGGATTTCCTGGACAGGGAATCCCACAGGGTGGAGTTTTTCAATAAAACTTCCAAACCATACTCGAATTTCTAAGAAATATCAAAAAAGATTGAAAAACATCAAATTCTACCGATGTCACTAAGCATCACGTGACTTTCAGCGATATCAGCGACACGCTACAGGAACTAAATCTGGACTTCGGTATTGCATTTCAGCATGGTGGCTTAAAAATTAATTAATGACTTTGGTCATTAAAAATCTGAAAAACACTTTCATCTTATTCCTTGTCGGTTCCTGATTCCAAAACATATAGATATGATATGTTTGGATTAAAAACACGCTCAGAAAGTTAAAACGAAGAGAGGTACAGCCAAAGCGTGCTATGAAGCACAGCGCAACCGCTACCGCGCCAAACAGGCTCGTCACTTTCACTGCCTTTTGGACTTGCGGCGGACTACGTTCAGTTTCATTCTGTGAGTTCCACAGCTTGACTAAATGTAGTAATTTCGCCTTACGCGACTTGTTTATACCTTGTTTCGCACGAGAAACGTCAAAAGTCAACTTCATCGCATAGAATACACGGGGGAGAGTTGACAAATTGAAAGCAAGTCGACCGTGAAGTCGGTTAATACAAAGCGGGGGCGAGATAGGAGGGGGCGAATCGGTACCCCGCCGTGCGGCCCTTGCTCTGGCCATGTGGTCAAGTGAGTTGACTCGTTGACCCGTGACCGGTCAACGCCTGTCCTTAGTGGCCTGTCACTCGAGGTCAGCTGTCAAGCGCTGACCGCTGCCTGCGGCCACCACCTGCCCACTGGGAACACCGGACACTGTTGATGTTACATCATTCAATGCACGCATCAAACCGTTCTGTGCTCAATTTGCCGCCGGTGACAATGGAACGTGGTTGACCAGGAGGAAGGATTCGTTTGCATTGTGTAAATGCAGGCTACCCTCAGTGTATACGCGCGAACACACACCGTCACACACACACACACACACGGCCGGCTTGCTAATTCCGGTATTACTGATAGCTGATAAGCACATCCGTGTACCTCAGGGAGTATAGATAGGTGAGAGATTGTGCGTCTCTCTCTGTCTGTTTTTCTGTCTGTCTCCCTGTCAGTCTGTCTCTCTGTCTGTACGTGCGTCTTTGTGCACGTACGTGAAGAGCAACGGGGACGCAGCTTGATTTCACCTCATTGTGAATAAGCTTACATTCTTCAATACCTCGTCTAAACACTACAAAGGACGAATGAATCTCTGTTATTGATTATTATTATTAATTATTATGATCAATGTTATTGATTATCTGTTATTAATCAATCAGATAAGCTTATTTCACGGGGTCCTGATTTGGCCTATATTGTCCGCTGGACCCAAAAAGCAACAATTATCAAATCAAATCTTATTTCATGCAGAACCAGCCTTTTTGTGTGTGTAACAAAGACATTTTTAATATGGGGTTCTGTTTGCATCGACACCGGTGTGACAGAAGGTGTCGGACACTGTGCCTGACCACGTCTGATGTCATCGCGTTACGTCTGCAACCTCTGTTGACATCGTCACAGACGGTGACAGCAGCTGACAATTGCCCTCAGTGGTTGCCACTCTGCAGGCTTGCACGGTTTCAGTCCACAGTCCGTTCGATTGCAGCCATCACTGATGTTGGGAATCAAAGGGGGGGGGGGGGGGATGGAGGCCGGACGGGGTTTGAAATAGGTAGGCAAGTTGTCCTTCCGTTGTTCTCATCTGATTCGTGACGTGACATGAAAAAGGGTGATACTGATAGGAACTGAGACATTTTGTAAACAATGGTAGGGAATCCGGGAGGCGAAGGGGTTGGGGAGGGGGGGGGGGGGTGGAAATAGTTAGGCAAGTTGTCCTCATCTGATTCTGAAAAAGGTGTTAGGAACTGAGAAATGTTGTAAGCAATGGTAGGGAATCGGGGAGGCAAAGGGTGGGGGTGGGGTCTTGGAAATAGGTAGGCAAGTTGTCCTTCGATCAGTTGTCCTCATCTGATTATGAAAAGGGTGTTCAAGCGAACTGAGACATTGTGTAAATAATGGTAGGAACTGTAGCCTATCTATTCCCTGACTCTCCCCAAAGCCTGCTCCACTCGTCTTTTCTCGATCCCTCTTCGACCAGAACACACACACACACACACACACACAAACACACTGCTTTGCATCGACATCAGTAGACACACACGCACGCGACCCCTACCCCACCTCCCTAATTTTCTGCAAAAACTTGAAATTGTGACACTCATTTCCCGACAGATAGAACATCCAACCCCCCTTACCCACCACCGTCTTTGGGAGGTGTGTCGCCACTCCCCTCCCCATAACGGCCCCTGTCACCCCATCCCACCTTCACCCCCTCCGCTTCTCTGCTCTATCTCGCAATCGGAATGTCGTCAACGGTAATCCTCAGTGGTGGCTGTCAAAGTTAAAATGGAGTGTGCATTAATGATTTGTGACTGCAGTACTGGTCGTTTCCTCTGCAATTCTGACTCGTTTTTTTAGGGGGGGGGGGGGGGAGTGTTAGGGGCGGATATTGTTGGAATCTAATCTTTCAGTGCGATGGTACTAATGGAATAATAGTATTACGCCTTCACTATTGTTTGGATTTTGGCAAAGGAGGTGGGTAGTGGGGTTTGTGAAAAGGGGGGGGGGGATGGTGTGTGTTCTGTGGATGTGCTGATTGTTTTCGGAATAAAGTATGTAATCGACACCTATATCTGTATGTGTAACCGAGTGCCCGAAGCACAAGAATTACCGTTGGGGGCAAAGCCAGTCAAACAGGTTTGAGATTTTAGAGCTAAGTCTCAGCCCTGCGAAACTGCAAAGGTTCCCAAGACCATAGAAGGAGACAGCAGCATCCAGATCCTATCACAAACAGACCTCTACAATTGACAGGTGTCCAACCGTCGACTGACGTACAAGAAACAATTGACTCAGTGTCTAACCGTCGACTGACGTACAAGAAACTTCGAGCGCTACCTGTTTTCATGCATTCACCGGACTGATTCACCTAGAGCGAACACTGACGATTCCCACCTTACACTGACTCACCGTGGCACAACCTTTGGCCGGCCATCTGTCAAATAGCACAACGTTAGTATATTGTGACAATATCCACACCCTGGTTTATTGGGCTGACAAGACGGCCACATCGGGACATCATTGCAGTGCCAAGGGCGCTCAACACGACAAGACCTTCACATGGACGTCTTGCCACACATTCTTAAAGGCTTCTCATTTCTCTTCGTGTAAAAAACTTTGTAAATCAGCGTAGATTCGTCCACGCCTGAATACATAAGATAATAGCAAAATTCCACTTGAACTTGCACTGACGCACGAAGATTCTACAGCCTGGCTGCTCTCTGTTTCGCTGAATCAGTTTTGTAATTGACACCCGTGTCAGCTTGCAAAATATAGGAAGCCGTCATGCAGGCTGTTGACTTTCGGCATGTGTTGATTAATGTGTTTGAATTAACAAATGAACAATGAGTCTTGACCTAGAATTATGTTTGCCGCAGGCAGAGTTATTTCCCTTTGTGGGACTTCTCAAAAGCTTCTGCATTTTGGAAGAAAAAGGGTGCTTTTTATAGCCCCATGAAATTTGCGGAACGCATGCCAGGGCAAAAGGTTGTGATGCACGTGCTACAACAGGGTCCTGGCTATGAACATCGCTCACCAGCTTGTGTTTAAAGGTTGACACGCTGACACAATTATGCACAGTAGCAACATGCCCCTACGAAAAAAACTGAGCGATTTGGATAGAGGAAGGGCAATAGGATGGCTACAAGACGGTGTTGCTGCCAGGCAAGTGGCCCAGAGGCTTGCAGTGGCTCCCTCTGTCATCATCAGACTAAAACAGAGATTCCACGCAACTGGAAGAGTGCAGGAGCGACAACGTTCTAGTCGGCCCAGAGTCACCACACAAAGAGAGGATCGCTTCATTCAGAGGCAGGCCATGCAACAAAGAATGGCTACGGCAAACAACGTTAGGCAACGCCTACAAGCTACCACCAACACTGTCGATCCGAAACCGCTTACACAACTTTGGCTTGCGTGCAAGGCGTCCAAGTCCGAGGAACAACCCTGGCTGCTAATCACCGAGCAGCTCGCCGAGCCTGGTGCACTCAACATGTGAGGTGGCAACGTCAGCAGTGGGCTCAGGTGTTGTTTACAGATGAGTCCCGCTTTTGCTTGGAACCTGCTGATGGTCGCATCCGAGTGTGGAGGCGTCGCGGAGAGCGCTTCGCAGAAGGCGCTGTTCTAGAACGACAGCGTTTTGGCGGAGGCTCTGTGATGATCTGGGAGGGATCAGCACACGTCTAAGGACACCTCTGTACCATGTAGTGGGCAACTTGACCGGTGTCCGCTACCAGAATGAGATCCTGCAACCCCTGGTCGTTCCAGCCCTCCAAGCGATCGGCTCTCGTGCGATTCTCAGTCAGGATGACAACGCACCTCCCCCTCGCTCTGCAGCTGTAAACACCTTCATCCAGCAGGCCAGGGTCAAGAGGACCCCCCGCGGGTTAGGGGGAAGAATTTACCCGATGCTCCGATCCCCAGCATGTCGTAAGAGGCGACTAACGGATTCTGTTTCTCCTTTTACCCTTGTTAAGTGTTTCTTGTATAGAATATAGTCAATGTTTGTAAAGATTTTAGTCAAGCAGTATGTAAGAAATGTTAAGTCCTTTGTACTGGAAACTTGCATTCTCCCAGTAAGGTAAGATATTGTACTACGTTGCAAGCCCCTGGAGCAATTTTTTGATTAGTGCTTTTGTGAACAACATCTCCCCCCTTTCCCCGTCGCGATATAACCTTGAACGGTTGAAAACGACGTTAAACACCAAATAAAGAAAAGGGTCAACAGGATGCTGTGGCCAGCCAACAGCCCGGACCTGAACCCCATAGAGCACATGTGGGACGAGATTTATCGTCGGGTACAGCAACATCACCCTCCTCCTGCCAATCTGGGTCAACTGCTGCAATGGCTCCAGCAGGAGTGGAATATGTGGAGTTCCCAGAGCGGCATTCATATGCAACCTGATCCACTCCATGCGCCAACGATGTGTTGAATGCCTGGCACACAACGGAGGGCACACGCGTTATTGACACTGATTCACATTGTTGTGAATTCCATTTTCGAGGGTTGTCATGTTTGACACACTCTGGCTAAATTGTCGCTGCCGCGTTCGATCTTTGCTTTGTTTGTCATTACTCCTTGGTTGTTCAATTATATAACTTTTTTAAATTGAAAGAATTCGGTCTTGTCTGTTTTGTGTGACGTGCTTGTAAAAAAGTGATCCTTAACTTTTTTTGAAGAGTGTATGTCCACAGAAATGTTGGTGGGAAATCGGTGTTGCCATGTGGACGACTCGGGGTCGGCAAGTATTGAAAAGCGATTCCGACTTGGAAGACTGAGCGAGTGAATGCTGAGCCGCAAGATCTGCTTGGCTGCCTTCGGTCCACTCATACATGAACCACGTTTTTAAACTCGCTGGAAAGACAGTTCAAGGCCTGTTCATGCTGTTCGGAGTGGGGCAAGTTTGATCTCCGATTATGAATTGAAGAGAGGACGATCGGGAAGACGGTTTAAATTCAAATGGACTTCCAACGTGGCCAGTGTGCACTGTTTTTGTTTAGCCGACAATGCCCCCCCCCCCCCCCCCCCCCCCCCCCCGAAAAACAAAATCAAAACAGACACGAAATAACAACCCAAAAACCAAAATAAATTAAATAAAAAAATTGATTTGTAGACACCGATGTAAACAGCACCTACTACAGGGTGGACAGATTTGTCTTAATTAGTCACCCGTCGGGTACAAAGCAAGCACAAAAATGCTTTGAGTGACGCTTATGTGAACTTGTCTTAATCACCCGTCCGGTAAATTTAAAAAAAAATAACAGCAAAGCAAAAATAAAAAATGGTTTGAAGACGTCAATGTGAACAGCACTTTAAGTAGGTGTCCTGTACTACGCGGGGAGGACGGACGTGTCTCAACCGTCGGGTATCCGTGTCTGTCACTGCGGGTGATTGATGGGCCGTACCCCGCTGTAACACGTACCCGGTTTACCCTGATCCGGCTTTGGAGGACATGCTGTCACATACCCCGTTGAGGTCGGTTTCCACCCGACCGGTCCTTGATATGGTGAAATATTCACTGTGCGTTGACTGGATATCGCCTTCAGGGAAAATAAAGATCGGGTATGCGTGAAGACTGCCACATGGGTAGAACGTAAATCGGCGGGCACATACACGCACGCACTTGACCGTCAAGCATATAAACACGCATGACTGAACACACATAAAAACGCACGTGCGCACGCACTGATCTCGGAACTGATTCCCATGCCTGATAAATAAAAGGGACAGAAATTAAAATCATCCGATTTATTGTAAATGAGCCGATTTTTTGTTTAAAATCTAGCTGACTGCAAAACCTCAATCTATGATCTCAAATTGAAAACAAAAACCGTTGAAATCAGACCACAAGAACTGTTCAGTAAGCTTAAACGACAATGACACGGCCATGATCTATCTACCACCCGGTCCGGCCTGAAACCCGCCCCCCCGCCATAAAACATACCCCCGGACAGGCGACATGCAATACCTTTTTTGCCGTCCCTGACGCATTTGCCGCGTCCGTCAAGGTGACGGCAGCCCTCCGTCACAAGCTCCATTGTCATGTGTACGTGTCAAGCCCTACATCTGCTGCGCACGTTCCTTTTTGGCTCCGGTACCAGACGCATCTGTCTCCGTCTGCTGTGTACGGACAATGATGTACGCAAGTACAGGCACAGTGTCCAAGGCCGCTCCAAAGGTGGTGTTGAGGTGTTGGGGGTTACTGTTTGTGGGATGGAGTTTTTAGGATACGGTGGTGTTTGTGGGGCCAGGGGATAGGGGGTGGAGTGTATGTGTGTGCGTATTGTGTGCATAAATGCTTGAGAACTGCGTCCGTATTCGTCAGTGTATGTGCGTGTGTGTATGTATGTGTGTGTGCATGTCAGTGTGTAGGGTCATATGTGTGATTGATAGTGTGTGTGCATCAAAGTGTGAGTACAACTGAGTCAATTTGTGTATGCATGCGTGTGAGTGCGTTTGTGTGGTGTATTTTTGCTGGGAGCGACATTTGAGCACCACAAATACTAGGTGACCGATGTAACAGTACATGTATCACCATTTGACCAAAAGGCAATTTATCACTGACCTTTCCATTTTGAAATACATAGCCTATTTGTACCATAACAAATCACTTTCAAAAAATAGATATTCAAAATTTATTCAGTCTCTGTACCATGCTAAAATTAGCCTTTCTCATTCACTCAATCCAAGTCACACACGCATGCATACACATACACACACAGAATGAAAACCAAACATAGACAACTGGATTTCAGATTTTGATTTACGTAGAAATATGTACAAATACAAAAGCTTCTTGGCCATGTGCATCTCAAACACAGATGTATGACCCATCCCAGACGGTTTTTTCATTTTTTCAATAAATGTCTTTGATGACGCCATATCCGGCATTTTGTAAAAGTTGAGGCGGCACTGTCACACCCTCATTTTTCAATCAAATTGATTGAAATTTTGGCCAACCAATCTTCGACGAAGGCCGGACTTTGGTATTGCATTTCAGCTTGGAGGCTTAAAAATTAATTTATGACTTTGGTCATTAAAAATCTGAAAATTGTAATTAAAATTATTTTTTTATGAAACGATCCAAAATTACGTTTATCGTATTCTTCATCATTTTCTGATTCCAAAAACATATTAATATGTTATATTCGGATTAAAAACAAGCTCTGAAAATTAAAAATATAAAAATTATGATTAAAATTAAATTTCCAAAATCGATTTAAAAACAATTTCATCTTATTCCTTGTCCGTTCCTGATTCCAAAAACATATAGATATGATATGTTTGGATTAAAAACACGTTCAGATAGTAAAAAAGAATAGAGATATAGAAAAGCGTGCTATCCTCCTCAGCGCAACCACAACCGCGCTTTTCTGGATTGTTAATTTCACTGCCTTTGCCACAAGCGGTGGACAGACGATGCGGAAAAAATGCAATGCGTTCAGTTTCATTCTGCGAGTTCGACTGAGCTTGACTTAAATGTTGTATTTTCGCCTTACGCGACTTGTTTCAGTTTACAGAGTGATGCTTAACATAAGTAACAGCATTTAACAATATGCCCTGCCTGTTCATTAGAGTGGTGTTTTCATTCAAACTAAGTAGTACAGTTCACAGAATTTCGGTCATGTACACTTTCTAGAAAGACATTACACAAATATCATGGGCCCTTAAGCCAAGTCATATATAGGTTATACACAGTAACCTGCAGCACAGCAGCGTTTGCTTCGTAATATGCTTTTCCCGCATCACTGGAAGGGACTGCAACCGCAACTCATTTCACATTATGTACAGAACGAATTTCTCCTTGCTGCGCCACAGTTCGCGTATTCCAATAATAATTTCTATAAAAACATAACACAACGTACGAAATGGTGCCAGAGATCCAGACTGGAACCCATTTTTGAATAAGTATCGTCAGACTTGCGAGGTCGTCATAAGGTTAAAACGTGTCATTTGAATGCGTCATTGCCAGCCAGCCAATCAGTGTCTACTGCAGGCTACACACCCTTCAAATTCTACTGCACAAAACAAAACCTACGCAGTGAAGCTGCACGCAGTACTTTCATCTATTGCGCGCAGCTGCAAACAGAGAATATAAAGAACAGGCTTAAACTGACCCATGGCTTCTAAACAGAGAAACATTTTGCAGAATTTTGGAAGAGTATGGATCCAATGCTGGTCCACACCAATGGAATATGGAACAGAACACTGAAAGCACAATATTTACACAAATATGCAGGCTTGTTCCACCCAAACTGTGTTGTTCAGATTGCATGTTGTTTTCTTTTATCTTTATTACCCAAAAAAATTTGAACACTTTTATTTTTTAACATGATTCTTACACACACACACACGCACAATGTTTTGGAGATCTACAAACAAAACGCACACTTTTGTTTCACTTACACACACATGACTCATGAACAGCAAAAAAGATTTACAAAAAACTCTAAAACAAAACACTTTAGATTCTCACCCTTCATTCTTCAAACAATCTCTAGTGGCTTCTTCCCCATCTAGGCTCCATTCTGAAAAATTCTTAAAATAATGTGCCGGGTAAGGATACCAGATAATGTTGTAACTTTCTTTCTTTATTTGGTGTTTAACGTTGTTTTCAACCACGAAGGTTATATCGCGACGGGGAAAGGGGGGAGATGGGATAGAGCCACTTGTCAATTGTTTCTTGTTCACAAAAGCCCCAATCAAAAATTTGCTCCAGGGGCTTGCAACGTAGTACAATATATTACCTTACTGGGAGAATGCAAGTTTCCAGTACAAAGGACATTTCTTACATACTGCTTGACTAAAATCTTTACAAAAATTGACTATATTCTATACAAGAAACACTTAACAAGGGTAAAAAGAGAAACAGAATCCGTTAGTCGCCTCTTACGACATGCTGGGGAGCATCGGGTAAATTCTTCCCCCTAACCCGCGGGGGGTATTTTCAAGTGGTATGGCAGAGTAAGATCCCTTGACATTGAGGCAAGCTTTTCAAAGCGAGGCGAAGTAAACAGCACGCTGATGACCGGCTTTTACCTGCCATCGCGACCAACAATCAACTTACGACATGCTGGGGAGCATCGGGTAAATTCTTCCCCCTAACCCGCGGGGGGTAATGTTGTAACTCATGATCGTAGAAATCCTCAAGAAAAAACCTAAGCAGTTGACCAAAAAAAAAAAAATTACAAACACAAAAGATATCCACACAAATCATCATTTTGACATTGAAGATCTTGATCGGCAGGGCTCCAGCTATGCTTGGTTGCGTGTGCACACACATACAATACTGTAAAATCATACATGGGCAATACTAATAATTTACAAGTAAACTCAGTATTTAACCCTCTGGTACTGGAAGAAAAGCTGCACACAAAACACATATTGTTTGCGTTTTTCTAGTTACACTCACAGTATGAACATAATGTCCCATCCTCTCCTGTCTTCAGCTCCGCAAGATTTCGCACAGCAAATTTTAAGTCGGCTAATGTACTTACACAAGTATAACCTGGCATTTCTAATCTCCACTGGTAAAACACTTCACGTATACACTGTTACAAAGTATAAAAGAAATGACCCTGTACAGTTATAAACATGGACAAAAAATGCCATAGTGGTTACAACCAAGGGAGGAAACTTCTATCCTCACCAAACCGTGTGCACACAACTTCATATTACCCAGAGAAATGTTTAAAATGTTGAAGTAAATAAAAGAAATAGTATCAAACAAATAAAAAAGTAAAATTAAGACAAAATGTTATATCTCTGGTCAAAGTATGAAAAACAAAGTTTTACCAATAAAGAAAAAGCACAGGAAGAAAACTGCTCATTTTTAAACCAACATCAGACCTGTGCACACTCAAAACGCTCATCAGTAGTAAACAAACCAAATTTCAGTAGTTTTTAACATGTGTCAGTAGTAAGCTGTAACGACAGTTCAAGACATAATTCTGCTCACAAAGCACACAAACTGAAACACTGTTGTGCCGTTTTCTTCTTCTTTGGTGACAGAGCTGGTGTCTCCTCTTCACTATCTGAATCGCGCACTCTTTTTTTCTTTTCCATGTTTCATTTCAATCACAAGTTGCCACGCAGACGCTGGACGAACTAAGTCTAAGAACAAGGACTCAATGCTGAGAACACGCGTGAACGTCTTTTTAGCGCAACGGCCAACTAATTGGTCAAAACATCTTAAAACAGAAAAAAAGTATAATTGTTTTTGTTTTGAGTAAAACATCGGAATTTCGGAATTTTAATTAAAAATCCGTAGCACCATATTCTGCATATAAAAATTGGAGAAATTACGGAGAAACCGTAGATGTGCACAGGTCTGCAACATGTATTTTCCCTTTCCTTTATTTAACTCAGGCCAGCGCTATTAAAACTAAGTTATTGAAGATTGTATGTAATTCAATCGAGTTTGCGTTTTAATGAAACAGATCCTGTGATTGGTCAGAATGCCTTAACTCATTAAAAATTACCGGTCATCAATTGTCGATAACCACTCGCTAGAAAATCCATTAACAACCTGCTGGCGAGGCGCAACGATACAACCTCAAAATAGTCTCGGTTAGCTTTGAGGGTCATTTTACAAGTATGAAATTAGATGAAGGCCAACAAAATACCGAGACCATAAGGTATGCGAAGTGATGACGTCGAATACGTGACGTAAGTTGATGCATGAATTCTTCCGGATTACGTCAGTCAATTCCAAAGATCGCTTTTGTGATGAAAAGAATGTGTTTTGAGTTTGCTGTCCCAAAACCCGTCAAAAGAGAAGGGAAAATGTATGTGAAAGAAAACAAAACAAGAGCAGAGTGATAAGATAGGAATACAGAGACATATTTCTTGGGACTTGACCCTTGCAGGTAGGTGGACTGAAAGTAGTGTGTGAACAGAACAGAACCAATTCTGTCTGTTTGCCATCGCATGAAAGCAGGAAAGAAATCATCGTCAGATTGAATTACAATAACATTAACACGCTTCCATTTGAAACTTCTCGATCTTCATTGTGGATTGACGCCCTCCCAAAGTCGAATTGAAGCCCTCCGTCGCTTCGCTCCGTCGGGCTTCAATTACCTTTGGTCGGGCGTCAATCCCCGATGACGACCTCGAAGTTTAAAATGGAAGCATGTTAATGTCAGAGATGAGATTCCCTAAAAGTGTTTTGGGAGGAAATTATTTGGCGGGGGTCTGGGGGCCAGCGAAGGCCCCCAGTGGGGTCCAGGGGCGTTGCCCCTGGTGGGGGTCAGGGGGCATACCCCCCTGAAGCTGAAGATTTTTTTACACTTTGACCATAAAAAAAGACTTGGAAATGAGTCCGAGCAGTAGAAGCATACAACATTTTGTCAGTCATATGTGCAAAATTTAAGTAATTTAGCTCAGGAATTTTCACAAATTTTAGAAACGGCACAATTTACTTGCACAATAACCAATGGTGCTCGTAAGGTATTGATAAAAGAACTGGACCTAAATAAATTGCTTGAGTGCCATATGTTAGCTGAAGAAGTACTAATAGTTTAGAGCGAAGTAAACTGCGGCCACAATTGCAGCTCTGAAGACGAAAGCCAGTACACTATAATTAATTCATGCACATCTCTCCAATTTAAAATCGTACAATTACAAGTACAACTTCACATATACATTTCAGCGTGGTCTTCCCTTTGGATGTGTAGCTGAGATCAAAATTACACCACGTGCATCGAGCCTTTCCCGGAACAGTCAACTTTTTAATAGAATCTCCAAGTCGGAGCGACAGTTTTCTCCCGCGTAGTTCAGACGTGACGATTTCTTCCTGCCATTTCGGAACCCACTTATTCTTCACACCCTGGTCGATCTCTGACGCCAAAACATGTTCGCTTTCTGTCAATGTTCTCACCGACGCCATCTTTGTTAAGCAGGCTAAAGCCGACAGCTGAATCAGCCCGTTTATGAATTTTCGGAATGAAGACACTCGGTGAAAGGGAAACTTAGTCCCAAATGGAAAGTTCATATTCGGGTCGAAGGTCCACTTCCTTCGATACGGAGGTTATGTTGTCATTATTTTATCGGAGATTTGATCTGGAAAATCGACTTTAGGGTTGTAGGTAGGACTTTACAGATCGAATCCAATGGAACCACAACAACTACTCTACCCCCCCCCCCCCCCCCACCCCCCCCCCCCCCCATTTTTTCTCAACGGATTTAGACGATTCAGAAAAATGGTCCTGGGAATGAACTTTTGGGCGGAATTCCGCCAATCGACGGAAGAATCTCATCCCTGTAATGTGTAATTAGAATGAATTTTGTTTAAACCACTTAGTTTGAGTTTGACATGATTATGGTAAAATGACTGATTTTATACTTAAATTTAAAGTAAAATCGGCAATCATCTTGAGAACTATCAGGATCACCATAGTCAAATATCCGGAGGTCAGTTCCATCTTATTATTCTTTGTGTACAATAATACACAGCAATAAAAAAAGACAACTTGGTTTCAGCTGCTGAATAGCTTTTGACACGTGTATGCATACAATTACTTAAGCTAGCATCTTGTTCTTGGCTCAAGTGGAGACTCATTTCAGTAAAGCCTAATTCAGAGATATTCCACCATATTATAGACTTTTAGTACATGTAGTACTCACTCAATTTGTCAAGGAAGTTTGTTCAGAAGCACTGACTGGGGGACACTATTCAGTGTGCAAGTTACAATTGAATTTTAATACTGGTAATGCTTACATGATGATAATTTTAATTACTAATAATGCTTATGATCCGGCCAAATGTTTAGTACATTTTTAAACACAAGTTATGTTACAGTAAATTGAGTTATGTCGATGCAGCTGAAAAGGGCCTATTTAATCATTAATGCGAGGTGCATAGGAAGCAATACTCACAGTAACGGAATGGCAATATGCCGAATATTCATGGTAGTGATGCTTTAAAGCAATCACTGATTCAATCAATGGTTAGCAACGTTGCTGACAGAGGCATTGGCATTTTCTTGGCTACAGCAGGTGCACGGCAGTCAATCACTGGTTAACAACATCGACACATGTGAAGGAATCAGAGCGGAGCGATGACCAGTGCTAACAAGTTAGAACAAATTAAAATGTCAACCGATCCGAACCAGCGGCTGCGTACCAACTATTTGGGTGGCACACAATTTTGCTTCGTGCACAGGTACACACTTGGCTTCAGGGAAGTGTATGTAGCATCCTCCATGTTGAAAATTTACTGCTGTACAACGTTGATGCTGGCAATCGCATCAGAACTGCCCGAAGTGGTGACCTGAAACACCCCTGGCTCTGGGAGAGTGTGGGTAGCATCCTCCATGTTGAAAGTTTACTGGTGTACAACGTTGACGCTGGTGATAGCATCAGAAGTGGCTGGAGTGATGACCTGGTACACCCCTGCCTCGAGCGGAGTGTACGTCGCCCCCTCCATGTTGATGGTGGTCAGGAAGTTGATGCCGCTGTTGCTGATGAAGGGGGTGGGGACGGACGTCTGGTTGCCCCCGACAACCTGCAGGTCCTGGATGCGACAAGGCTGGGGCATCACCATGTCCACCATCTGAAAAACACAGAGATGTGAAAGAGTAAAGCTTGTCGGCATACTCCAGACAGAGCCCCATGGAATTGGCCTTGAATACTGAAAATAGAGTGAACATTTTGAGATTCATTCAGTGTAATGACAAACAGAAACCTCTTAGGGGGCAATATCTTGATATTGTCAGCTTGTCGTTAGTCATACAGTCCGTTTGCAGATCAAACACTTTCCGCGTAAACAATCATGCAGCCCTGAAAGTACGAAAAATGGTCCCAGTGATTCTGAAAATTTACTTGCCAGAGAGCAAACTTTACTAGCCAAACCAACAATTTGTTTCAGCAACTTACATGTATGCATTTGGCGAGTAGATGAACTTTTTTTTTCGCCAGTTACATGTTTCTCGCCACTTTCAGGGCTGTCATGTATACTATCACAGATCTGCCCAGACTTTTAGTTTCAAAGTGGTTTAGAAATCGTATCCTTCTACTTAGATTTAGAACTAGCAAAAATAAACGGCCTTGCCGCTTCCTGTACACAGTGGGAATTAATTTTGTTGCTGAGTTAATTTTGTACGTGTAACAGTCAATTTGCTAAATAAATTCAGCAAAACATACATTTTGCACAGAAAGCAGATATCTATCTAGCCAGACTGGAGATTCTTGGTATGTGTTCAAATCGAAAGATAGGCCATGTAAAAGCCAAGACAGATCTGGGGATATTTACAAGAAGGTTTACATAAAAAGGATAACTTCTGCAACACCCATGTCATAAATGTTACTGTGACCGTTTTCATCAAACAGTTAAAGGTTACAATACAAACACTGCCAATGTTCAGATATATATATGTCGTGCCGAATTCACGTAATTGCCGATTCCGCGTAATGGGCAACATTTTTGCCCACTTCGCGTAATCGGCAAAACGCTGCCCAATACGTGAAATCGGCAGCGTTTTGCCGAAATCGCGTAAAGGCTTCTAAAATTTGCCCATTTTGCAAAATCGGCAGCCACTTTTTGGTTTTAAAGTTCTCAAATGCCTGGGATATCATCACACTTAGACAACTAGATACTCCAATAGATAGATATATCGCAATAATCGATAAGTTATGGCAAGTTATTGCAGAAAGTGTAGTTTTCGTGCATTTCCGGAGTTATGCTCGACACAGACCAACATAGACCATACAAAACATAGTAGGGAGGTAAAGCAATGTTAATGCAATGTTCTGGTGACACAAAAAGTAACAGACTGGCTGTCGCTTTTGCGAAATGGGCAAATTTTAGAAGTCTTTCCGCATTTTCGGCAAAACGCTGCCGATTTCACGTAATGGGCAGCGTTTTGCCGATTACGCGAAATGGGCAAAAATGTTGCCGATTCCGCGAATTCGGCAATTCCGTGAATTTGGCACGACATATACATTTTGCACTTCTTAAGCTGACTTGATTTGATTTGTTGCTTTTCGACCCTCTCACTCAGGTACAGGAATTCAAGTTAGTACCTCATCATTCATCTTGTATTGGGCAAGTCCAAGTAAACATGATCATGTATCCATGAAAAATCTGCGATCATGTCAAAATAATAATAATCAAACAAATCCAGTTCAATTACTGCAACAAAACACTGATGTGCACTGTATTTTTTTTCTTTTGTTTGTTTTGTAAAAATTACAAAAAATATATTGTAACAAAGCAGTGATGATGTACACTGACATTTTTCTTCTGTTTGCTTTTGTGAAAATAATCTTAATGGAAAAAACCCAAATGTAAAGTTTAAATTAATGTTCAAAATTAAACACCATCTTAGTATTTACTCTAGTCTAACAATAACAGGCATGCACTATTCTTTTTTAGTTTTTACCTGTGCCCCAGGCATCCATGACTCTGCCCGACTGCTGGGGGTGACCACTGTCCAGGGCAGACCGCGGGGGTACACCATGTCCAACGTTCCAGCACTTGCAGACGTCTGCAGGTGCTGCTGTTGCTGGCTGACACTGACAGAGGTCACTTCAGAGCTGGTGCATGGAAGAGAGATGTCCGGTTTATCCATCTCATCCTCCGACTTGGGTGTCTCTCTGGATTGCAGGCCATTCAACGGAGGCTGGTGAGACTGCAAGCCGCCTGACAAGTGGGAACGCAGAATGCTTGTAGAATGAAGGCCGCTGGAGTGCTGCTGGTGCGGCTGAGAGTGAGAGGCAGAGAGGTCATCCACAGAATTCTGCGTCACAGTTCTTGGCGGTTTGGGTTTCTTCTTGACAGGTCCAGCTGCTTCCAGCGCACCAACACGCGTTCCATCGTAGATTTTGACAAAGCGACCTTTCATCACCTGATGGATTTCACTGCCTTCCGGGGGCTTCTGAATGTCCTTTTCTGGTCGGTAAAGACCGGTGAAGAGCATCAGAGGAACGCTGGCCCTGCGCCTGTAGTAGTCCGAATGTAGTTGAACAAGATGCTGCTTGAATTCGTCAGCAACATTGGACTTGTAATCGCAAAACCTGCACGGGTACAGATGCATACCCTGGTGTTTGCGGGTTTGTAAAATGTGTTTGCGCATGTTCACACCAACGTTGCATTCATAGGAGCAGTACAGGCACTTGTAGGGCTTGCTCCCAGTGTGGATTCTTACGTGGCGTTGAAGATGGGACTTACTGGCTCCTTTGTAAGGACAATATTCACAAGTGAACATCTTTCCTGGCTCGTGGGTCTTGTAGTGGCGCCTGATTCTTGTCCTTGTGCCTCCCTCATATCCACAGATGTCACACAGATACTTCTTCTCCCTGGTGTGTGTGTACATGTGCTCAGTAAGGTCTGGCTTGCCCACAAAACTCCACTTGCAACCTTGCACTGGGCATTTGAACTGCCGTTCCCGATGACGTTTTGCGTGAGCTTTCAGACCGTCAATATGATAGAATGAAGAATCGCATTTATCACAAGGATATTTCACCCCGTTTTTCATGTTTTCGTGGATCAATATGTGACGATGGTACAAGTGATTCTTCTTGAAAGTCTTGCCACATTCTTGGCATTTCATGATCGGGACCCCAATGTGGTCCAAGATATGTCGCCTCAGTGCCAGGGTTGATATGAAAGTTTTGTTGCAGTGGCGACACTTGAACGGTCTTTCGCCGGTGTGTGTACGCAGGTGCTCTATCAGCCCGTTCTTGGCACAGAAGCGTCCGCACTCGGGGCAGGAGACGCGAGCGTTGAAGGGTGCTTTTGCCAGCTGCTTAAGGTGATCTCCGTACAGCTGGGTGACCAGGTCCCTGCCCTGACACAGTCGTGAAATCTGTTCCTCGCTCGAGTTGTGCATGTGGATGTACTCCACGTGCAGATCGTGGCTCGATTCGTCCATGAACTTCTTCTGGCAGAAGCGACAGGTCAGCACCTCAAGCTTAACGTTACTTCTGAGCAAATTCTTCTGGTGGACGCTGCCGGCGCAGTGCACTTTGTAGTGCTTGCGTATGTAGAATATCTGAGAGCAGGGCTCACATTTGATGATTTCTTTAGGATGCTCTTCCAGGGCATGTTTATGCATCTCTTCAATATCGCCAGCATTATATTTGCATAGGTAGCATGGGAAGATCTTCAATTTCTTCACCTCATCAATTCGCTCCTTTTTCTTCAACAAAAAGTCAGGGTCATCTTTGTCAATGTCGTTTTTTGATTTTCGGGCCACCTTTCTTTCCCTGTCGGCACCATCGTCATTCTCATCTTCCTCCTGCATCTCGTCATCTGTGTCGCTGTGTTCTTCCTCATTGTCAGTGATCTCCACCGCCCCCACATCCACTCCGTGAATTTCTGGCAGGCTGTTTTGGGCAAGAACACTGGGGTCACCAGACTCAGCGTTTTTCTCCATCTCTAGAACTCTCTCGACAGCTTTAGACACATCCGCATCGATGTCAGT
>NC_090245.1:40713409-40738370 GCF_037325665.1 Littorina saxatilis | reverse complement strand
CACTGAAGCATTACTTCTGCTAGTTTGACTGAGAACACAATGTGGCCCCTTCCCAATGTGGGGATTGGTTTAAAAGAGATGTTATTCAGTCATTTACAATGTCAAGAAGCGCCGATATTGGAGGGAGCACAACAATTGAAACACTTATACGTATGCTATTGTGGAAATAAAACAATGTTAGTGGACTTGAAAGGCACACTCCTTCCCGTGTGAACAGTACGGCCCACCGTCTTACATCGTGCCGGGCTTTTACAGCGGAAAATATCCCTCCTCCACTTGGAAACATATGCATACCAAACATATACACCATGAGGGATTGCTGTGGTAAGTCAGAATTGTTTCATGAATTAAATGTTTTTAAAGCCACACGAAATTAATTCATGAACAATCCCACTGTGAACAGAGTGTACGCAGGCTGTTCGTTTTTGGTATGTGACGAAGTGGAGGGATGGTCTTATCCCATGTGAAAGCATGGCCACATCTGAGACGATGGGCCAAACAGTTTTCACGAGAAGGAGTGTGCTTTTAAGATATACAACGATAATGAAAACAAACAAACAAATTAACAGACAGACAAACACACACATTATGAAACAAATGAACCCAAGACAAGTAGAAAATCAATAGAGAAACACACGAGAACACATGACAAGAAAAAAAGAGAAGAGAGGTTCACTCTTTCGTTTGTATTATTTTCAAGCAGGTCAATTCTCTACAGGTAAAGCCGTGTCTTGATAGGTTTCAGTTGTGTTCCGGGTCGGTTGACTTTTGTTTTTGTTTGTTTGTTTGCTTAACGCCCAGCCGACCACGAAGGGCCATATCAGGGCGGTGCTGCTTTGACATATAACGTGCGCCACACACAAGACAGAAGTCGCAGCACAGGCTTCATGTCTCACCCAGTCACATTATTCTGACACCGGACCGACCAGTCCTAGCACTAACCCCATAATGCCAGACGCCAGACGGAGCAGCCACTAGATTGCCAATTTTAAGGTCTTAGGTATGACCCGGCCGGGGTTCGAACCCACGACCTCCCGATCACAGGGCGGACGCCTTACCACTAGGCCAACCGTGCCGGTGTCGGTTGACTGTATTGACCCATCCCCGGTGTCCTCTTTTGGTCACTCACTCTGGGTGGTTCTGTGCATTCAAGTCTCCTTGTCTGAAACAGCACAACTGGCAAATTGAGTAAGATGCAGCTTCAGAGTTCTCTACAATGGGACCCGCCTTTAAGGATTGACAAAATCTAATAACGTCAGGCCTGAAAAGGGAGGGAATCTTAAAGCGGAGGCTAACTAATAGATGAAAGGAATTAACTGGAAATTCAAAAAAAGCAATTCTTAAAAAAATGGAGGGCGGGTCGTCTAAAATCGTGGTTTTTTTTCTCAAGTGATTTAAGGTGAATTACAAGATGAACATTGGTCTATACATGAATGAAGTTATTTTTAAATTCACGAGCGTTTCCGAGAATGATTGATTCTGATGATAGCTGGTTCGCGTGCCGAAAGGTTTTAAACCATCGTTTTATTTTTTTGCATGTCGTATTGGACTTTTCGTTTTCTTCCATTACAAGAATGGATGATTGATTGATTGATTGATTCTTCTTCTGATTAAATTGCTGAACTGACTGACTGATCTTCAGATCGAATGATTTGTTGATTTATTTATTTGTAAACTTAATACTTTTAAATATTTGCATTCGCTCGAGACGCGCGCGCGCATGTGTGTGTTTGTGTGTGTGTGTGTTTGGAGGAATTATGCCCACGGGGTTATGGTGATCCCTTTTGGGCAATTTTAACATTTTTTCGGCTGCTTTTATTCGTCTTGATAGGCAAATTAAGAATGAAATAGATTGACCGCAAGAGATTTATTTAAATTGCCTTTAATCCTCTCCTTAAATTAGTTTTACATCTGTTTTGCCTTTTTGTTTTCAAAAATAACAATGCCAGTCGTGACAATTAGTGTTCTATTCGCACAACAATTTACGAGATTCGAAGTGATAATTCCCTCGGAATAAGGACGATTTGAAAAAGGATAATAGCCTCCGTACGACATCATCGTGAGAACTATATTTTGGAGTCGTGAATTTGAATAACCTTTAAAACAGGTACTCGTGTTGTCGTGTGTCGCAGAATTCTGCAAACTGAGGTAGTCAGTTAGTATTAATTGTCTTGAAGTGATCGAATTACACACGGGTAGCATCTTGACCGGGCAAATTCAAGAGCAAGGCTGGAGGTGTTCCGATTGGCTTACTTCAGTGATGTTTATAAATAGTTATGTTTTGTGCGCGCGCGCGCGTGTGTGTGTGTGTGTGTGTGTGTGTGTGTGTGTGTGTGTGTGTGTGTGTGTGTGTGTGTGTGCGTGCGTGCGTGTGTGTGATATTTAAATTTGTGTGATCGTGACATGCGTAAGTATTGTGAGTTCGAGTGCTTAGGAGTTATGATGACAGAAGTTCTCGAACTTTTTAATTCCTGTTCGATAGATCAATTGATTGATGGTTTGAGCGATTTATTGATTTATCGATCGATTCAATCATTCACCCATCCACTCATTCATTGAAATCATTCACATATTTATTTGCGAAGAAGCTGTAAATCTCAAAGTCGTTTTAAAAGGATTCGGAAACTGCTGGGTCTGATGAATGTACAATTTGTCATGTGTCAAACCAATTCATCCCTATTGCATTCACGCGTTGGATTGACGAGGTTGACAATGTGATTGATAATTAGAACAACAGGTTTATCAGACATGACTTCTTTTTTTTTAACCTAAATGTACACATTTTATGCAGTTCTAAAAACGCAGCTTTTTTTCTAGCTTTTATCTAGTCAAAACTAGCATTAAAATTAGCTACGTAGGTATGAACCACAGCTTTGTTCACTGTCAGTAATGTCAGCAAGAATGGAGATTTCATAACCCTTGTTTGGTTGACGAGTTGATTGTTTGTTACGGCAACATTTATAGACTGACCATTTAACTGATTGTTAAGCCAACACGTGTATAGATTGACGAGTTGATTGATTGTTAAGCCAACACGTTTATAGATTAACGAGTTGATTCATTTGAGTTGATTTTTTGGTAAGGTCAACAAGTTTATAGATTGACGAGTTGATTGATTTGCGTTGATTGATTGTAAGGCCAGCAAGTGTATAGATTGAAGAATTGGTTGATTGTTAGGTCGACAAGTTTATAGATTGACGAGTTAATTGGTTGTTCGGTCAGGAGGATTATTGATTGACGAGCTTGACGAGGTGATTGATTGGTAAGTCAGGAGTGTTATCGATTGACGAGCTTGACGAGGTGATTGATTGGTAAGTCAGGAGTGTTATCGATTGACGAGCTTGACGAGGTGATTGATTGGTAAGTCAGGAGTGTTATCGATTGACGAGCTTGACGAGGTGATTGATTGTTAAGTCAGCAGTGTTATCGATTGGCAGGTGTGACACCGACAGTCTTGATGGACACACGCGATGAATGGTACAAATGTCATCATCTCTGGGCTACATCATTTTTCTCTCATTCAGCTGTCATTCTCAGTTTCTACGCACTGTCAGCTGTTTGGACTGTTGGACTGAAACTTATTATTCCTATGTGAAATGCTGACGCTTGAAAATGTTTTTGTAACATCCCTTCAACCTATGTGGCTATGCGAGACCGATGGTTGCCGTACGCGAATGATGGATAGATAGATAAATAAATAAGAAGGCGGCACAGTAAAGGTCTCTGCTATTACTTATTTTTGATCACAACAGGATGTCGTTTGGAATTGTACAACTCCCCCCTCAAAACGAACGGGACTTGTGTTTTGAAAACGCTGGTTCTCGCGAACTCTGCGGCTAGCTCTGCTAATGCGGTGCGATAACATTGTTATCTTTCAATCGATTCAGAGCTTCTGGACCTGGCGAAATAGTTCCCTTCTGTTGTATCTGCCGGCGGACTGGGCGAGAAGGGCTCAGATACTCAGTTTTTTTTTCAAGCGCTTTTCTCAAGACAGACACTAGAACTCCCGATTACTGCGTGTCTTCGGGCGGGGATGTAGCTCAGTCAGTAGCGCGCTGGATTTGTATCCAGTTGGCCGCTGTCAGTGTGAGTTCGTCCCCACGTTCGGCGAGAGATTTATTTCTCAGAGTCAACTTTGTGTGCAGACTCTCCTCGGTGTCCGAACACCCCCGTGTGTACACGCAAGCACAAGACCAAGTGCGCTCGAAAAAGGTCCTGTAATCCATGTCAGAGTTCGGTGGGTTATAGAAACACGAAAATACCCAGCATGCTTCCTCCGAAAGCGGCGTATGGCTGCCTAAATGGCGGGGTAAAAACGGTCATACACGTAAAAGCCGTGGGAGTTTCAGCCCATGAACGAACAAACAAACAAACAAACTGCGTGTCTTCGCCATTCTATTGCCCGTTTTGTAGTGACTTGACTGACGAATGTCGTATGAGATCTGTTTGTACATGTTTTATTTTAAATATCTCACTTGGTATGGAACCTTCATCGATTTGTTTATTTAATTTGTTGTTGTTGCCTTGTTCGTTTCTTGTTTTGTTTGTTTTTGTTTTTGTAAACTGTATTTAATCTTAGCACTTGATATTCGTAATATACTGGCACATTGGTTGTAATGATCGACATTTTGACTGTATTAATTTGAACGTCCTTCGGCCAGTTAATTACTTGTTATAGACACATTTCGAAAAATAAAATTGCCGACTTGATAGAAGACGGTCGATTGAAAAGTTGATTCTCAACAGTTAACGCCTTGGAGATCGGGTCATGTGGGATCGCGCAAGGACGTCGCACATTCTTTTCTCCTCTGTAAGGCAAAAGCTGACTGGATGAGCCGTTTATTCATATGAATCACGCCTCCTCGCTGTCTTTCCCGTGGTAGCCTAAAAGATGAACTAACCAGTCGTTCATTCATGCCTTATCTCTCACCTTAACCAGACCCAGATCATGAAAACCCCGAGACAGTGCCGCCTGCAAGTCGCCATGGGTGCAGTCAAGTCTTGGAGCCGGTTTCATGGTCTCGCGGTGGTCACACTGACAGTCGGACTACTGCTTTGTCACCCGACTGCGCCCGGTTGCCCGAACGCGGTGCTTGGGGAGGGCAACACTGTAAATGTGTAATCGGGCAACTCTTCAAATGCGAAGAGGTACAGTCGGCCGACTGAAATCGATATCATGAAACCCGATTTTGTCTGATTACTGCATTTCCTTCGTTCCGAGCTGCAGTTGACCAACTGTGTTGCTTTCCCACGAAACCGGCCCCCTTTGGTCTCATTGCTGATAATGCGAGCATGTCCATCACGGGGCACAACTCTGTATGGCAGCTGTCATTTTTATTGCAGTGGCTGCAGATACCATCCTTGCTGTTTCCCCGCTGCATGCAAATTGTCCCCAACTTTTATCGGTCGGCCTCGCGACAGGCTTCCGTCACCACGGGGATCTTGAGGTTTTGGGTGGTGTTGTTACGACTGACCTTGGCTTGGTTAAAAGACAAGAAGGTCGTGTTGGTAATCTTGAGGCTTTGGTGTTGTTAGGATTGACTTTAGCTTGGTTAAAAGACAAGGTCGTGCTGCTGGTCTTGAGGCTTTGGTGTTGTTACCACTGACCTTGGCTTGGTTAAAAGACAAGATCGTGTTGCTAATCTTGAGGCTTTGGTGTTGTTACCACTGACCTAGGCTTGGTTCAGATACAAGGTCGTGCTGCTGATCTTGAGGCTCTGGTGTTGTTACAACTGACCTTGGGTTGGTTAAAAGACAAGTAGGTCGTAATGCTAATCTTCAGGCTTTGGTGTTGTTACGACTGACCTTGGCATTGGTTAAAAGACAAGTAGGTCGTGTTGCTAGTCTTGAGGCTTTGGTGTTGTTACGACTGACCTTGGGTTGGTTCACATACAAGGTCATGCTGCTAATCTTGAGGCTTTGGTGTTGTTACAACTGACATTGGGTTGGTTAAAAGACAAGGTCGTGCTGCTAATCTTGAGATTTTGGTGTTGTTGTTACGACTACCCTTGGCTTAGTTAAACCTAGTTGTGGCGGGGATGATTGTTGCGTTGGTGTTTTTTTTTTAGGTTACAATCTATGTGTGGTTGAATGATGACGTAGTGCCAGTGAAGTTCCTTTTTTGTACGTCACCGTGCTGAACTGAGGTTTGAGGTCATAATAAACTGAGGATATCTTTCACGTAATGTGGCCATGTATTTAGGCCATTTGCTCCGCTGCAACAATAATAGTTCTGGGCGTGTTTCCCCCTCAGCTTTACTATGGCGACGGTTGCATAATAAGCTTAGTTCCCACGGTTCTACATGCATGTATACCTTGGTTCTTAAGTACACCTGAAACCACGCGCGTGATATAAATCTAATATCTATGAAATTGTGAGAAGATGACATTACCCGATGTCGTATCTTCAGTTATAAGTAACACGTACAGTCGCCATAGTCGTTTGCAAGCCTGGCAGCACGCTCGACCCTGCACATATTTCTACTCCTTTTTGCGTTGCCTTTCCACACACGAACGGACATCCTGATTAAAACGGATATCTCAAAATGTAAGAAGTTTGTATCTAGGGCCTTGTGAGACTTGGCTAGTGTGTATATCCTCGTGAGGTAACGACCTTACCTATTTGGCTGGCAGTAGTCGGGTGGTGAGCACCTCGAGTTGTAAGTAAGCGTGACAGCCCGTGCGATCATGCACATACATCTGATAAAATTGATCTCTCACAATGTAAAAAGTTAGTTTGTAGGGCCTTGTCAGTTGTGAGACAATAAGGTAGTATGTATAACCTCTTGAGACAACGATCGATCTAGGGCCTTCTGAGACTAAGTTAGTATGTATAACCACGTGAGACAACGACCTTACCTACCGTCTGGCAGAAGCCGGGTGGTGAGTACCTCGAGTCGTAAGTAAGCGTGACAGCTCGTGCGGTCCTGCACAAACATCGGGCCCCGTGGAGCCTCGGCCAGGAAGGGGGTCAGGCAAGCCAGCAACCACCGGGGCCCGTTTGGCTTGCAAATGGCGGGCCTGTCCATTTGATTTATTTCGCGAGCCAACAAATGAATATTAGATTGCATGATTGATGCCTGGCCGTCTCCACTGTCAAGTATATGAAGGATAAGTTGGGGCATTACCATATTCCATCACTCTTCATACTCCCCCTAGACTGGCCGGACCCTGTGCCAAAAGGGGGGCAAAAGAGGCCCTGTGGGTCCCCCCCCCCCTCAACAACCCTCGGACTGTCGTTCTGTTTGGACACGGTACCAGAGACCTTAGGGAAGGTGGGGAGGAGGGGGGTGTGGTGTGGGGGAGGGTAGGGGTGTTAAGTGATGGATAGGTCTGCCTACGATGTCAGTACTTATTGTGACTGATCTCGCACGTACAATCCGTAAATGATTTTTTTCCTCACTCACAGTCTCTTTGTCTGACACGGTCGTTGCTACCCTCGTTTGTCGAGGGCGATGATGAGACAACTGTTGGATGGTAAGTGTGATCGTCAACCTGGCAAAGGTAGAAGGTGATCTGATCGACTGAGTCTGTGATGTTTTATACAAACTGAAACTGTTTCTTTTGAACTCCTGGATAATATTCTGTGGACAGTCGGAGGTTTCAGGTGAATAAAATCGGTGACGTCACTGATGGCGTCATCATGACATTGTACAATTAATGAGGCTACGAATGTAAATTAATAATTTTGCATGGATAAACAAGGCAGTTCTTCGTTGCACCCACGCATGTGTTTTTGGGATAAACACTTACATCGGTGAAACTAATTCGGAAAAATGCTGGCTCGCATAAATATTTCGGACGAGTTCGTTGATCACTATCTGTAAAACACACTGTGCAACAGTGAAAAGTGCATGCGTGCATATTTTTCTCTCTCCAGATTTCCGTAGTAGTAATTGATGCTTTTTAATTGTTTGCAAAGACGAGTGTTCCACAATACTTCACAACTAGATTCCTGTGAATACTAATTCTCATTCCGAAGATTTACTACCTATTGATGAGTCAGGTTCACTCATATGTCACATCTGATACAGTGTGTTGCATAACTTTTCTGTAGATCAATAGACAACACGCTACAGAAGGGGTCAGTGTACTTGATATATTCCGCAGAACCACAGACACAGCTCCATCAAACGACCACAGAATAATCACACTCTGACGTGGAATGGCTTCGCCTGATCAGTTACATCAATGATTCATGTCTATATACACATATATCCGCGTTTCTCTCCTTGTGTATACACACGAATATAAGATTTGTCTGGCCGTCTGCCCGCGAGATAGATTTATGGCTTGTGTCTTCTGCTGTCGACTCATTAATCTGATTCTCCTTGATTGTCTAGTGCGGTTAGAACAGAGTCTGATGCGATGTTTTTGAGAAACATTTCTGATTCCTTCAGCAGTTTGTATGCTCATTGGTCGGCTTTGGCAAGGCATGTTGTCATAGACTACTTTAAATACGCTCAGAAAACGTTAATTGCTACATTTTTTCTGGTTTCATCGGTGAGCCGGCGCATGAGTTTTGGTTGTGTTTTGAAGTTCATGCTCTTTGATCATATTGATCTAGGGCCGGTAAAAAGGTGTGTGTGTGTGTGTGTGTGTGTGTGTGTGTGTGTGTGTGTGTGTGTGTGTGTGTGTGTGTGTGTGTGTGTGTGTGCATTCATTATTTTATACAATTGTTTTACCATGAACGATATTATCCAAGTATCCAAGCCATGGTTGTTGCACATAGTGCTCACTGAAATGTCTTAATAAAGTCGTATTTTGCGAGATATTTTTAAGTGTGGGATTGGGGTTACGAAAGGAATTTGGTTAGTTCTAATGCGAGGTTAACGAGGGCTTAACAATTAATGTAAGAGATTTCTAACCCCACATTTTAAGCGGAAACGTGGCGCGTAAAAGTTTATATCCCGTTTATTTTTGACACGAAAACCACAAATCAGTCAAGCATCGTTATCAAGACCGATTTCTCTCTCTCTCTCTCTCTCTCTCTCTCTCTCTCTCTCTCTCTCTCTCTCTCTCTCTCTCTCTCTCTCTCTCTCTCTCTCTCTCTCTCTCTCTCTCTCTCTCTCTCTCTCTACCCCCCCTCTCTCTCTCTCTTTCCCTCTCTCTTTCTTCACCCCCCCCTCTCTCTCTCTCTCTCTCTCTCTGTTCCTTTTATTGTTTCGTTCCCCCTACTAACGGACATCAAAACATGCCTGCACCTTGGAACACACACACACACACACGCACGCACGCACGCACAGACACACACACATACACACACACGCACACATATACACACACACACACACACGCATGCACCCACACACACACATACACACACAGACACACACACATACACACACACACGCACACATATACACACACACACACAGCTTTCTTGCGTGGAAAAGAAATTATGCGGATTTTACCATCGTTGTCGCTGCTAATATGAGGGGTGGACAGTTTGCGTCAGAAGCAATGGCCCTCAGGATCGATATCAGAATATTGTTACCGTACAAATGTCTAAAAAAAAAAATAAAAAAAAACCAAGTCGCGTAAGGCGAAAATACAACATTTAGTCAAGTAGCTGTCGAACTCACAGAATGAAACTGAACGCAATGCAACGCAGCAAGACCGTATACTCGTAGCATCGTCAGTCCACCGCTCATGGCAAAGGCAGTGAAATTGACAAGAAGAGCGGGGTAGTAGTTGCGCTGAGAAGGATAGCACGCTTTTCTGTACCTCTCTTCGTTTTAACTTTCTGAGCGTGTTTTTAATTAAACATATCATATCTATACATTATGTTTTTGGAATCAGGAACCGACAAGGAATAAGATGAAAGTGTTTTTAAATTGATTTCGAAAATTTAATTTTGATCATAATTTTTATATTTTTAATTTTCAGAGCTTGTTTTTAATCCAAATATAACATATTTATATGTTTTTGGAATCAGAAAATGATGGAGAATAAGATGAACGTAAATTTGGATCGTTTTATAAAAAACATTTTTTTTTTTACAATTTTCAGATTTTGAATGACCAAAGTCATTAATTAATTTTTAAGCCACCAAGCTGAAATGCAATACCGAAGTCCGGGCTTCGTCGAAGATTACTTGACCAAAATTTCAACCAATTTGGTTGAAAAATGAGAGCGTGACAGTGCCGCCTCAACTTTCACGAAAAGCCGGATATGACGTCATCAAAGACATTTATCAAAAAAATGAAAAAAACGTCTGAGGATATCATACCCAGGAACTCTCATGTCAAATTTCATAAAGATCGGTCCAGTAGTTTAGTCTGAATCGCTCTACACACACACAGAGACAGACAGACACACATACACCACGACCCTCGTCTCGATTCCCCCCTCTATGTTAAAACATTTTGTCAAAACTTGACTAAATGTAAAAAGACTATAGTCTACATAGAAGTTAAATGCTGATGTTTTTGCATACTATCTTTCAAATAGAAGAGTGATAACGATAAATCAGGCCGAGTAAATGTGCATGCAGGATATCTTGGAGCACTTTTTAACTGGCACCATTTTTTAGAAAGTAAAAGACGTTTGTCGAGCGCGGTTTGTGATGGCCAGCCATCCCTCAGCAGCACTTATGACGTCAGAGAATGATGACCTCATACGTTGTGCATGAAACGCACACGAGTGATGGATTCCTCTCTGTTAGCTTCACTGCTCCTTGATGAGCTAACTCTGGCTGGGATACGGATGACCTCATAAATGGTGCCGGGGAAGTTTCATTCTGGTTTTTAGAAAAATGACCTCATGACTAAGGCTTCAGAAGTGTATTTCTGTTTTTTAAACGGATGACCTTATGTATTATGCTGCAAAAGTTTAAATTTCTGGTTTTGAAAAAGATGCTCTCACTAGCTGGTCTGAAAAGAAGACCTTAATTCTTATGGGTGCCGCAGAAGTTCAATTTTGAGGTGTGTTTTCCCCCCAGACCGATTAACTCAGACACTTAAAGTTAATGGTGCCGTAGAAGTTTAATTTTCTGGTTGTTTTGTTCCATCTGAGATTGATGATCTTAATCGTTACTTAAATGGTGCCGCAGAAGTTTAATTCTGGTTTTCAAATAGATGACCTCACAAACGATGCCAGTTAGAATGTAGGCGTCAATGTAAGCATTCTTAAAATGAAGCTGAGCTGCAACACTTAATTTGATGTTGAGGATGCCGCGGAAAAGTTAGCAAGTTGTAGAGGAGAAGTTACATTCTCCTTTGAGATTGATGACCTCATAAATGGTGCCAGCGAAGTTAACCGTACATGCATGTATTCACCTAAATGAAGTGGAGCGGCAAAAGGTTATTTTGATGACTAGAATGCCGCGGAGAAGTCGACAAGTTGTCGAGGGTGGTTAGCGGGGGCTAAGGGCTGAGGCCTTGCACATGGCAGTGGGGGATAAGAGGGGACGGGTAGGGAGAAGGACGGGTGGGGGAGGGGGGGGGGGGGGGCTTGTAGGCTGCACTCAGACAAGTGCAAGACACTGATGGACGGTGCCTGTCACCCGCCTCCGAGCGCCAGCCCTCCTGCCACATCTCATGGGGACACACCAAGCTTTTCTTCTTTCTTTGTTTCTGTCTCCTCTTTTTTTTTAAAGGAGTAAGACGCATTGGGAGGGAGAGAGAGAGAGAGAGAGAGAGAGAGAGAGAGAGAGAGAGAGAGAGAGAGAGAGAGAGAGAGAGAGTTTTTAAAAGACTTATTAGTTGTCAAAAACTCGTCAATTTCCTTTCAGTAAGTTGTTAAAGAACATGTCTGTCCGTCTGTCTATCTGTCTTTCTCTCGGCCTGTCGGGCTGTCTCACTTACTGACTTTCTGCCTGTGTGTCTCTCTCAGTCTCCCCCTCCCTCATTCCCTCCCTGTCTAACAATGTACCCCCTCCTTGAACAAAAAATCAATTGAGAGAGAGAGAGAGAGAGAGAGAGAGAGAGAGAAAGAGAGAGAGAGAGAGAGAGAGAGAGAGAGAGAGAGAGAGAGAGAGAGAGAGTCAAACAGAGTCAAACAGACAGCCAGCCAGGCGAAGGGTTGAACGATAACTGTTTAGTTCTTGGAGTTATGTAAAATGTCAATACAGTATCGTAATGTTCCCTGACTTCTATCTGTAAAAGTGCAGGGGGCTGACTGGGGGCGGCGGCGGGAGGGAGCGGATTTAGAACTTCGTTGGAGGATTAAGCGGACGGATAAGTTTACAAGATGAGACTTACTTTGACTCTTGTTTTTCTTTCTTGACATTTTTGCAAAGCATGTCTGACAGTATTAGATTGTAGTGAGTTTGCTGGGCATTCAATTGTCGTCTGTGAAGTATTTGTGTTCTATGAGGACTTGAGTATAGTGGCTGGAAGATTTCAGCTTAACGATTTTGTTCCTTGTCACAAATGATTTTGAAAGAGAATGATCAGGATCATAGAACGGTGTTTGATATACAAATGTATGTGTGTCTGTGTCTGTGTCTGTGTCTGTGTCAATATGTGTATGTGTGCGTTTGTGTGTGTGCGCGCGAGTGTGCGTGCGTTCGATCGACTGTATTTGCAAGTGCGTGTCTGTTAGACTGTGTGCCATTGTGTGTGTGTGTGTGTGTGTGTGTGTGTGTGTGTGTGTGTGTTTCTCTGTTTCTGTGTGCATTGTACTTTCACAACTATCTGTGTGCATGTTGACACCCAGGCGCTCCACCAGAGTCGATGAACCCGCCACAACCCTATTAAACACGCCATTAAAATATCCAGTGCCTGACAGACTTTTCAGATCGTTAAGGCAATCCAAACAAATCAAATTAGAGTAGGATAAGCCCAGCAATCACTCAGGCAGCTGTTACAGTCAAATCCCACCCTCAAAAACACACCATCCGATTATAAGGTTGAAACGGAGGACACAGTCATTCTCTCGCTGAACCGTCTTCTTTGGTATATATCCAGGCCTTGAGTATTTTTAAGCCTTTAAAGGCCTTTCAGCTCAGCGTTTATGGCTTTTCTCGTAATCTACACTGTGTCTAGATGTCAACTTATTTATTACACGGGGATGATAGGTGTCCTCCGCATGACGACAGTCACCTATTTCACCGGCCTTCGCCGTCTCTGAAAGCCTGTCAAGCGGAACAGCGTTTCAAAGGCGTGTTGGGGAGAGAGAAAAAATCAGAAGAAAAGATGACCCCGGACCAAAACGTGTTATTAAATCAACTGTGACGAAGATTTATGACGGATGCCTGTCCAGAGCCTGACAGCTGCCGGTTACGCCTCGCTGGGTCTGTAAAGGCATCGAATTCTATCCTTGTCTCCCAGGAGTCTGTGGGTTAAAGGTGCTGTCGGATGTTTTGGGCTAACTTCAAGACAACGTCAAGCTAGTAGAAGCTCTTCGGTAGCGTTTAAGTATATTCCGGTATCTTGAATATTGAGATATAGATCTGATGTCATCTGACATTTGGGACAAACAACAAAATTAACCAAAGCCGATGACTGGTAAGAAAAATAATGGAAGCAAAACTTAAAAAGCACGCATACTGAAACTGACTTTTGGACATCTTAGTTTAAATAAAAATGTTGAAGAAAAATTATTACAATTACATTTACCTCCTCCCCCCCCCCCCCTTTACACATATATACTCTTACCCCACCCACACACACCCCCCCCCCTTACACATATATACTCTTACCCCACCCACACACACCCTCCCCCCACCCCTCCCGTCTCCAACTAAGCCACATCGGTAAAGACCACAATCTTTGACTGACGGAACCCATGACAGAAATAAAGGTCTTTGACCAATTTCCTCACGGAAGAGCGAGTCTGTGTCAGGACGCTACTCTGTGGGCGGGTTGTCTGCGTGCAAGCCATGTCACTCCGGCCAGTGATCTACACGGATCTCCAGACAGCAAGGGTCAGTTCTGATTGACTTTAATGTCGCCGCTGATGAGCGTGATGTTTGGAGAACGCACGCGCACCACTTTAGGCCTTCACACGCGAATGGGGGGTGTCGTTGCTTAAAATCACTCGTTGGAGGAAAAAGTGGGGCAGCTAAGCGATTGGTTGACAGAAACTTGAAGCTGGGACACATTTGACATTTCGTTGGGAAGACATACGGGAATGAATCCAAGGCGGGGGAGAGACAGACAGACAGACAGAGACAGAGAGAGACACACGCAGAAAGAGAAAGACAGAAAACAGAGAAAGACAGAGAGAGAGACAGAGAAAATTCGAGTGTGTATGTAAATGTTTGCTGTCTCGAAATCGAGGCGAATTCTTTTGCATCCGGATAATTTTGTATCATAAGAGTGTAAAAAAAACATCACAGTAGTCAACGTGTACAGATACCGCGTTAACGTAGTTCTTAGACCAAATGGAAAACAGGAGACTTAATCCAAGCTGTTTGTCAGCATCGTAGACCAGGTTTGTTTGAAAGTAAGCCCAAAGTAGTTAAATTAACAATGTTTTATTTCAAACGTAGTTGAAAAGGTCACACGGAAAGATATGCGTTCACCTGAGAAAATGAGTGGATCGGATTTCGGATTTCTCTTCGCAGACGCTGACAACTGTCGTTTTTCTTGTCAGTTGAATGGAAAGACTGACAATAAATTATGAGTACAGCGAAGTTTTAAACGAAGGAAAAGCAACACGGATACAATTCAGCGTTGAATGTAAACAACATTGACCAATAAATGAGGGATCAAGATTTCATGACGATAACCGTTGATGGCATTCGGGAAAAAGTGAAAGAAAAAGATTTTTTTTTTAACAAAACTCGAGAAAAAAAAGAAAATCTCAGTGCAGAATCGACCTCAGAGGTGACAAGCGATATAAATCGTGCGACTGCGAACAACAAAAGCGGACGGGTTGCACGACGCTTGACAAGACATTTAAAGGACAACCACGATCACCTGCACACACAAGACGTGTCAGTAACTCAAACCCATGAGACTCAAACACTGCTGAAGCAGAGAGAGGGCGAGGGGTGGGTGAGACTGATTTGTATTGTGGGGTTGGGGTGGTGGAAGTGGGCAGTGGGAGGGATGATGGTTTTAGATCCGGGTGGGGTCGCTGAGGGGTAGGGTAAAAAGTGTGTGGAGGGGTTGCAGAGTGATGGTGTGTGTGTGTGTGTGTGTGTGTGTGTGTGTGTGTGTGTGTGTGTGTGTGTGTGTGTGTGTGTGTGTGTGTGTGTGTGTGTGTGTGTGTATGTGTGTCCATGTGAGTGTGTGTGTGTGTGTGTGGCCGTCTCGAATTTAATGGTGGTTGGAAACCCGGGTGGCATTGTTGATGGGTTTTATTTATATATTTATTATTACACCCCCGGTATAGGGGTGTGTATAGGTTTCACTCGATGTGTTTGTTTGTTTGTGTGTGTGTTTGTGTTCGCATATAGATCTCAAGAATGAACGGACCGATCGTCACCAAACTTGGTGAACAGGTTCTATACATTCCTGAGACGGTCCTTACAAAAATTGGGACCAGTCAAACACACGGTTAGGGAGTTATTGGTGGATTAAGATTAAGAGTGACATATTAATGGTCAATTGTTTGTTTGGGTGTGTGTTTGTGTTCGCATATAGATCTCAAGAATGAACGGACCGATCGTCACCAAACTTGGTGAACAGGTTCTATACATTCCTGAGACGGTCCTTACAAAAATTGGGACCAGTCAAACACACGGTTAGGGAGTTATTGGTGGATTAAGATTAAGAGTGACATATTAATGGTCAAAGGGAAATAACTGTCTGTCTGACTGTCTCTCTGTCTCTCTGTTTCTCTGTCTCTCTGACTTCTGACGTCTGACTTCTGACTTCCGACTTCCGACTTCTGACTTCTGACTTCTGACTTCTGACTTCTGACTTCTGACTTCCGACTTCCGACTTCTGACTTCTGACTTCTGACTTCTGACTTCCGACTTCCGACTTCCGACTTCTGACTTCTGACTTCTGACGTCTGACTTCTGACTTCTGACTTCTGACTGTCTCTCTGTCTCTCTGTTTCTCTGTCTCTCTGACTTCTGACGTCTGACTTCTGACTTCTGACTTCTGACTTCCGACTTCCGACTTCCGACTTCCGACTTCCGACGTCTGACGTCTGACTTCTGAATTCTGACTTCTGACTTCCGACTTCCGACTTCCGACTTCTGACTTCTGACTTCTGACGTCTGACTTCTGACTTCTGACTTCTGACTGTCTCTCTGTCTCTCTGTTTCTCTGTCTCTCTGACTTCTGACGTCTGACTTCTGACTTCTGACTTCTGACCACACTTGTTAGCAGTGCCTGCTCAGTTGGTGGCAGTGAGAATGCTAAGGACGGGGGTGTTTTTCCTACCTCGGAGGAATTTCTTGTTATTACTGGTATCATCCATTTGCCGTGTGTGTGTAAGTGTGTTGAACAGGTGACTAGGTGGCCGTGACGGGTGAGACGTCTGGGTGACAGCTCGCTGAGGTTTATGGACCTGGAACCAAGTTTATACTGTACCCCTGTTTTGCTGTCTCTCTCTCTCTCTCTCTCTCTCTCTCTCTCTCTCTCTCTCTCTCTCTCTCTCTCTCTCTCTCTCTCTCTCTCTCTCTCTCCCTACGTCTAGGGTAGGGCAAAGACAGTATATCGTGGTGAGTCTCGGTTAACATGTTTAGATGGGTGAAGGAGGGATGGCTTGGGAAAGGGGGAAGGGTGGTGACCGAATAAAAATGTTTTGATTTGAATGCTTTGGGGCTTATTACTCTCAAAGGCTGACATAGTCCTATTTAATTAGTTTAATTACTTCCAGGGCTTTTCCCATCGTTGCGGGGATGTATAAATTAAGCTTCCTGCAAAGTTTTAGGTTTGAAGTCCTTACCAATTACGAGAAATAATTAATTCTTTATTGCATTGTTTAGCAACAGTTGTCCAGGACTTGGGCTATTTTTAGACCGTTGACGTCACTTCGTGACGTTTCGTAAACCAAAGATGGCGTTTGAGACTGTTCTGTTTACATTCGACACTATCAACACCACTTTGCAATACTGAAATAATTTTTTCTGTGTTCGAAAGCTACAGCCAATCGTTATTATATCCCCTTAGGTACAGTTTTATAACATTATTGGCACATGTAAACAATATGAATTAATTAATGAACGCTACGAATATGGCAGCCTTTAAAGACCCCTTCTCCGGTGGGTGAACAAAGTCTGAAAACCTAAGAGATACGCAGTTTGGTGTGGGGTTGGAACAATGACAGCGCACCGGAATACCTTAAAGTTGGTTTTTGAAAGTTTAGTTATTTCAAGTTTAACCGCTGTGTTAAGGTAATCTACGTAGATGGCGATTCTCTAAGTACTCCATATATACACTCGCACACACATTAACACCCACTCACTCACACACACACACACACACACACACACACACACACACACACACAGTGGCACACACACACACACGCACGCACGCACACACACACACACACACACACACACACACACACACACATTCCCTTCTTAACTAAGACTCCAGTGACCCATTCATCAGAGTTCAGTTGACCACAGTGACAGCCCTTCCAGCTATCAATCAGAGCACGGCGCTTAACTTTCAAAGCACACATTTCACCTCAAGTCCGATGCAGTCAAGCACTGCATGGCCCTCCTGGCTCTGCCAAGAGGGTAGTGTTAGTCTTTAGAAACTAACGTGGGCGTTTTTTTAAATTTCGAGATTGATACGAAACTGAACTGACTGAGACGAATGGTTGTTTCTGTTTTGGGGTGATCCTGAGAGAATACCTTTAAGTAGAATTTAAAGTGAGGGATCATGTCGTGGAATTTACTACTTTTTTGTTGTTGTTATTGTTTTGTTGTTGTTCTTCGGTATTTATTTACCTCCAAAATTTGTCTTGGAAGTTTCTGATCGCCAGGTTTGTTTGTGTTAAGGTTTTAGAAAGCAGATCAATACAACGGTCTACTGAAACTGCAAAGTATATTCGATGAATCAGTACATACTCGAGTTTCATCATTGGCATCCGGCATGTGTGAAACGGTCCGGCAACCTTTGGAACCTGTTTCTGAACTAACAACAAATCACAAAAGTCATGCAATCATTATAGCGTATATTTCTCTGAATACATGAGTGCAAGTCAAAGCCCCGCCCCCTAGTCTGCCAACCCCTCCACCACTCCCACAAGCCCTACAACCACCAGTTTTTTTGCTACGAGATTCAAAATATTGACTTTGATTAAACACCTATACAGTTAATTATAAACCGTGTGCCTGGCTCGAATATTTTGCTTGAACAATTAGTTTATTATCTTTGACAGCAACATGACAGACGCTTTCATTGGTTCATATTAGTAAATGGCGTGTGATTGATTCTGCAGTTGTTGCAAGCGAGAAAAGGTTCGAGAAAAGTGTGTGAGGACATATACAGAGAAAACTTTATTGTCTCAAAAAGAGAAATTCAGAGATAGGTAGGCAACCACTTTTTAAAAAACACACACACCAGCTTTTGGTCAGGTAGGGCTAAGGCAAAGAGACGAGAAATTCGACTAACTGTCAGACACAAACTCAATGAAATTTGTCACCTCGATATGTCACAGATTTGCGACAGACACAAGGCTAACAGTATGCGGGCCAGAAAGACAAAAAGGTGCAAAACTGGAAAACAACCGCGCTAAACTGAGCGGTGAAGAGCAAATAAAGAAAAGAGGAACGATGAACAAACCAATGAACGAACAATGAAAAAAACATCAGCTGAGCGACAAGGTGCAATCACTGCAATGAAGAGAGAAACGATGATCAAACCAGTGAACAAACAATGAACAAATATCAACTGAGAGACAAAATGCAATTTTCTGAAAAAAAGGAAGGATGAACAAACCAATGAACAAACCACAGTCACAAACAACATCAGTTGAGCGACAGAGAGCAGTTACTGAAAGGAAAAAAGGATGGTCAATCCAACGAACAAACAATGAAACAACATCAGTTGAGTGACAGAGCAATTACAGAAATGAAAGAAGGATGAACAATCTAATGAACAAACAATGAAAAAACATCAGTTGAGTGACAGAGAGGAGTTACCAAAAGGAAAGAAGGATGAACAATCTAATGGACAAACAATGAAACATCAGTTGAGTGACAGAGAGGAGTTACAGAAAGGAAAGAAGGATGAACAATCTAATGGACAAACAATGACACAACATCAGTTGAGTGACAAAGAGGAGTTACAAAAAGGAAAGAAGGATGAACAATCTAATGGACAAACAATGAAACAACATCAGTTGAGTGACAGAGAGGAGTTACAAAAAGGAAAGAAGGATGAACAATGTAATGGACAAACAATGACACAACATCAGTTGAGTGACAAAGAGGAGTTACCAAAAGGAAAGAAGGATGAACAATCTAATGGACAAACAATGACACAACATCAGTTGAGTGACAGAGAGGAGTTACAAAAAGGAAAGAAGGATGAATAATCTAATGGACAAACAATGACACAACATCAGTTGAGTGACAGAGAGGAGTTACAGAAAGGAAAGAAGGATGAACAATCTAATGGACAAACAATGACACAACATCAGTTGAGTGACAGAGAGGAGTTACAGAAAGGAAAGAAGGATGAACAATCTAATGGACAAACAATGACACAACATCAGTTGAGTGACAGAGAGGAGTTACAAAAAGGAAAGAAGGATGAATAATCTAATGGACAAACAATGACACAACATCAGTTGAGTGACAGAGAGGAGTTACAGAAATGAAAGAAGGATGAACAATCTAATGGACAAACAATGACACAACATCAGTTGAGTGACAGAGAGGAGTTACAAAAAGGAAAGAAGGATGAACAATCTAATGGACAAACAATGACACAACATCAGTTGAGTGACAGAGAGGAGTTACAAAAAGGAAAGAAGGATGAACAATCTAATGGACAAACAATGACACAACATCAGTTGAGTGACAGAGAAAGAAGGATGAACAATCTAATGGACAAACAATGACACAACATCAGTTGAGTGACAGAGAAAGAAGGATGAACAATCTAATGGACAAACAATGACACAACATCAGTTGAGTGACAGAGAAAGAAGGATGAACAATCTAATGGACAAACAATGACACAACATCAGTTGAGTGACAGAGAAAGAAGGATGAACAATCTAATGGACAAACAATGACACAACATCAGTTGAGTGACAGAGAGGAGTTACAGATAAGAAAGAAGGATGAACAATCTAATGAACAAACAATGAAACAACATCAGTTGAGTGACAAAGAGCAATTACAGAAACACAAGAACAATGACAACCCAGGGAGCACAGGGAGAGAGAAAGAGAGATATAGAGACAACAGATTGCAAGCAGGTGACATTGAAATTAAAATGCTGCCATTTGTAGTGGAGTAAATCAAAGTGGCGTTTGACAGACTGATCTGGGACGCAGATAATGTCGGGACAGTTGGACACGTTGGGCACGATTAACCGCGTCATTGTGCGAGACATCTGTCTCGTTCTCATGTTGACGTTGTGTGCACATGTGTCACCATGACGAGGTGTCACGTGGACGAATCATTGCTGCTTTCTTTTTTGTTGGTCTCTGGTAGTATCTGTTTGAAAAGAGTTGTGTCCACTAGACACAAGACACACATCGTTTCTGCTTTGTTTTTGTTGGTCTCTGGTAATATCTGTTTGAAAAGAGTTGTTTCCACTAGACACAAGACACATCGTGTCTGCTTTTTATAAATATTATTTAGTCAAGTTTTGACTAAATATTTTAACATCGAGGGGGAATCGAAACGAGGGTCGTGGTGTATGTGCGTGTGTGTGTGTGTGTGTCTGTGTGTGTGTGTGTGTGTGTAGAGCGATTCAGACTAAACTACTGGACCGATCTTTATGAAATTTGACATGAGAGTTCCTGGGTATGAAATCCCCGAACGTTTTTTTCATTTTTTTGATAAATGTCTTTGATGACGTCATATCCGGCTTTTCGTGAAAGTTGAGGCGGCACTGTCACGCCCTCATTTTTCAACCAAATTGGTTGAAATTTTGGTCAAGTAATCTTCGACGAAGCCCGGGGTTCGGTATTGCATTTCAGCTTGGTGGCTTAAAAATTAATTAATGACTTTGGTCATTAAAAATCTGAAAATTGTAAAGAAAAAAATTTTAAAAAATTCATAAAACGATCCAAATTTACGTTTATCTTATTCTCCATTATTTGCTGATTCCAAAAACATATAAATATGTTATATTCGGATTAAAAACAAGCTCTGAAAATTAAATATATAAAAATTATTATCAAAATTAAATTGTCCAAATCAATTTAAAAACACTTTCATCTTATTCCTTGTCGGTTCGTGATTCCAAAAACATATAGATATGATATGTTTGGATTAAAAACACGCTCAGAAAGTTAAAACAAAGAGAGGTACAGAAAAGCGTGCTATCCTTCTTAGCGCAACTACTACCCCGCTCTTCTTGTCAATTTCACTGCCTTTGCCATGAGCGGTGGACTGACGATGCTACGAGTATACGGTCTTGCTGAAAAATGGCAGCTACTTGACTAAATATTGTATTTTCGCCTTACGCGACTTGTTGTTGTTGTTGGTCTCTTGTAATATTTGTTTGCAATGTGTTGTGTTTAGTCTCTTGACGAGTTTCAACGTGTCATGCAGGCACGTCGTTTGTGAGATTCTGGCCGTTCTGGATTTTGATGATGCGTCTTGGTGACATTAAGGACACTGTGTTTGAGTTCGTGTGTGTGTGTGTGTGTGTGTGTGTGTGTGTTTGTGTGTGTGTGTGTTTCAGAGAGAGAGAGAGAGAGGGTGTGTAATTGTTGTTGATTCCACAGCCTAGCTCGCACACACGATCTTAATCTTGTTTTCGTCTGTCGTCTTTAAATCAGTACCTGTTGGTGTTCTTCACATTTTATTGCATACCTATACTTACTTACTTACTTAGGCCATTATGAACCCCCGGGGGAGCATAGGCCATCGACGACAATTCTCCATCCGACACGGTCCTGGGCTGCCCTTTCGATCTGGCTCCAGGTCTTCCCCTGCCTGTTGATCTCTGCTTCAGTGTCTCGTCTCCAGCTGTTGCGCGGCCGGCCTCTCTTCCTTTTCCCTTGTGGATTCCACTTCAGGGCTTGCCTCGTGATACTGGATGCTGGCTTTCTCAGGGTGTGCCCTATCCAGCCCCATTTCCTATAGCAGGTGTATATTCTCGGTGTGCTGGCGTTTGTGCATACTTATTCTTTTTGTCTTGAGTTGATCCTTATAATTAAAACGTTTTGTGTACATGATCTTTCAGATATCTTGTTTGAAACGTTCACCATTACCGCATGGCATGTTTAATGAATACAATGCCAACCATTCACATGAACTCTCACCCATCGGTCTTCAAAGTCAACGAACAGCATACACAAGAGGCAACTACTAAGAGCAAGATGAGAAATGAATGCTTATGCACAACAACATCGAAGAGATTACCATCACAGCTGGATTCAGAAGCCACCATCGTCAATTAATCATATCTGCTGGAACGTGTAAGGTTACTGCCTGACAGAACACACCGCATGACAAGGACACAATCAACTACCTGTCAACCCATCATTTTGACGACAGTGAAGAGAACAGCTGTTGCACGTGAAAAGCGTGGTATAAAATATATTCGCGGTGCAGCCTCAGTCTAATGACGAACACTTTGTTTTCTTGTTTTCTGATAGAAAACAAGTAATCATAACAAAGAAATTCTACTTAGCAGTACAATGTCTTTGATTGTAGTATGAGCACTGTACAGGCCTTGTAAAGTCTAATGAGTTGAGCGTAAGAAAGTAACACGTCGGGCGTTATTGTGGACAAGCCTCATCTCAGTGGTGCATGTATCACTAAGCTTTAGAACTCTGGACACATCGACTAAGAGACCTACATATTGCAATACACATAAGTGAATTTGCATACTGTGAACCAGCCTAATATATCCGGTCAGGCTTTTACGTGGAATAAGAGCATCCTCCTACTTTAGCGCAGACAAAAACTCCACTGTCTGCTTGCTTTCTGAATGGGAATTTTATTTTTGCTGAATGACTTTCGCAGATAGTCATAGGTGTGAGTTATAAAAATAAGGAATCAAAAAATTCTCACTCTGCACAGACATCATCCAGACTTGATTTTCGGGTTGTGTCCAAGTGGAGGGATGGTCTCATCGCTTGTAAACGCCTGGTCAGATCTGAGACGATGAGGCGCCAGAACAGTTTGTACAGGAATGACTGCACCTTTAAACCTGGGTACAGTTTTAAGCCGAATGCTGTGGTTGCTTTGGCAAGTGTGAAAGTGTGGCGTTGAGAGGTAGAATGGGAGAAGGAGTGGGATAATTTTATTGTTTTAATTGATTTGCCGTAAACATGCCTGTCGAGCAGATTTATATTAAAGCTCAGGTGCATGTTGTTGGCGGATTCTTGTTTTAATATACTGTATTAGCAGGAATACCCAGTTCCGCCCGGCTCCAACCTAATACCGACCCGTATCCATTTACACACGACGAAGTCAGATGAAGAACTATCTCCCGTTTCGACATAATGACATTCCTACCCCTACGCATGAAAATGTAATGCTGAAAAACATCTCTTCCTTAAACACAAATAAATAAATCTATATCTATATACGGCTTGTGTGTGTCTGTCTGTCACTTCGCGATGCACGGCCAAAGTTCTCGATGGATCTGCTTCAAATTTGGTGGGCATATTCAGGTACACCCCGGACACAATCTGGTTGATGAAAATTTTCAACACGTGCTCTCAGCGCGCAGCGCTAAACCGATTTTGGTTTTTATGGTTTTTCTGTACATCCATTCCCAGTAACTCTTCCTTATCTTCTCCAGTGTTTTGCGCGTTTATCTCCCTTCCTTCGTGTGGCGTCAATCGCGTACGCCGGGTACCCGGCGCAGCCGGGTATTCGGCTCTACTTCTTCCCGGCGAAGCCGGGTATTCATCTAGTACTCAATAAATCAGACCTGGGAACCGTATTTTGTACGCATGATTGTCTGGAATACCATCAGTACTGCTAGTGGAAAAGAAATACGACGACAAAAATTCCTAGGCTACTTTTCTTCAGAAGCGCAAACCGAAGCCGATCCAGTGCTTTGACACATGATTACTATACAGTTTTTGTTAAATTAAGTTTACCAATACATTTAAAACAAATACTTCTTTCAATGTTTTCTGACAAAAACTGTATGTTCTTTGTGCTTCGGCACATTCGACTGAATTTGATTGAATGAAATTATTACTAGTATCATTTATTACATCCGTCATTTTGAAAATGCTTACCTGTATATTGACCTTGTTTATCCCTTCCTGTTTGTGAGAAATAGAGATAAGTGGAGACGATTACTTGAAACTAGGTCTTTAAAATCAACATTTCGTACATACATTTCTTTTTGGATTTTGAAGTGTTATGCGTCATTTGAGTTGTGCTTTGTCGTTTTTTTTATTTGTTAATTTTCTTTTTCTTACCTTCCTGCTTTTCTTCAGATTTTTTTAGGGGGAGGGCTTGTAAACTACTATCTCTTTGGATTATATATTTTTGTGTTGCTTTTGCAAGGAAGCAGCGAGCCTCTTTGAAAAGTCATTAGGAGCACACCCGAGTGGAATTATTCACTTGTGGGGTTAATTTTATTCCCTTAATCCTCACAATTATTCTAGCTATAACTATCCAACCACTTAACTTCCATCCGTTCTCAACAGTCTCAAGCCACTTTGGCCTAATAGCTGTGCGGATCAGAGTGCTCGAATCTATCCGTTTTAAAGCGGTTAGTGCAAGCAACAACAAAACAAAAGTACAAATAATCAAATGAAAAGACTGAAATTAAGAAGACAGTAAATCCGTTAGACTTTAGAAACAAAGTAAGTGCCTCAAAGAAAGAAAGAAAAAAAGGAAGAACTAAAAAAATAAAAAGGGATTTTGACCGAGAGTGGAATGAGTGAGGGATTCAAGGTGGGGGGGGGGGGGGAGGGGGGGATTTGGAGGTAGTGGTGG
>NC_090245.1:40693409-40708409 GCF_037325665.1 Littorina saxatilis | reverse complement strand
GAGTAGATTTGTATTTATTAATTAATTTCTTAAAAGGCAACAGGTTATATAGAATGCGTGCTGACGAAGACTTCACAATCGAAACGCGTTCGTGTTTGTGTTATGTTGATCGTTCAGGTGAGATCAGTTTTATTTGTTTCAGTTTGGTAATGTTGGCGTAAAGTATATAATAAGCTGTAGCGACGATAACATTTTTTTAAAAGCAATAACAAATCAATGGGAAGATGTGTTCGCATACTTTTTCCTTCAGTTTTGTTCGGCGAAGTTTTAAAAGAGAAATTCGTCAAGTAATGTGTCACTAAAATAAACGACGACTGTTGTTGACTTGAGCGACGCTGGTCTGCTGATTTCAATTGCATGGCTCCACTGGTCGCTTCCTCCCCTCCTTCCTGGTTCTAGTCTCCTTTGTCCAGAGAGACTGCCGCCATCTGTACTTGAGTGGAATAAAACATGTATACCAGTAGTGGCATAATTATGACGAAACAAAAAACCCAAAAGAAAGAAAAACTACAGAGATGCCTGTTGTTGTTCGCTCTTTCAGAGAGGAGAGAGAGAGAGAGAGAGAGAGAGAGAGAGAGAGAGAGAGAGAGAGAATTGTCGGTACGTCAATTATTAGTGTGTGTGAGAGAGAGTGTGAGTGCGCGCATGTGTGTGGTGTGTGTGTGTATGTGTGCGTGTGTGTATGTGTGTGCGTGCGTGTGTGTGTGTGTGTCTGCTTGCTTGCGTGTATGTGTGTGTGTGTGTGTACTGTGTGCGCGCTGTCGCCTGCGCGTATGCGTGTGTACACGCACTCGTTCGTACGTGTGCGTGCACGTGCTCAGTCTATCTCAGCCAACCACAGTGTCGTGTTTCCAGCTCAGAAGATAGAGACACTGAGGCAGATTTTTTTCTCTCGTGCGTATAATTATAAACAGTGAAACCCCCATTACAAGACCTCCACAAATCGGAGAAAACCAGGTCTTCAAAAGAAGCGAGTCTTAAAACGGAGGACACTTTACAGAGGTTATGAAGAGAAAATCTAAGAAAACAGTGTCTTAGAAGAGAGGGAGTCGTAAGTCGGGGGTCTTAAAAAGGTGGTTCCACTGTGCTGGGATGGCTAATTGTGGCGGTGCCGGAGGAGTGTGTTTTCAGCTACTGTTCCCCCCATTCACCGCAAGTCAGGGGGAGGGCGAACGAGTGAGCGAGCAGAAAGCTAATAACGTGATGGCGAATTGATCGTGTGTGTTACTGATCGGCGGCGACATCCCCACCCTCTTGCCCCACATATAGCTGTATTCTCTGTGCTGTTCTATCTTTCTTGTCTTGCGATCACTTTTGTTTCGGGGAGATTTCTTATTCTTGTCTTTGGTGATTTTTGTGTGTGTGTGTGTGTGTCGTATCTCCCGCTTTATATTTAAGAATGTTTATTTCTTGTCTTCTAAGTTCTTGCTCGGAGTTTAAAAAAAATTTTTTTATTGGAGAGGGGTGGAGTCTAAATTGTGTGTGTATTTCTTATTTCTTTGCTAGAATAATGTTTCCGCGTCCTATCACGTTGCCCTATTTTTTGGCGCTCGTGTAGTCTTTTGTCCATCTGATCAAAGATCATTTTGCCTGCTATATGTATGTGGGGATTCTTGTTGTCTTTATGTGTTCTTAGGTGTGTGGTTCCTGTCCTCAAAATTATCACTGAATGATAGATGTCATCAAAGGAAAATCCCCCGTAGGTTCTGAGTGACGTAACAAACTGGGATGTAAGAGTGTGCGTTTCAACAGAAACGTACATGTCGCCCTATTGCACAAACCATGACTTTCTGTTGGATTTCTCGAACGCTACTCCTACGCGTCTCAAAACAGAGGGGATTTTCTCTCGATAAGTCAGTGCCAATCACTCTGTTCAGTCGACTCAATTGTCCCCCGAATGTAAGGCAGGGGAGGAAAAGAAGTTGGTGGTGGGTGTTCGACGGGGGGAGGTTGGGAATGGATTTTCGCTTTAACTTCTTCGATTGAGCCATATATGTAGGTATCCGTCTGAATTCAAATCCAATAGTCTTGTCTGGTGGATTTAGACGTGTACTGTTAACTGAGATTGATGCATGTTTTTTTCCTTTAGTGGTGCGAAGAAGTATATATGCCGACCCGTTTTTAGGAAGCGTTAAGGGTGTGCGATTGTTGCTTGCTGAGTCAATGGTTTCGAGAGAAAAAAACACATTTGTTGACCTTGGTGGGTCTACCATAAAAAGCTTGATCTTCCGTTCATTTATTTTTCAGATATAATGTTTGGTGTGTTTTTGTTTGTTTTGTTTGTTTGTGTGTTTGCTGTTGGAATACAGGTTTTTGTTTCTGTTAGCTGGAGACCATGTTACCACCGGGCACTAACACACCCTACACACTTAGCGCGGATGTGTTTAACCATGAAGTACATCTTCCTTCATCAAGATCGTCTTTTTTACCCAGAAGTTTGGAACAAACTTTGTGAAATGACATTTGCATGACATAAGACAATAAGGGTAGAATCACTAGAATTTTTGAATTAAGGTCAGAAAGCTAAATAGCAACCATAGAGAAGTCACAGGAGAATGTCAGAAGTGTCAAAATTGTCGATTTATTTAATTTTATTTGTATGACTTTGTAGTTGTTTAATTTTGTTGCGTTTGTATCGCTCTTCGGGCTGTTATACCGTCGCGATTGCGCATTGGGACGTTATGTTGTCTGTACGTGTGCCATCACGTGCATGCACGTGCATTTGCACTTTCCTGTTCATCGCTGGGAAGCAAATCCGTTACTGATGTGTGCACCAGGTAAAATTAGAGACACCTGTGTGCTGGCAGAAAGGGAAATTGACAGCCCTTGTCCTACCTGCAAGGCATCCCTCCCTTCTCCCGAACCACCACCACCCGCCCCCCCCCCCCCACCCCACCCCTCCTCCATTATAAGAGGGAGAGAAAGAGGATATACGTTTTAAAAGACAAACGTTCGAAGTGATAAGAAAGGAAATGTAAGTCAAAGGAGAGAGGTGGTATGGGGCAAAGATGGAACTTTATTTAACAGAGAGAGAGAGAGAGAGAGAGAGAGAGAGAGAGAGAGAGAGTTAGAGAGAGAGAGAGAGAGGGGGAGAGAGAGAGAGAGGGGGGGAGAGAGGGAGGGAGGGAGAGAATGAGAGATAGAAGACAAACCAGGACACCATTCCATGAAGAACCAGAGAGGAAACATGTGGAGGGAGTAAGGGGGGGGGGGAGGGGTGTAAGGAGGTATGACCAGGGAAGTTATTTTAACATGGATCGCATGAAGACAGAATAGGAATAAAAGGCGGAGGGGGAAAGGTAGGGCATTGGACAGATAGTGAAAATAACGGTTGCAGAAAAACAAAAAGGAACAAAACGAATCCCAGAGAGACAGGAAGGTAACAAAACTTTTGTTACCTTCCTGTCTCTCTGGGATTCGTTTTGTTCCTTTTTGTTTTGAAAAGACAAAGGGGACGGGAGTCAGAGAGAAAGGGGGGGTCATGTGTCTGTTGCAACGAACCCAGAAGACAGAATGGGAATTTAAACAGTCAACACGGATCCAAGAAAGACAGAAGGAATAGACGCGTTTGAAGGGGGGGGGGGGGGGGTGGGGAGACGAAGAGGGCACTAGTGTAGAATGGTGTATAAGAGGAGGGGTGGGGGGAGAGAGGATGCTGGTGTCTGTCCTAAGCGAAAGCGAGAACAGAAAGACAGACGGGAAGCTGAGGGGATCGAGAACATGCAGCGAATGTCTGTCGTGCTACTAGTCTGGAGACAACAGCATAAGAATAGAGCATATAGTTCCGGGGGGCGGTGGTGTATGCTCTGTGGACAACAGTAAGACAGAATAGAAGTAGAAGATGGTGGACGCAGAGAGAGAGAGACAGAGACATAGACAGAGAGAGAGAGAGAGAGAGAGAGAGAGAGAGAGAGAGAGAGAGACAGAGAGAGAGAGACAGAGACAGAGACAGAGAGAGAGAGAAGAACGTCTATCTTGGAAAAGCACAGATGGAGAATATATAGGGGCTTAGATCTAGAGTTCCGGGAAGGGGGAGGGGGGTGCTATAGTGTAGAACCGAATAAAAGAGGATGGGGGGAGGGGAGGTGTAAATGTCTGTCTTACCGAATACAGAAAGACGGATACAGACAAGACAGAGAGAGAAGGCCAAGGGGGACAAGGAGAGAGAGGAAAATACCGTATGTCTTGTGGCGAGCTCAGACAAACAGAATGAGAATAGGGGCATAGAGTTCTGTGGAAAAAGAAAATGATAACATAGGAAGTGGGGGGGGGGTGCAGGAAGGGCTGCTGATGGGGGAGTGGAGGGGGGTGGGGTGAGGGGGCAGTGTCTGTCGTAACGGAGGCATAAATCAGCAGCCCGGACTTGTCTTTTAGAGACTGGATTGGAGTCCATCAATCAGAGTGGCAGGCAGCTCGGCACCACGGCCCATGCAACGTTCTATCAAATTATGTCAGCCTCCACTCTCTCCACCTCTCTCTCTCTCTCTGGTTCTCTCTCTATCTCTCTCACTCACTCCATGGGCGAGGGCTGGATGAAAAAAACACCATTATAGCTTCTGTTCTTTATAATTGTATTTCTCTCTCTTTCTCTCTCTCTCTCTCTCTCTCTCTCTCTCTCTCTCTCTCTCTCTCTCTCTCTCTCTCTCTCTCTCTCCATGGGCGAGGGCTGGATGGATAAAAAAACCATTATAGCTTCTGTTCTTTATAATGTTATTGTTCTCTCTCTCTCGCTCTCTCGCTCGCTCTCTCTCTCTCTCTCTCTCTCTCTCTCTCTCTCTCTCTCTCTCTCTCTCTCTCTCTCTCTCTCTCTCTCTGCAGCTCGCTTCTAAGATCCTTTCCCTACCAACCCTTGTACACTCGCGCACACCATCCCAACAATCAATACATCCAGTTAGCCATCCAACCAACCATCCACTTATTCATCCATCTCATCTTTGTCTTATTTTTTACTCGTGTACTTTTCTTTCAAGCCGAAGTGTTAAAGAACTCCGGTGAAGACCGTATATACTTGTTAACACACCCCAACCACCCACTCATCCATCCATCCATCCATCCATCAGTCCACCCACCAATCCACCCAACCATCTCTTCTTTGCCATATCCTCTCTTTCAAACTTTGATAAAAATGGAATCGAGAGAAGACGTGTACTCTATTACACCGATCCATCTGTCCATCCATATACCAACCATCCTTCAATGACCCATTCATCCTTGCCGTATTCTTTACTCGCACATTTTCTTTGAAATCGAGATGGAAAAGAATACTCCAGAGAACCCGTAACGTATCAACTTAATATCCCGCCCATCTTTCAATCCACCCACCCATCCATCCATCCCCCATCCCCTCACTGAACCATGCACCCGTCCATCCATCTCGCATCCCTTACTTGCACACAAACAGCCTCGGCTGAACCATCCATCCAACCATTCACCCATCCATCCATGCATCTATCCATCCATCCACCCACATGTCTCCATCTCCCTCACTAACAAAAACGCTTTTATAACCGAGATGGAATAGAACTCTCGTTCACTTGTAGACTCATCCCGTGTTGACTTGTGACACTCATCCAAGACACCCATCCATCCATCCATCCATCCTTCCATCATATCATCCTTCTATCAGTCTATCTCTCTTTGCTCATACCCTTATACCCTTACTTGCGCACTTTCATTCAAACCAAGATGGAGAAACTGAAAGAAGAAAACCCCACTATAGAGAAGCCTAGTACACTATTGCACCGATGGCTGCCCGGGCGGCGAGCTGACAAGGCGAATTAGACGCGCAGGACGACAGTTCAATGTTTTGCTACACAATCTGACATCACGGATTAGGGGCGAAGGGATCACGGCAGATGGGAGGGAAAGACTATCTTCTTCTACTTCTTCTTCTTTTTTTCCTTCTTTTTTTCCTTCTGGTTTGATCTTCTTCTTCTTCTTCTCTTTTTGTGTGTGTGTTCGTTTTTACATTTTGTCAAGATTTTACTAAATGTTGTAACGTAGAGGGGGGAATCGAGACGAGGGTCGTGGTGTATGTGTGTGTGTGTGTGTGTGTGTGTGTGTCTGTCTGTCTGTGTGTGTGTGTAGAGCGATTCAGACCAAACTACTGGACCGATCTTTATGACATTTGACATGAGAGTTCCTGGGTATGAAATCCCCATACGTTTTTTTCATTTTTTGAGTCACTTGAGAAAAAGTGACTCTATGTAATCGGTCAGTGTTAGTCTGTCCGGCCGGCCGGCCGTCCGGCCGGCCGTCCGTAGACACCACCTTAACGTTGGACTTTTCTCGGAAACTATCAAAGCGATCCGGCTCATATTTTGTTTAGTCGTGACCTCCAATGACCTCTACACTTTAACGATGGTTTCGTTGACCTTTGACCTTTTTCAAGGTCACAGGTCAGCGTCAAAGGAAAAATTAGACATTTTATATCTTTGACAAAGTTCATCGGATGTGATTGAAACTTTGTAGGATTATTCTCTACATCAAAGTATTTACATCTGTAGCCTTTTACGAACGTTATCAGAAAAACAAGGGAGATAACTAGCCTTTTCTGTTCGGCAACACACAACTTAACGTTGGGCTTTTCTCGGAAACTATAAAAGTGACCGGGCTCAAATTTTATGTGAACGTGACTCCCAGTGACCTCTACACTTTGACGTCTGCTTTGGTGACCTTTGACCTTTTTCAAGGTCACAGGTATGTCTTGAAGGAAAAAAATTGAAATATCATATCTCTGAAACTATTCATCGGATTTGATTCAAACTTTATAGGATTATTCTTTACATCAAATTATTTACATCTGTATTGTGTTGTGAATAGCAATTTCTTCCTGTCCATCTGATGCCTCATATAATATTCAGAACTGCGAAAGTGACTCGATCGAGCGTTTGCTCTTCTTGTATATCTTTGACAAAGTTCATCGGATGTGATTGAAACTTTGTAGGATTATTCTTTACATCAAAGTATTTACATCTGTAGCCTTTTACGAACGTTATCAGAAAAACAAGGGAGATAACTAGCCTTTTCTGTTCGGCAACACACAACTTAACGTTGGGCTTTTCTCGGAAACTATAAAAGTGACCGGGCTCAAATTTTATGTGAACGTGACTCCCAGTGACCTCTACACTTTGACGTCTGCTTTGGTGACCTTTGACCTTTTTCAAGGTCACAGGTATGTCTTGAAGGAAAAAAATTGAAATATCATATCTCTGAAACTATTCATCGGATTTGATTCAAACTTTATAGGATTATTCTTTACATCAAATTATTTACATCTGTATTGTGTTGTGAATAGCAATTTCTTCCTGTCCATCTGATGCCTCATATAATATTCAGAACTGCGAAAGTGACTCGATCGAGCGTTTGCTCTTCTTGTTTGATAAATGTCTTTGATGACGTCATATCCGGCTTTTCGTGAAAGTTGAGGCGGCACTGTCACGCCCTCATTTTTCAACCAAATTGGTTGAAATTTTGGTCAAGTAATCTTCGACGAAGCCCGGGGTTCGGTATTGCATTTCAGCTTGGTGGCTTAAAAATTAATTAATGACTTTGGTCATTAAAAATCGGAAAATTGTAAAAAAAAAATAAAAATTTATAAAACGCTCCAAATTTACGTTTATCTTATTTTCCATCATTTGCTGATTCCAAAAACATATAAATATGTTATATTCGGATTAAAAACAAGCTCTGAAAATTAAATATATAAAAATTATTATCAAAATTAAATTGTCCAAATCAATTTAAAAACACTTTCATCTTATTCCTTGTCGGTTCCTGATTCCAAAAACATATAGATATGATATGTTTGGATTAAAAACACGCTCAGAAAGTTAAAACAAAGAGAGGTACAGAAAAGCGTGCTATCCTTCTTAGCGCAACTACTACCCCGCTCTTCTTGTCAATTTCACTGCCTTTGCCATGAGCGGTGGCCTGACGATGCTACGAGTAAAATGGCATTGCGTTCAGTTTCATTCTGTGAGTTCGACAGCTACTTGACTAAATATTGTATTTTCGCCTTACGCGACTTGTTACATTTTGTCAAGATTTTACTAAATGTTGTAACATAAACTGGGAATCGAGACGAGTGTGAATGTGTGTGTATGTGTAGAGCAATTCCCAGGAAACTACTGGACCGATCTTCATAAAAGGTTACATGAGAGTTCCTGCAAATGATATCCCCAGACGTTTTCTTTTTCATTTTTTCGATAAGTGTATTTGATGACGTAATATCCGGCATTTTTCAAAAGTTGAGGCGGCACTGTCACGCCCTTTTTTGACTCACATGCGAAGCAAAAGTGAGTCTATGTACTCACCCGAGTCGTCCGTCCGTCCGTCCGTCCGTCCGTCCGTCCGTCCGAAAAACTTTAACGTTGGATATTTCTTGGACACTATTAAGTCTATCAACACCTGATGTGGCCTGATGGTGTATGGTTACAAGATCTCAAAAAACATGTGCAGCAACTTGACCTCACTTCAAGTTCAAGGTCACAGGGGCCGTAATTGTTGTCTTAAAAACGACCATTTTTCACATTTTCGCATTTTTTTCTGAAGTTATCGAGAATGGCAACCTTAGCTATGTATGCTATACAGGGCAATGTAAGCCCTATCTTTGGACACCAGTTTGGTTGACCTTGCTTCAAGGTCGCAAGGGTCCTTTAAAGTTGGATTGTATACATATTTTGAAGTGACCTTGACCCTGAACTATGGAAGATAACTGTTTCAAACTTAAAAATTATGTGGGGCACATGTTATGCTTTCATCATGAGACACATTTGGTCACATATGATCAAGGTCAAGGTCACTTTGACCCTTATGAAATGTGACCAAAATAAGGTAGTGAACCACTAAAAGTGACCATATCTCATGGTAGAAAGAGCCAATAAGCACCATTGTACTTCCTATGTCTTGAATTAACAGCTTTGTGTTGCATGACCTTGGATGACCTTGACCTTGGGTCAAGGTCACATGTATTTTGGTAGGAAAAATGTGTAAAGCAGTTCTTAGTGTATGATGTCATTGCTAGGTTTAGCTGAAGGTCAAGGTCATGTAAAGGTCAAGGTCAAGCATGTGAGTCGTATGGGCTTTGCCCTTCTTGTTTCTCAATCAAATTGATGGAATTTTTTGTCAGGCAATCTTGGACAAAATCTGAACTATGGCATTGCATTTCAGCGTTGAAGCTTCAAAACGAATTGTTTAGTTTGCTCATTAAATCATCAAAATTCTTATTAAAATTAGAATTTAATAGATCTTTGCCTGTTTGTTTGTTTGCTTAACGCCCAGCCGACCACGAAGGGCCATATCGGGGCGGTGCTGCTTTGACATATAACGTGCGCCACACACAAGACAGAAGTCGCAGCACAGGCTTCATGTCTCACCCAGTCACATTATTCTGACACCGGACCAACCAGTCCTAGCACTAACCCCATAATGCCAGACACCAGGCGGAGCAGCCACTAGATTGCCAATTTTAAAGTCTTAGGTATGACCCGGCCGGGGTTCGAACCCACGACCTCCCGATCACGGGGTCTTTGCCTGTTACTGTCTTCCTCTTCGTTGTTACATTTAGTCAAGTTTTGACTAAATGTTTTAACATAGAGGGGGAATCGAGACGAGGGTCGTGGTGTGTGTTTGTGTGTGTGTTTGTGTGTGTATGTGTGTGTGTGTGTGTGTCTGTCAGTCTGTCTGTCTGTCTGTCTGTCTGTCTGTCTGTCTGTCTGTCTGTGTGAGTGTGAAGAGCGATTCAGACCAAACTACTGGACCGATCTTTATGAAATTTTACATGAGAGTTCCTGGGAATGATATCCCCGGATGTTTTTTTCTTTTTTTCGATAAATACCTTTGATGACGTCATATCCGGCTTTTTGTAAAAGTTAAGGCGGCACTGTCACACCCTCATTTTTCAATCAAATTGATTGAAATTTTGACCAAGAAATCTTCGACGAAGGCCGAACTTCGGTATTGCATTTCAGCTTGGTGGCTTAAAAATTAATTAATGACTTTGGTCATTAAAAATCTGAAAATTGTAAAAAAAAAAAAAATGTTTTTAAAACGATCCAAATTTACGTTCATCTTATTCTTCATCATTTTCTGATTCCAAAAACATATAAATATGTTATATTCTGATTAAAAACAAGCTCTGAAAATTATTATTAAAATAAAATTTCCGAAATCGATTTAAAAACAATTTCATCTTATTCCTTGTGGGTTCCTGATTCCAAAAACATATAGATGTGATATGTTTGGATTAAAAACACGCTCAGAAAGTTAAAAAGAATAGAGATAAAGAAAAGTGTGCTATCCTTCTCAGCGCAACTACTACCCCGCTCTTCTTGTCAATTTCACTGCCTTTGCATCGAGCGGTGGACTGACGATGCTACGAGTATACGCTCTTGCTGTAAAAATGCAGTGAGTTCAGTTTCATTCTGTTAGTTCGACAGCTTGACTAAATGTTGTAATTTCGCCTTACGCGACTTGTTTATTACCTCCCCTTCCGTCCCTTTGTTGTCGTCACGTGTATTCTTATTTTTCTTCGGTTTTTTTTCTGTATCTGTCTTCTTCTTCACTGTTGTCTTACTCTTTTTTTTTTAAAGACTACTTTTCCCATTTCTGTCTTTTTCTTGTCGATCGTGTTTTGTCCTTCTCCGCTGTCTTCTCCGTTTTCGTATTCCTTTGTCGTTTTCCTGTCTTCTCGTGTCTTCCCGGTTTGATTCTCCTTTGGACAGGTCTTCACCTTCGTTGTTTTTTTCTATTTTTTTCTTCGCTTTTTTGTGTGCACCCCCGTTCCCCCCTTCCCCCCTACCCCTCCAACTTCCCATTTGTCTCTTTCTTGTCTTCTAGTGTCTCCTCGACTGTTCATACAAGTATTCTGGACAGGTCTTCTTCTTCTTCTTCGTTGTCCTTTTTGTCTTCTTCTTCTTAATTTAGTTTTCTTCGTCTTCTTGGTGATTTAGATTTTGTTCTTGTCTTCTTGGTTTTCTTCCATCCGGAACAAATCGTCCTCCCTCCCTCCCTTACTCCAACTGTCTCCTTTTGGACACTTTGTTTTACGCTTTACGTCCGAATTCATGACCTGGTTTATTTGTTAGTAATCGGACCTGATCTTACCAGGACGTTGGCTCCGGGTTACTTCCGCTATTGTGATCTAGTCTTGTGTTACCAGGTTGGGAATGGAAGGTGCATGGCGTTTCTATTTTTCTGATTTTTTTTAATACTTTTTTTCTTCTTCTTTTTTTCTTCTAATTTTTGTTTTGGTGAACTACTTCTTCATGGTCAACTGGAGTTGTTTTGAAAGAGTCCATTCCGCTTCACGGTAATAATAACTTAAAGCTATATGTACTCGATGAGTATACACGCTAATTGCTTTACCAACAGCTGGAGACAGACTAAATTAAGTTCCCTGCAAAATATTGTGGTCTAGGACCCCTTAAATGTTGAGATATTTGAATTTTCATTTTGATCTGGATCGTCCTATTTATAGATTTGGCAACACATGTAACGTTGATGCAAGGGAGAGAACACCGCGGCTTTGTTGACATCCTCACTTTTTCAGAGGCTAGAACAAGCTGTAATGCATGTATTATGGTCCGCGCATGGTGACGTATCGTCATTATATGGTCTTATGGTGCGTTTGACATCGATTGTGGGCAAACTACACTTTGTAAACACGGGAGTGCGTTAGTATGCCTTTAACATGCTGATGTTTTGATTACTTTTACGCTCAGCAAAACGACCAGAGTATCATTATCATTCTGTGCCCTCACGGTCAATCGTCCAATACAGCCCCGACCCCTAACCCTAATCCCGCGTGCACGTGCATCGTACCTCTTGTCCTTCGGTGCGGGGGGAGGGGGGGTGTTTGTGTGTGTGCGGTTGGAGAGGGGGAGGGGTTGCGTGTCAATATCGTCATTATATCTATCTATATATATATATACGACTTGTGTGTGTGTGTGTGTGTGTGTGTGTCCGCGATGCACGGCCAAAGTTCTCGATGGATCTTTTTCAAATTTGGTGGCCATATTCAGGTACACCCCGGACACAACCTGGTCGATGAGATATTTCAACACGTGCTCTCAGCGCGCAGCGCTGAACCGATTTTGGTTTTTCTCTGGATCCATTCCCAGTAACTCTTCCTTATCTTCTCCAGTGTTTTCAGCGTTTATCTCCCTTCCTTCGTGTGGCGTCAATCCATATTCCCGTTTCTATTTTTAGAAGGTCACTGTCGACAACGCTCAATCCATATTCCCGTTATACTATTTTTAGAAGGTCACTGTCCCGGCGAAGCCGGGTATTACTCTTCTCCAGTGTTTTGCGCGTTTATCTCCCTTCCTTCGTGCGGTGCGCCGGCGAAGCCGGGTATTCGGCTCGACTTCTTCCCGGCGAAGCCGTACCCGGCGAAGCGGGTATTCATCTAGTATATATATATATGTGTGTGTGTGTGTGTGTGTGTGTGTGTGTGTGTGTGTGTGTGTGTGTGTGTGTGTGTGTGTGTGTGTGTGTGTGTGTGTGTGTGTGTGTGTGTGTGTGTTGGTTTAATAGGTGGACCACGGGTGCGTGTTTGTGAGTCTGTGTTTCTTTGTCTCTGATCTGCTCTAATTCTGGGTTCCTGGAGGGTAATAGAACTGGAATTTCTGGGCTGACCTACTCTCTTCTGCGACCCTGACTCGGGTGTCGTTTTGTTTTAATGCTCCTCCGCTGCGATCAACTCAGACAGGATTCACGCAAGTTAGGTCGCAATCGGTACAGACGTGTAGTTTAAAGACACACTCCTTCCAGTGTAAATGAAAAGTAAGAATTACAACAAAGATGTGCTGTTTGTTTGGGCTTTTCTTCTTCTGGTGGAGTTAAATGTCCATCATTCGTGCGAATGAGATCCTTTGATTTAAATAAAGGATCACCAGGAAGACCACAGTTAAAAGATATACCTTACGTGTAAACAATCTGTGTTTTTTATACGTTGTTTTCTTTTTGTAATTATCTCAAATAAACTTGAGGTTTAGGGTGTTTGAAACACAAACAAATGTTTCAGAGAAAACTTCACAACTTAGGTATTTGTCTCGTAACTTTGCAAACACATTTATTGTTTTTGTTTGTTTGTTTGTTTAGTGTTCGCTTTGTTTCCCTTCGATTTGTTTTGTATATGTTGTATTTTAGGCTGTTTTTCTCTTGGTTAAGTCGATATTTTTGTAAGCCGCGTTTGCACCTCCTTTCTTTCTTGCATTACTTCCAGATCTGTCGAGCAGCTATCATCCGTCAACGTCTCTCCAATCCTTTTGCGGCACCTTCTCACATTAACCTATACATTTTGCGTTCCAAATAAAGCTTTGCAGAATTTTACGACATAGAAGACAGAAAGAACATTAACATTCCCCAACACCCTCTCATGTTTCTTCCCCCGGCCCATAAACCACCCAAGACAGAAGGGTATCGGGTTCTATCGTTCGCCAAAAGAAAATCTATTTGGAAAAACAATTCATTGTTTGTTTGTTTTTCTTAAAAAAAAATCTATTTAAAAAAAAAAGTGGGTGGAAGAGCACCTGAAACTTTTGTCAGATGCGATTTATGGGGAAGGACCTTGTAAAAGTGTTCCTGACTTATTTGACGCACAAGAGGGTTGAATTTGGTATGTTTATAGCTGGGTTGGATGGATCAGGGATGGAAGTGGAGATTGATGGGACCGGGGGATAGGGGGGGGGGGGGGGTAGAGTATAAGGTCAGAGGGAGGGAAAGAGAGTGAGCGAGAACAAAGACACAATGCTGTGTGCGTTTTGACGATTTATTGCTTGATCTCCTCCTCATCTTTCTTTCTTCTCATTTTTACATTTAGTCAAGTTTTGACTAAATGTTTTAACATAGAGGGGCAATCGAGACGAGGGTCGTGGTGTGTGTGTCTGTGCGTGTGTGTGTGTAGAGCGATTCAGACCAAACTACTGGACCGATCTTTATGAAATTTTACATGAGAGTTCCTGGGAATGATATCCCCGGACGTTTTTTTCTTTTTTTCGATAAATACTTTTGATGACGTCATATCCGGCTTTTTGTAAAAGTTGAGGCGGCACTGTCACACCCTCATTTTTCAATCAAATTGATTGAAATTTTTGTAAAGCAATCTTCGACGAAGGCCGGACTTCGGTATTGCATTTCAGCTTGGTGGCTTACAAATTAATTAATGACTTTGGTCATTAAAAATCTGAAAATTGTAATAAATTTGTTTTTATATAAAACGATCCAAATTTACGTTCATCTTATTCTACATCATTTCCTGATTCCAAAAACATATAAATATGTTATATTTGGATTAAAAACAAGCTCTAAAAATTAAAAATATAAAAATTATGATCAAAATTAAATTTCCCAAATCGATTTAAAAACAATTTCATCTTATTCCTTGTCGGTTCCTGATTCCAAAACCATATAGATATGATATTTTTGGATTAAAAACACGCTCAGAAAGTTAAAACGAAGAGAGGTACAGAAAAGCGTGCCATGCAGCACAGCGAAACCACTACCGCGCTGAACAGGCTCGTCAGTTTCACTCCGTTATGCACAAGCGGCGGACTACGGTCATTGTGAAAAAAATGCAGTGCGTTCAGTTTCATTCTGTGAGTTCCACAGCTTGACTAAATGTAGTAATTTCGCCTTACGCGACTTGTTCTTCTTCCTCGCACCCTCCAACGCCCCACCCACCCCCGTAACCCCCAGCCCCACCTCTTCTCCTCTGTTTTTTCGTCAGGGTTGATTCCCAACATCAGTGGGTTAATTATATATTCTGCATTTTTTGGCATCCCATCAACATCTTCCTGTTCTTCCTCTCCTCTTCATCCTTCTCCTCTTCCTCTTCATCATCGTCATGTTTTTAATACTATTTTATTTCGTTTTCTTCCTATTCATCATTTCGGCGTTAATGCCTCAATCACCATTGTTCTGTTTGTTGTTTGTTGTTTTTGTTGTTTGTTGTTGTTTTCTTGTCTTATTCTCTGTCTCATGGGTAGCCACATTACG
>NC_090245.1:40660306-40693209 GCF_037325665.1 Littorina saxatilis | reverse complement strand
AAAACAAAAGCACAATAAGTACTCACCAGACTTGGATTGAAAACTGTAATAAACCTTTTCTCGGTTGATATAGTGCTGCTTCTCGCCTTCGTTGATTTACGAGGCAAAGTTGTGCTTGGATTTTTGGATCACTTGTTTGGCGTTGGCTTGTATTGAGTCAGTCGGACGTCAAAAGTATTGTGCAAAAAAAAGTCGATCAAGTAAAACTTTTCAATGGTTTCAGTTTTCTTGGCAACTGAAATAGGTACATTTTGACAGATTTCCTAAGTGATGAAAATTTAGGGTTTATATTTAAGTTCACGAAAAGGATGTGAAGTTGCATCGATTGGTTTCAAACAGAGGGTAAGTTTTTGTATGGGTGTTTTTTTCCGCACAAACTGTGTGCATTTATCTATTAGTGTGTTGGGTGTTTTAACTAGAATAATTAGGTTACTGTGTATTTATGTGTGTGTGAGGAGAGTACAAAAAAGATGGATTTTACAAACAGTTTCAGACAGGATCTTGTTAATTGGAATACAATAAATTACCAGAACATTCCGCCCCCAACTCAATCCTCTCTCTCTCTCTCTCTCTCTCTCTCTCTCTCTCTCTCTCTCTCTCTCTCTCTCTCTCTCTCTCTCTCTCTCTCTCTCTCTCTCTCTGACCATATCTGTCCATATAGCATCATTGTTTCATTAAACATGTTCTGGTAATTCCCAATTTTGATCATAACGTAAGAATGTGTGTATAGCCTGCAACGCGTATATAGTCCTGTGAATAGTTTTTCTGTCTATTATTTTTTATTTTTTTAACTTTTATGTTTATCCTTTGTAATTGTTTTACGTTTGTATATATATGTATATAAGATTAGAGTAGTCCCTCTCTGGGCGAGGGCTGGTTGAAAAGAAGCTCATTTATATTGCTTATGCCACAACCCTCGTAAAATAAGATTAAATTACATATTACTTCCCCAAATCTCATAAATAGCAATTTACTTCCGTTAAGTGCTTAAACGTTGAACACGCTTCCCTGGTAACACAAGGGAAGCCACTCCCCTAAAGAAAAATCACATAAACAGTCACTAGACCACGTGATACCTCAGGGTAGGCTCCCCTTACCGCCACGTGACACGCGGCCGCCATCTTCAATTTACTTCTCTTCCAACGCCTGAGCTGCTCAGACGTGTTGGTTCACGCTCCGGCCTTTTGTGGCCGTTTCAGCTTTTTTGAAGCTGAGTTTTTCCCTGGTTTTCTCTACGTTCGGGTGAGACCTTTCTATTTCGTATTGTGGCTAGCGTTTTCTGTTGTAGAAATTGTTTGTTACAACTTTTTCGGTCAACATGTCTGACAAAGAACATAAGAAACGTGCGTCTGCATCAGCGAGTTCAGATTCTTCTTCAAAGCGGTCAGCTAAGAAAACGAAAGCCAATCCTACTGTTCATGTCACGGACCCTATCAATGATACATCATTTAGTGTTGTTATTGATCCTCCTGCTGAGTCTCTTGTTGATTCTGCCGCTCCTGTACTTAGCATTAAACCGGCAGACAAAGCTCCGCTAGACAAGGAGCAAATGATGGATATTTTTCATTCCTTTGCTGGTCAGCTTAAAGACATTTTTGCTGAGGAAAGGAGAGCGGCTAGTCGTGTTACGTCCATTCTTCCTTCTAGAGTTGGTGGTGTGCAATCTTTGGCTAAATTGCGTACACCTTCAGCTACCGTTACGTCGGCCGACGTCTCGGTTGAGTCTCCGGCTTCCGGTCGGTACGAGTGGCCATGCTCGTATCCGGAACTGGCTTCAGGTGTCCCTCACCTTCAAGGTATGTCTGGTCAGGCACAGGAAGTCAGCTGTCGTTCCGCGACAGTGGGTGACAATCGTGTCTTACAAGAGCGTCCAATAGCGGGTACACCTTCCTTTCTTGCGGACGTTTCTTGTGCCACCCCACTGGGGGTGCGTCGCGAGCGTATTCTACATAACGCTTCGTCGATAGCACAGGCATCTTCCGGTCCGCGTGCGGAACCGGAAGAGGACATTGGCCAGATGTCTCGAGAGGCGGTCACTTCCGGTGATCGACCTCGCTCGGTTCCGGTTACCGCTGCCAGTAATACTGAGTGTACTGAACGCGGTTTCTTACCGGAAGGAAGCGCTTTTGCGCAAGACTCTTCGTCTGTTTACGGAAGTACTAATTCCGAACAGGATGAGGAAGTTTTCCGTTTACCGGCAAGGTTTATCCAGGCTCTTGCTCTTGCAGCAGAGGTGACCTCACGGTATTTTCCGGAGGGAGTGGTCGCAGCTGTAGACGATTCTGCTCCTCCTAAATCAGCGGTTGACGATTTTTTACCATCGCAACCTGTCGCCTCGGGGTTTCGTTTCTCAGAATCTCCCTTGGTGGCTTATGAAATGGCGAAAGTTTTGGCTACTCACCCACCGCTGGGTAGTAACATTCCTCTTCGACCAGTGCCACTTCTGGTGGCGCATGGACCGGTTCCTCCTTCAGTGGATTCATGGCTGGCCACAGAGCAGCAGGCTTCTGTGTTTCGCCATGCCACACACAGGAAGTTAGTGTTGAAACAGTCCAATCGCGGGTTGATTCAAACTTTTGCCCTACCTCGGGCTCCACTTCCGGTGACTCCAGCTGTTGACTTCCTGCGTTTTGAGCATTTCAAGAAGGATAAAGCGTTTCCTTACACTGAATCTTCTCTTCTGGGGTTAGAGGAAACAGGCAGATCTGCACTGGAACTTGTATCCCTCTCGGATACGCTGCTGCGTTCTTTGACGCGGGCGCTTACTTCTTCCCTAGAACCATTTGAGTTCAGGCAAGATGCAAGCGAACAGGATGTGGCGGCTCTTTTGTCGGCATTGGCTAAAGTTTCGGCGCAACAAATGGCGTCATCAGCACGGCTCTACGCTCATGCAGTTTTTACTCGAAGGGATAACTTCCTCTCCGAGTCCAGACTGCAGGATCGGCGAACTATTGACTCTTTGCGCACATCTCCCTTCACGGAGGAGGCGCTCTTTGGTCCTTTGGCTCTTGATGCTCTTCACAAAGAGACCCAAGAGGCAAAGGATTTGGAGTTTGCCAGATACACTCAACGCTCCGCTAGTCATACCATACAATCCGACTCTGCTACCTACATGGCCCCTGCGGTTAAAGGTAGCTTTAAGCAAAACTCTCGAGGTCGTGGAAGGGGTGCTTCTTCTGGCAATAAGAAGCCTTCCTTTGGCAAGTCTCGGGGGTCTGGGCGAAATACCAACCCCCAATGATTCCCCCCTGATCTGATTATCCCTGCAGCCGCCATCCCCGTGATGGTGGGCGGTCCGTCTCGGGCGATCGTATTTTGGATGCAGAACGTAACCAACAATTGGATCGTAGGGATAGTCAGATCGGGGTTCTGGCTTCTCTGGAAAGAGGAAAAGGCTCCTCTTACCAGAGTTCTCCCTCACTTTTCTTTTCCGGCCAACAAGGAATCAGTCATGGTCATAGATGCCGAGATTCTGGCCCTTTTACGGAAGCAAGCGGTGGAGGTAGTATTAGATCATTCCTCCCCCGGATTTTTCAACCGGATTTTCGTGGTACCCAAGGCCTCAGGGGGGTGGCGCCCAGTTCTGGACCTTTCCTCTCTGAACGCCTAAGGGACATACGCTTTACCATGAAAACACCAGCTACGGTCAGGGACACCCTTCGCCCGGGCGATTGGGTCACCTCCATCGACCTCTTAGACGCGTATTTCATCTTCTCATCCATCCTTGCGACAGGAAGTGGTTGAGGTTTCGGTGGAGAAACAAGGCATACTAGTTTCGGGCCCTGCCCTTCGGCCTATCCTTAGCACCATGGATCTTCACAATGGGTGTTCGACAGATTTGTGCTCTTATTCGGCAGAAGGGGGTACGTCTTTGGGCGTACCTCGACGATTGGCTGATTCTGCATCAGGCTCGAGATCTTTGCCTTTCTCACACTCATGTCGTCCTGCGCCTCGCATTGGATATGGGTCTTGCAGTCAATCAGACCAAGTCGGATCTCACTCCCGCTCAGGAGTTTTCTTACCTGGGCATGAGATTCAACACAGTAGCCTGGACCGTTCGGCCCTCTCTCAGGAGAGTGGACAAACTCCAAGACTTAATCAGAAATGGACAAGCCAACACTGGATCCGGACCTACTACGTCTGTCTCGGGGCTCTCCCGTCCCTCTCAATCTCGTAAAGGGAGAGCTTCTACAACCAAGAACAGGCATTCCTCACGGAAATCCGCAGTCTCTGCTTCTTCACGGGTGGATGTTGTGAGAAATTCTCTTCTGCACGCAGGTGCTTCAGACATCACTGTTTCGTTGATTCAGAAAGCTCACAGAGCTTCCACAAATTCGGTTTATTCCTCTCACTAGAAAGCTTGGAATACTTGGTGTCAGTTAAACAACGTCAACCCAGTAGCGCCTAGGTCCATGCAAGTCGCTAATCATTTGGCTTGGTTGTCTTCACAAGGTTGTTCTGCATCCTCCCTTAAGGTTAGAAGATCAGTTATATCTTCAACATTACGACAGTTAGGGCATGTTATCAATCTTGGCGGTCCAATAGCTTCAGTGCTGAAAGGCGCCTCGATTGCAGATATTAAAACCAAACAACCAGTACCGGCTTGGGATCTCTTTCTTGTTCTTGAATTTTTGAGATCGTCAGACTTTGAGCCTTTGCATGCTGCAAGCTTACCAAATCTAACCCGCAAGACATTAATGTTACTGTTGTTAGCTTCAGCCAGACGCGGTAGCGAGGTACATTCTTTATCTGGCCTGCAGAAAGACATTTCGTTTCAAGCAGACGGTTCCGTCTCGCTTAATTTTCGACCAGATTTTCTAAATCAGAGACCAGATCAGCAATCACCAGTGATCACAGTTCATCCACTGTCTAATATATTAGCTCCAAACGATCCAGATCTTATGAACTGTCCGGTTCGTGCGCTAACGACTTACTTATCTCGTACAAGCCCCATTCGGGCTAGTAGTCAGAAGCTGTTATTCATCTCCACGAACACAGCTAGACACAAAGACATTGCCAAAGTCACTTTAGCAAAATGGGCTTCCACTCTCATTAGACAAGCCTATGTGTGGTGGCAGCAGAATGATGGTGGGCGTTCTTCTCAGTTCATCCTTCCTCTCTCCTCGGCGAGGACTCATGAGACCCGTGCTTGGGCCTCATCTCTCGCTGTCTTCAAATCCAGGCGTCTATCTGAGGTCTTGGGCGCCGCTTACTGGAGATCAGAAGACGTCTTCCTGAATTACTATTTGAGGGACGTCTCTGGCACTCGTCCTGATGGATGCAACGTCCTACCTGCGGTCGTGGTTGCCGGGCAGGCTCTACCCAGAACTTAGGGTGAGTTATCTGTCTGCTTATATTCATGTTTTATGATCCCACCTCCTTAAGTAGCAATCTGCTATTTATGAGATTTGGGGAAGTAATATGTAATTTAATCAAAAATTTTAGTGTAAATTTTCATTTGATTAATATACTTACCCAAATCTCATATCAAATGCCCTCCCACCTACCCCGCTTTCAGACTTGCTCAGGCTTGTCAAGAAGTGAATTGAAGATGGCGGCCGCGTGTCACGTGGCGGTAAGGGGAGCCTACCCTGAGGTATCACGTGGTCTAGTGACTGTTTATGTGATTTTTCTTTAGGGGAGTGGCTTCCCTTGTGTTACCAGGGAAGCGTGTTCAACGTTTAAGCACTTAACGGAAGTAAATTGCTATTTATGAGATTTGGGTAAGTATATTAATCAAATGAAAATTTACACTAAAATTTTTGATTTGATTTGATTTGATCTCTCTCTCTCTCTCTCTTTAATTTTTCAATTTTATCATTGTGTGTCTGTGCGTCGCAAGGACAGATTGTAAGAAAAGGCGTAGTCTTAAATCTTAATCCTTGTTAAATAAAGTTCAATTCAATTCAATTCAATTCTCTCTCTCTCTCTCTCTCTCTCTCTCTCTCTCTCTCTCTCTCTCTCCCTCTCTCTCTCTCTCGCTCCTTCTGTCCATCCTTCTCATTTTCTCTCCTTCCTTCGTTTTCTCTCTCTATCTGTCTTCGATCTCACCCTCTCTCCTTTCCTTATCCTTTCTCTCTCTCTCTCTCTCTCTCTCTCTCTCTCTCTCTCTCTCTCTCTCTCTCTCTCTCTCTCTCTCTCTCTCTCATATACCGTTCTCGTCTAGCACTGAAGTCATTTGTCATAGGCAAGAAGCTGTCCACAGTGAGAGAGCGTGTCACAACCCAGACCGGTTTCTGTGATGGATTGACGCCCGTGTCCTGTCGACTTAGATATGTCTCGTCAACTGATAGAGTCCTTCCTAAGTGATTTCAACTCTTTTTCTGGAGCGAGACCTGTACTTTTTCTGTTCTTGTAGGTGTCTTAGACTTTCTGCAGTGGTTTGGGGGTTGTTATGGGGGCGAGGACGCCCCCATTCTATACGGATAGTTTAGAGGTTGACCATGGGCAGCGCCATTTTGTTGTGAAATACGTCATCAGTTTGTGTACACAGGAAGTTGTGACATCCGTCACCCTATGGGAGGGGTGAAGGCAACATTGTTCATCTGTAGAAAGTTGTGAAATCCGTCACCCTATGGGAGGGGTGACGTCAAAATTGGTCATCACAGAGTTTGTGTAACACAGGAAGTTGTGAAATACGTCACCCTATGGGAGGGGTGACGTCAAAATTGGTCATATGATATGTCGCATTGTGCAGGGTCAACTGCAACAAACTCAAACCGAGCCATTCATACCTAGCTGTATTTGAGAGACTTATATACCCGACATTTTTATTTCTTATTTTTAGCACAGGTGTAGGAAAAATCATGAACCAAAATGTTATTTATTTTCTAATTTAACATTTTTTTTACAAATATGACCATGGTCTTTTAAACATACAGTGACATTAAACATTGTTATGTTAAAAAAAAGAAAAAAGAAATAAAGCTTTTGTGCACAAATCAGAAAATACATTGTACATTTTACCTACAGGCCAAACAGTGTCTGTTGGCGGCAGAGGGCCCAGCAAGTTGCTATTTTTAGATCGATTAAAAGTTGTCAAGAACAGGCGCTTACATTTGGATGTGTCCACTGATAGTAGGTTTGGTTGTGATCAATCAGAATGATGTAGGAATAAAAATGTATGACAGTTTGGTATGATGACATGTAATTCAAATATGCTGAAATGTAATATTATACATGATATAATATTATTATGGCTGTTGCCATGACCATGAACCCCAAGAAAGGTTTAATGTTATGTAAAATCAAAATACCAAAATCAAGCACCTACTAATTTGGTCTACGGTGCGGCTTGGACCAAAAAAGGATGGACACGCAACTCGCTCAGCCAGCCAGCGCTGCGAGACTTACAGCGGCCAACTTCGCCGCGGCACGCTCATTGGCTAAGTATTGAACTTGCGTCAAGGCCGATGCGCGTAGATTCCCAGAATGTTTACTTTCGGTTAGATTTTTCGACAGCATTCGCAGAGGTGACTGCCGTATTGTGTACCGCAGTCAGAAGTAATTTATTACTTTTGGGAGTTTAGTAACGTGATATCAGTTTTCAATTGTTCGTTCACTTATATTGCTTTCAGATTTAACACACAAGAAACAGTAGCACGGTTTTCGTTGCGAAAATGTGCATTGGCAGTGCTACGCGATCGAATTGTGTATTATGTACACGCGGTGTTCTTCTCAGGAAAAGACCGAAGCGACATGTGACGTCAGTCGTTCAGCCCGCGAGCGGTGGGATGGGGGGGTTCACATGGTTTGTTTGTTTCAGAACCACACCCATATACACACATTTCACATGTAAACCATTTGTCCGCCCCCTGTCGATATTTATCGACTAAGTTCCTTGTGTGACTTGGAGTTGGGTTAGTACGTTTGGGGGATGGGGTGGGGTCTGCATGATAGAGGGATTTATAAGTGAGAAGCAGGAGAGGGAAGGGAGAAAAAGAGAGGGACTTGAATAGGGAGGGAGAAAGACTGAGAGTAAGAGAGACAGATAGAGAGTGCGACAAAGAGAGATTATGTGTGTGTTTGTACGTGTGTGCGCGTGTATGTGTGTCAGTGTGTGTGTGTGTTTGCGCGTACGTGTGTGTGTGTGTGTGTGTGTGTGTGTGTGTGTGTGTGTGTGTGTGTGTGTGTGTGTGTACCACTTCAAACAGACAGACAGGGGAGAAAGAAGAGACTTGGAGGCTAAAAAACCCTTAAAACTGATGTGACATTACACGAGCTTGAATGAGGAAAATACAAAAGACATTAAAGTTGGCCCGTACACCTCCCACTTTCCTTTACCCCCCTTACTAGTTCATGACACCACTATCTCACACAAATCATTATCACACAAAAACGTTATGAGGATAATACAAGCGACCCGTAATTTCACCCACGTTTTAAGCCCTTAATTTAATCCTCTGCCGCCATTAAGGGTGTTTTATGATGTAAGGCAGATGCGTTTTGTTGTGTGAATTACTCTCTCATGTGGTGTGATTTGTGGAGTGTATGTTTGTGTGTGTTTGAATGCTGTCTGGGGCCTGAAGTGCATAATTCTGTTGAAGTGAAGCGCCATTGTTGTTCGTTACCCTGTCTGACGCCAATGATTGATATGGCGCCATGTCCTCTCAGCTCTGAAATGTATACTGCTGTGACCCCCCCCCACACACACACACACACACACACACACACACATATATATATATATGTACACTTCTCTCTCCTTTCCTCTCTCTCTCTCTCTCTCTCTCTCTCTCTCTCTCTCTCTCTCTCTCTCTCTCTCTCTCCCTCTTCCTCTATCTCTCCTCTTCCTCTCTCTATCTCTCTTTCTCTCTGTCCCATGATTCTCTGTGTCTGTCTTTGACTGTATATTATATGTCTCTGTCTCTCCCCCTCCCCGTCTCTCTCTCCCCCATCCCCCTCTATCTCTCTTTGCAAAGCACCCATGCCACAACCCACCAACCTCTTTTTCTTCCTCGCTTACGATTCAAAACACACACACACACACACACACACACACACACACACACACACACACACACACACACACACACACACACACACTTGAGAGACAGACGCATTACACTGTGAGTGCTCTATGCCTTATCTATACTCCCATTATTTATTTTGTTATTTTGAAGGCGTCAGAATTATGGTAGACGAATACCTAAATTGCAGTGTTTTTTCTCAGTTATGACAGATTTCCAGCTGTCTCTTGGGAAAACTAGGGTGCGTGGGCAAAATTCAATTGTCAGGTTGTCAGACGGGGTTTTGTGTACACTCAATGCGGTCGTAATCCGTACGACATGTATGATTGATGTGTCGCCATCAAGATCTGTCCTTGCCACTTTGCCACAAAGGGGGCTGGGTAAATTTTGAGTGCTTTCGTTTTGCGTGCACTGCCGCGGAGCGTACTGGATTAGTGTGTGGTTGATGTGTGTGTGTGTGTTTGTGTGTGTGTGTGTGTGTGTGTGCTAATATTTGTTTTTCGCCCAGCTGCTGATTGGTTTGTATTATTTGTTCGATTAAATTTAGACTTCATGTCGTCAGCCTTGTGATTATCCTCATTTAGCAAAAGGAAAGTACAAAACAAAAATTGGATACACAAAGCAGTTGTACAGTTTATAATTATATATACACACACACACACACACACACACACACACACACACACACACACACACACACACACACACACACACACACCAAACAGAGAGACCAAAATTGCTGCACACATATAGGCCACCATCCGTTTTACGCTCACAAGTGAAGAATAAATGTAAAAGAAAAGAAAAAAGAACAAATGCAGCGCAGAGAATGTCCACCGTTTCTGGCGTGTCAGCCGAGTGGTCACTGTGACAGATGGGCAGTGACAAGTGGTCCAGTTCCAGTGATTGTCCAGGGAGGTCAGTGTTCTGGCCACGCTTGTTGCTGTAAATCCTCCACTGGTCATGCGACTGGTCAGCCTCAGACGACCCGTAAGCCTACACGCACCCAGTCCCTATCATGGCTGTCCGTGTGATTGTGTGTGTGTGTGTGTGATAGAGAGAGAGAGAGAGAGAGTATGAGATATATTGTCTGGGGGGTGGTTGGGGGGGGGGGGGACAATTTTGGTCTCAGCGGCAACACACATTTATACTTAATTCAACGTTCAAGGATACGCGTGTCCAGCCGTTGGCGATCTCTGTCCGTTACGTTTGTGTCCTGAGATGAGAGTGAGATGTAAAGGCAATTTATTGTAGTTTTAGTGACCATTAGCTACTTGTCCTATTACTTTTCAGATTAAAGTTAAACAGCTCAACCACGCAGCCTCTATACGGTTGCTTAGTTAATTTGAGTCGAGTGAGCGAGTGAGAAAATGACTGTACAGTGCGTCATTGCATTTGCATGAGCAAGTTATTTTGTATTTCCTTTTCTTCCCTCTCTCTCTCACTCTCTCTCTCTCTCTCTCTCTCTCTCTTTCGCCCTCTCTCTCTCTCTCCTCTCTCTCTCTCGTCCTCTCTCTGTCTCTCCCCCTCTCTCTCTCTCGCTCTCTCTCTCTCTCTCTCTTTCGCCCTCTCTCTCTCTCTCTCTCTCCTCTCTCTCTCTCTCGTCCTCTCTCTGTCTCTCCCCCCCTCTCTCTCTCTCTCTCGCTCTCTCTCCCCCTCTCTCTCTCTCGCTCTCTCTCCCTCTCTCTCGCTCTCTCTCTCTTTCTGTCTGTTCTTTACGACATTACCCCAAAGGGTGCACTGAGTGGACTGGGATTTTAAAGTGATGGACAGATTTTAAGCGGATTTGCAAAATCTTTCCAGCAGATCCAGTAATGTATCTATCCCCTGCCAGTCATGCTAACCCTGCAAGCATCCATCGTAACTCTTTGTGCTCTCGCTATCTCTCGGTCCCATCGCACTTTTAAATTTCCAGATTCCCATCTACTTTGTGTGCATGATCGTACTAATGTGATTGCTCACGACAGAATGAAAAGAAAATTTATGAAGCTCTAGTCTGTCTCTCTGTTTCCAACTTTCTGCTTTTGTCTGTCTGTCTGTCTGTCTGTCTCTCTCTCTCTCTCTCTCTCTCTCTCTCTCTCTCTCTCTCTCTCTCTCTCTCTCTCTCTCTCTCTCTCCCCTCTCTCTCTCTCTAGATCTCTCTCCCCCTATCTCTCTCTCTCTCTCGTTCTCTCTTCCCCCCCCCCCCTCTCTCGCTCTCTCTCCCCCCCTCTCTCTCGATCTCTCTCTCTCTATCTCTCTCTCTCTCTCTCGTTCTCTCTCCCCCCCCTCTCTCCCTCCCTCCCTCTCTCTCGCTCTCTCTCCCCCCCCTCTCTCTCTCCCTCTCTCTCGCTCTCTCTCTTTCTGTCTGTTCTTTACGACATTACCCCATAGGGTGCACTGAGTGGACTGGGATTTTAAAGTGATGGACAGATTTTAAGCGGATTTGCAAAATCTTTCCAGCAGATCCTGTAATGTATCTATCCCCTGCCAGTCATGCTAACCCTGCAAGCATCCATCGTAACTCTTTGTGCTCTCACTATATCTCTCGGTCCCATCGCGCTTTTAAATTTCCAGATTCCCATCTATTTTGTGTGCATGATCGTGCTAATGTGATTGCTCACGACAGAATGAAAAGAAAACTTATGAAGCTCTAGTCTGTTTCTCTGTTTCCAACTTTCTGCTTTTCTCTCTCTCTCTCTCTCTCTCTCTCTCTCTCTCTCTCTCTCTCTCTCTCTCTCTCTCTCTCTCTCTCTCTCTCTCTCTCCTCTCTCTCTCTCTCTTCCCGCCCCCATGCCTTTCCTTCTCTCTTCCACAGGGGCATTACAAGATCCAAAACTCATGTCACTCGTGTAGATTAGGAATACAATGGGTTGAGGACTTGGACATGGACGGATCATGATTAACTGTGCTTTAAGGTTTTCCTGGCTTTTCTACGTTTTGCAATGTATCATACTTAGGCAGCAATTAAATCATGATCAGGAGCAACAGAAGTGCATTAGAAGACAAATGATAGGCGTGTGCGTGTACTGGTAGAGTCTTGGGAATATGTACGCGACCAATTCAATTTTAACTTTCCTTATTGAGAACACATAGAAAGACAATTAGTCAGTCAAGTTACAGAGCAGTACATCGAAAGTGTCGCCCTCATGTAAGATACATGTGTACAGGTGAGTGTTTTTCAGTGGATAATGATGGGGAGAGGGGAAAATAAACTCTCAGTTTAAAAGGGATATTTTATTATTGATGGATTGTGTTATTGTGGGTTGGTGGTACAGTGAATGAGTCGGACTATAGTCGGTTCAGACTCATTGGTAGATGAATTAGCTAAATGTATCTTGAGTGTTGTAGAACCTAAAGCGAACTCTGGGTCAAGCACTTATTCAGAACAAATCAAGTAAGAAATACAGCGCAAAAATAAAGCTTTGCCGTGTCAGATTCAAATGCGTCACCGACTCACATAAAACAACTCACATGTCCAACTTGAAAGCCTTACCGTAAAGACAGCAAGACAAGGGGGGATTACCTAGGTTTTCAGGCATGATTAGCTGGTGCCATGTCGGTGAATCGTGTCACATTCGTCACTGAGGTCTCAAGTCAGGGGAAACAACTCTCAGGACAGCGCTGACACCGTCGCAGACGACATTCTCTAATTTCTCACAGCCTACGTGTTGGGAACGCCAGGTTGAGGCGGTACACCTCCCTGAATTATCGGACAGTACGAGTGCACGGTGGCTCGAGGGTTACAGCCTTTGAGTTATCGGACACTACAGGGTGCATGATAGTGTACTGTTAATGATTTATCGGACAGCACCTGGTTGACTCGCCAGCACACCTCTATGACTTATCGGACAGAGGCTCAAGGGTTATAATCTCGGAGTTATCGGACAGTTCTGGGTGCAAGATGGTTAAGAGTTGTTGTTTTTTTACTTATCGGACAACACCAGGTTGACTCGCCACCACACTTCTCTGAATTATCGGACAGAGGCGCAAGGAGGCTAATCACGGAGTTATCACACAGTTCTGGGTGCAAGATGGTTGAGAGGTGAGTTTTCTGTTTTATCGGACACCACCAGGTTGACTCGCCGGTGCACTATTATCAGACAGAGTGAGCTTACAAAATGGCTAACTGTTACAGCCTCATCGGTCACTTTCACGGCGCAGGATGTTTCAGAGGTATTTTAGAGGTATTTTTTCTGATGTGTCAGCAAGATGGCTCAAGGGTTACAGCGTCTGAGTTATCGGACATTTCAAAGTGCAGGATGGTTTAGCAATTAAGTATGTTACAGACACCGTGATTTGCACGATGGCTCAAGGGTTGCAGCCTCTGGGTTAAAGGACAGTGTAGGGCACACGGCGATTTTAAATTTATCGGTGTGAGTACAAGGTGGCTCGAGGACTATAATAGTCTCTGAGTCATCGAACACTTCGGGATGCAAGATGGTGCAGCAGTATGGTTTCTGTTCTGGCGAACTGTTAGGGTGCTAGGTTGGCTTCAGATGGGCAGCCTTAAAGGGGTGGATGATCTGAAAGTGGTATGGTTCATGGCTCCTGCTGTTGTGGCTAAATCGCGACACATGCAGCTGAAGCAGAATGCACTTTTGGAAAACTCATGCTCAGCGTCGACGGTAAGCCTCGAATGAACTAATAAACTGAGGTTTACGCAATGGATCGATTCGTGAGGCCAAGCTGCCACTTTTCACCACAAATCTGCATCATCTGTGACAAAGTGACATCGTTGTGAAGAACTTAAAAGCTGAGGTACAAAAAGAACTGGGAAAGGGCTTGCGTGTGTTGTGGGTGCAGAGAGATTAGTTCTGTCCCTTGTTTCCTTTTAACATTCAGCTGTATACTTGATCACTTGCTGTGAACCAACTTTGTTCTCGCGGATGCTGCTGCGAAACTAACCATAGTGACAAGTTTCTTTTTTTCAAAGTTTCGTTGTGTTTTTCAGTGATTGTTTGTCACTTCCCCTCGGAACAATGCCCCGTCAGTTCTTATGAGTCAGTTAGTGTGAGCGGCCCGGGATGTTGTTGTTGGTGTTTATCTTGTCAAAACATTTGACGTAATATCTTGGGTCAAGGGTTAAGACTTCTCAGCTGTTACTCCTGGGGGCGCGGATCTTCCAAGAACGACAACTCCGCGTTAGGGTGTGTCACTCTGTTCCGGCCTTTGTTTGTGTGACCTGATTAAATAAAACCGGGGAAAAATGGAGGAAAACATTCTTGATGGATTGATGATGGGGATAAAGGAGATAGGGCCCAGTGACAACGGTTTTTTGAGACGAAAAGGAAAGGAAAACTAAATGTTGTGAGTCGAAAGAAACAATTTTGAAAATGAAGGGAAAAGGGTTGAACTTAATATTCTAATAATAAGCAGATATAGATTGAACTGGATAAGAACAGAAAATCTGCTATATTACATTCAGTCAATTACTTCACTGAATGATTTTTTACGATGTTGTCGGCCAGTAACTGTGAGCTGGATGTTCTTTAATTTGCTCTAAAGATCCGTGAAAAGAAGAACAAGACCAGAATGATTGCATATGTCATCAGTAATAACATCAGTGCCTGGGGCAAGAAAGATGCCGACCATTTCTACTTTGATCTTTAAAAAAAATTGTCAGAAAGTTCTGTCCGTTTTTGTGTGGTTTTAGTGTGGATTTTTCTTCTTCAGGTCTTACAGTTAAAAGTAAAAGCATCAGCACATGACCGGCACGGTTGGCCTAGTGGTAAGGCGTCCGCCCCGTGATCGGGAGGTCGTGGGTTCGAACCCCGGCCGGGTCATACCTAAGACTTTAAAATTGGCAATCTAGTGGCTGCTCCGCCTGGCGTCTGGCATTATGGGGTTAGTGCTGGGACTGGTTGGTCCGGTGTCAGAATAATGTGACTGGGTGAGACATGAAGCCTGTGCTGCGACTTCTGTCTTGTGTGTGGCCCACGTTATATGTCAAAGCAGAACCGCCCTGATATGGCCCTTCGTGGTCGGCTGGGCGTTAAGCAAACAAAAAAAACAAAAAACAAATCAGCACATGCCGCCATTATGTCAGCTTCGTCAGTAATGGGCACCGTACCAGAATTTTAAAACAGCCACATGGTTGAATAGTGCGGGCGAGATTTATACCCACTCAGAGTGGGATAGGCATGATATATATCCCTCAGCCTCGTTGTGCTTGTCAGGTCACAGAAGAAGTCAGGTGACAGTGTAGCTATCAGGGGTCAGGCGGGGTGAGGTCACACAGTAAATTACACGTGCCACCCGAGACACAGCGGCAGTTCAACACTGTTCCCTGCAGCCTTGGACACAGTGGCGAGCCGGCTGACACAGACTGATGACTGGCGGACACCTTTCACAACTGCACCTAGACACCTCGGCGTGGTTTTTTTTCTTCTTGTTCGTGTTCTGCGAAATGCCTTGTATATGGTGGTTGTGAGGATGACGATGACGACGACGACGATGATGATGATGATGTGGAGGAGGAGGGTGATGAGGATGATAAGCAATATTTGTTAGTAAACGATATATGTCAATTTAGATCGCGCAAATATGTGTGTGTGTGTGTGTGTGTGTGTGTGTGTGTGTGTGTGTGTGTGTGTGTGTGTGTGTGTGTGTGTGTGTGTGACCGATTCAGTGTTGATTCCTTTCTCAGTTGACATTGTGGTCTCCGTGTTTGAAACTATTTATATGTAGGAATATCACTGTAATGTGAAGAATGTTCTTTAAAGGGTCAGATCTTTTCACACATGGATATCTTTAATATCCAGTTATTTTTTGTCATCTTTGGAAAAAAAATGTTTTACATCCTATTTTCATATTCTGGGACGCAGAAAGGGGAAGCAACAACACACACAAAACGAAAACCAAAGTGCAATACGCACAAAGCACCTCACTTTCAAACCTGTGATTCCTTTGAATTAAAGAGCTAACTAACCATTACCTTCTCCCTCAACAAAATAATTAGCTCTTTTCCATTCCTTAACTTGACTAATGGTGTTATGATACCTGATGTTCGTACCTGTGAAGCCAGCGAAAGACTGACTTATATTAATATCCTGCCTGACGTTTACCTGTCATGCAATTGTCACCTGCGGAAAGGTGTGTGGCAGAGATGGATTAGAGACCCTTTTTTTTTATTATGAGGAAAGTGCGGGTTTTATGGCGTGAAATGCGTTGTCTTTGTTTATACTTTCTCTCTCTCTCTCTCTCTCTCTCTCTCTCTCTCTCTCTCTCTCTCTCTCTCTCTCTCTCTCTCTCTCTCTCTCTCTCTCTCTCTCTCTCTGTCTCTCTCTCTCTGTCTCTGTCTGTCTGTCTGTCTCTCTCTCTCTCTCTCTCTCTCTCTCTCTCTCTCTCTCTCTCTCTCTCTCTCTCTCTCTCTCTAAGGACAGGTTGTAAACAAGTCGCGTAAGGCGATAATACAACATTTAGTCAAGTAGCTGTCGAACTCACAGAATGAAACTGAACGCAATGCCATTTTTCAGCAAGACCGTATACTCGTAGCATCGTCAGTCCACCGCTCATGGCAAAGGCAGTGAAATTGACAAGAAGAGCGGGGTAGTAGTTGCGCTAAGAAGGATAGCACGCTTTTCTGTACCTCTCTTTGTTTTAACTTTCTGAGCGTGTTTTTAATCCAAACATATCATATCTATATGTTTTTGGAATCAGGAACCGACAAGGAATAAGATGAAAGTGTTTTTAAATTGATTTCGACAATTTAATTTTGATAATAATTTTTATATATTTAATTTTCAGAGCTTGTTTTTAATCCAAATGTAACATATTTATATGTTTTTGGAATCAGAAAATGATGGAGAATAAGATGAACGTAAATTTGGATCGTTTTATAAATTTTTATTTTTTTTTACAATTTTCATATTTTTAATGACCAAAGTCATTAATTAATTTTTAAGCCACCAAGCTGAAATGCAATACCGAAGTCCGGGCTTTGTCGAAGATTACTTGACCAAAATTTCAACCAATTTGGTTGAAAAATGAGGGCGTGACAGTGCCGCCTCAACTTTCACGAAAAGCCGGATATGACGTCATCAAAGACATTTATCAAAAAAATGAAGAAAACGTTCGGGGATTTCATACCCAGGAACTCTCATGTCAAATTTCATAAAGATCGGTCCAGTAGTTTAGTCTGAATCGCTCTATACACACACACACACACAGACACACACACTCACACACGCACATACACCACGACCCTCGTCTCGATTCCCCCCCTCTACGTTAAAACATTTAGTCAAAACTTGACTAAATGTAAAAAAGGCGTGGCCTTAAATCCCTATCCTTCTAAAAATAAAGTTCCATCATCACCATCATCTCTCTCTCTCTCTCTCTCTCTCTCTCTCTCTCTCTCTCTCTCTCTCTCTCTCTCTCTCTCTCTCTCTCTCTCTCTCTCTCTCTCTCCGAGGAAAGGTTGTAAGAAAAGGCGTGGCCTTTAACCTCTATCCTAATAAAAATAAAGTTCCATCATCATCATCATCATCTCTGCCTCTCTCTGTCTCTGTCTCTGTCTCTCTCTCTTTCTCTCTCTCTCTCTCTCTCTTTATCTCTCTCTCTCTCTCTCTCTCTCTCTCTCTCTCTCTCTCTCTCTCTCTCTCTCTCTCTCTCTCTCTCTCTCTCTCTCTCTCTCTCTCTCTCTCTCTCTCTCTCTCTCTCTCAGTGGATGACCTTTTTCAATCTGCGCACAACATTTAACACAGAGGTAATTTCTGTGTAAATTGTCCTAATGTGATCAAGTAGTCATCATTACGTAGACTCTCAGATGTTTCCCCAATAATGTTTTTTTCGAAGCCAGTCAACCATGAATACATACTAACTCGAAAGTGTAAGTATTGGATTTCAAATAATGTTTTTACATTCTTCTTTTTATCCCAAAGAATTATTTAACCAATTAATATCTATTTATTTTTTTGCTTATTTAATTATTTATTTATTCATATCCATTAATTTTTTTAAAGTTTATATTTTATTTATTTGTTTAATTATAATTCCCCTGAGTTTTTGTATTATTTATTTCTGCTTTCATTTGCATATGTGTATGTTTATTTGTTGTTACATTTTATTTTGTATATGAATTACGTAATTAGGTTTATTAATTTATTTGTTTATTTATTTTTAACCTTTTCCCTGCGATTGTGGTGGGTTTTTTTTGTCTGTGCTAATTTGCATAATTACATATATGTTTGTTTGTTTTGTTAATGCCTGGGGCTACACCATTAAACTGTCTTTGCACCTGCCACACCTGATAACGAAGGTAGGGGACTCACCTTTTTGTTTTGACCTAACAGAACAGCTTGGCATTTTTGACGCCACAATCTTGTTGTACGGATGAGCTCGTCGCGACAGTGACGGATCGCTGATTTGATTGTTTTGGAGGGGCAGAGACAAATGTCATCGTGAAAAAGTATACCTTCACATTGGTTGTCTTTCTGGTTTTGCTTACCTGAGCCTTGATACCTGTGACGTGTGTTCTTTTGGCGATAAGTCAGGAGCGATAGTGGTGTCAGAATTCTTGCAATTTGTAGTTGCCCACCTGTTTTAGAGGGTAGGATAAAAATAATGTTAAAAGTTCATGGTAAAGGTTACTTCGTGAACTTTTCATCGGTGGAAATGAGATGATGTGGATATCTTAGTTCTACTCCAGAAGCCATGCAGCGCTTCCTGAAAAATACAAACAAACAAGAACAGATTTCCACGCGGCCCACCTTTTTTTTTCCACGCGCCAGGTTAGTTTAGAAGAAAAACTGATGTAAGCTTGATCAGGGCTGTGTTCATCTCTTCACTTGAACTGCCTCTGCTTTCCTCTACCAGACATTCATTCACAGATGCATGGATTGGAGAGTATTAAAAAAAACACTGCTGCACCAGCATTTAAAGCATAAGTCAAATAGATATTTGGGAAGGATTGTATTGCACAGATGTATGGTTAATTACACCTTCCCTTTTTGCATTTAGTCAAGTTTTGACTAAATGTTTTAACGTAGAGGGGGGAATCGAGACGAGGGTCGTGGTGTATGTGCGTGTGTCTGTGTGTGTGTGTGTGTGTGTGTGTGTGTGTGTGTGTGTGTGTGTGTGTGTGTGTATAGAGCGATTCAGACTAAACTACTGGACCGATCTTTATGAAATTTGACATGAGAGTTCCTGGGTATGAAATCCCCGAACGTTTTTTTCATTTTTTTGATAAATGTCTTTGATGACGTCATATCCGGCTTTTCGTGAAAGTTGAGGCGGCACTGTCACGCCCTCATTTTTCAACCAAATTGGTTGAAATTTTGGTCAAGTAATCTTCGACGAAGCCCGGACTTCGGTATTGCATTTCAGCTTGGTGGCTTAAAAATTAATTAATGACTTTGGTCATTAAAAATCTGAAAATTGTAAAAAAAAAAAAAATTATAAAACGATCCAAATTTACGTTCATCTTATTCTCCATCATTTTCTGATTCCAAAAACATATAAATATGTTATATTTGGATTAAAAACAAGCTCTGAAAATTAAATATATAAAAATGATTATCAAAATTAAATTGTCGAAATCAATTTAAAAACACTTTCATCTTATTCCTTGTCGGTTCCTGATTCCAAAAACATATAGATATGATATGTTTGGATTAAAAACACGCTCAGAAAGTTAAAACAAAGAGAGGTACAGAAAAGCGTGATATCCTTCTTAGCGCAACTACTACCCCGCTCTTCTTGTCAATTTCACTGCCTTTGCCATGAGCGGTGGACTGACGATGCTACGAGTATACGGTCTTGCTGAAAAATGGCATTGCGTTCAGTTTCATTCTGTGAGTTCGACAGCTACTTGACTAAATGTTGTGTTTTCGCCTTACGCGACTTGTTGGTTTTTTTTTACTCGTTTCCGTATTATATTTTATTTATTTATTTATTTATTTTTTGACGTACTGTAAACTAAATCTTTAGGGGAAAACCTGTATTGAAACAAAATCATGGAAAGCACCATTTCGGCGTCGCTCACTGTCTTTACATTCTCCTCCTTGTTCTTCTTTGACCGCGACCGTTGCTGCTGCTAGTTCTCTTTTGCTTCCCCCCTCCCCCCCCCCCCCTCCCCCTGCTACTTCGACCTTTCCCCACTCCAACCCACCCCACCCCAAACTACCCCCACCTCTGTAGTTGTCTTTTAGTGGTCAGCAGAACGCTCATTTATCTGAGGGCGAAGCACCTGCGAGGTTTTAGTGGAGTAGCTCTCAGGTTGATGCGTGTCTTGTCGGCCTGAATCTCTTCACACATCCATCGGCCCGCTGTCGGCCTCGGCACTCTTTTCTCTTTAGCTTTGCACTTTGGAACATCGATTTTTTTTCTTTTTTAATAGCTATTTTGTTTACTTTTTCACCTTTCGGTTTTGGCAAAATATAGCGCGGAAAGTAACTTCAATTTAATTCAATTCATTAAAACTTTATTGTCTGAAATTAATATTAAATGCACAACCAAATAACTAAACTTAAATTTCTTAAAACGAGAAACAAATTTGGTAATGTTCGGCTGTCACCCGTCGTATTCATACATTCTGCAAAGCATCATTATAAAAATACCGTACAAGCCTTCGTTGTCGTTGATCTAGTTCTACTTACTTGGCGCCTATCTCAGGGGCAGTAATCTGGCAGAGGCACCTCGTCTGCACAGTTGTCGTTCTGAATGTTGTTCCAATCCGTTTTCTTGATGTGAAGGATGTGCCTGTCGGAGAAGATGGACTTGCTTTTTGACCTGATGAATTCGCTCTGTGTCCCTACATGTGCTTTGGCATCGCATTCACGCTGTCTCGCATTTTTCTTGCCTTAGTCGCAGAATAATAAATTCGTCTGGATGAAGGGTGGTGTCCTTTTTGGCTCACGTAAGTGTAGCCTATGCGATCGTAACTTTGTCTGTCTGTGCGTGCGTATGTGCGTATGTGCGTGCGTGCGTGCGTGTGTATGTCTGTGGTAGAAACTTTAACATTTCGTCATTTGAAGACGTCACATTATGGCGTAAGAGGGTTAGACGTCACGCGAAGGAATTACTGAACGTCTCGGTCATTGTTTTTTTGTGCGGGCCGAGACTAGTTGGCAGTCGTGTCCCTGTAACTTTGTAAGTAGGCTACATGCAGACAGACAGATCTAGATCTAGTGTCTCGCTTTCTTGCACAGTGTCACCTATGCTTACTGTGTGTGTGTGTGTATGTGTGACTGAGTGATTGAGTTTGTGTTACTGTTTGTCGATTTCTTACGTGAGCCTTGAAGGCTTCGCCTCTTGTTTAAATGGTGCACCACTGAGGAGACGAAAAGTACGTGTACGTGCTTGCTATGTTATGCCGCAAATATTTGTGTACTTCAGTGCAGCAGAACTTGGAAATGAGTCCTCATAAATCTGTGGGTGTTTTGGGCCAGATTTAAATTGTGCTTTTGTATCATTTTTGCTCAATAATTGTGTTTGTATCTGAATGTTATTGTTTGCTTTGCATATTATCTGCTGTATACTGTTCCGAATAATATTGCAGCTGCAGTTTATATTCTTATTGCTGCTCTTTTTCTTCATTTGTATGTCTGTCTGTCTCTCTCTTTCTCTTCCTCCCCCCCTCTCTCTCTCTCTCTCTCTCTCTCTCTCTCTCTCTCTCTCTCTCTCTCTCTCTCTCATTCCCCGAGTGTGTGTGGGTGATTGTTTCTGTGTCTGTGTGAGAGAGAGAGAGAGAGAGAGAGAGAGAGAGAGAGAGAGAGAGAGAGAGAGAGAGAGTGAGAATGAGAGAGAATGAGAGTGTGTGTGTATTTTTGTGTTTTGGAGGGGTCAGGGGTATCTGTTAAACTGTGGCATAGTGAGGTATGCAGTAAAAGGTCGACCCGCGGACAACATTGTCTGCAAACAAGTTTGTAATTCTGCGTAAAGCGACAGTTAGTGACGTCATATGGTAGATCACATCTCAGGTAGTACACTAGAAACTGTGACTCCGAGACTGTTGGCCTAATTAATCATTCGAGCTAGCTGTGCACACAAAAAAGGATGCAGCTCTTTTGTTTTCAATTCTTAAGTAGAGTTTTTGTAACTGGATGGAGTAACCATTTTGAGGCGTGAGGTCACTCTTTGTGAGCATTTTATTTTGTTTTGTTTTTGTGTGAATGCTGACCAAATGAGGCTAATAACAATATTTAATATCATGTTTGTGTGTGTGTGTTACACTGTGGTGAAGAGAAACTTTTATGACAGTCAATCGTTATAGTCCGTCATAGCTGATGTCGCGTCGTCACTTCATTATGTAGCTTCTTTTTGAAGAGCTGATACTTGCATGTCAACACTCAAACATCACGAAAGAAGATTGCTGGTGCTTCCCTATGCGATGTTGTATGCTGCCACATGCAAATCTCACCCCCCGCGGGTTAGGGGGAAGAATTTACCCGATGCTCCCCCGCATGTCGTAAGAGGCGACTAACGGATTCTGTTTCTCCTTTTACCCTTGTTAAGTGTTTCTTGTATAGAATATAGTCAATGTTTGTACAGATTTTAGTCAAGCAGTATGTAAGAAATGTTAAGTCCTTTGTACTGGAAACTTGCATTCTCCCAGTAAGGTCATATATTGTACTACGTTGCAAGCCCCTGGAGCAATTTTTTGATTAGTGCTTTTGTGAACGGGAAACAATTAACAAGTGGCTCTATCCCACCCCCCCCCCCCCCCCCTTTCCTCGTCGCGATATAACCTTGAACGGTTGAAAACGACGTTAAACACCAAAAAAGAAAGAAAGAAAGACATGCAAATCTCCGGAGTTGGCCTACTCAGCGCTTTATGTGACCCCCACTTCCACCGAAACACACCCCCCCTCCTCCCTTTGACGCATGTACCAACGATCGACAAGTGATTTACGCCGAAGTACAATCATCCTGGACTCAACCACCGGACACATACATTATCCAGGGGTAGGGATTAGCTGACCACTATTGCTGCCTGACCCTCGCACGTCGACCGCGCATTGCAGTACATTTTGTTCTCGAGCATTCACGAGGTCATTCACCGGTTCATAGTCCCCATGACAAGTCCACACACTCTGGTACATCACTTGACGAGGCCGCGAGGTGATACCCTGGCTCAGTTTAGTGTTCAGTTTGTACAACAGTCTTTTTTAGCACTTACCGCAGATTAACCTGTCTTTACCAAGAGAGTAAGTGAAGGGTGTGAGAAAATAAACACATCAGGTACAAGGAACTTAGTCGATAAATATCGACAGGGGGCCGACAAATGGTTTAAATGGGAAATGTGTGTATATGGGTGTGGGTTTGAAACAAACAAACAAACCAACCCATGTGAACCCCGGGCCGCAGGCCTTCGATGTAGTGATTGAAAAAAAAGGATGTTCTCAAATGGTTCAATTCTCATTTGGTCTGATTCTCAAATGGTACCGGTATACTCCCCCCCCCCCTGGCCGCAGGCCTAGGAGTAAAATTTTATAGACACTGACCTTCTTCCCAGGGGTCATTGACCCAGTTTTAGCTATGAGAGGTGGTTCGCCCAGAGGCTGTAGAGTATACTGGGGCGGTCTCTTTGATGTCTTGAGAGGAAACTTGGCCAGGGTAGTACATGCACCAGAACTGGTGGACACCAAGGACAAACATGAAATCGAAGCAGTTTGCTTTCAGAGGGAACGGTCGTCAGCAACTCAAACTTCTCTGTTTTCTTTTTTTTTTAAATCTGACTTTCTTTGTGGCCCCCTGACTCCGCCCCCCTCCCTCTATAAGGACCCCCCTCCACAAGGACCGATTTTTGTCAACATTTTAAAGGTCGCTAGAGAGGGGTTCCACTGTATGACCTAACCGCTACTGGCAGACGGCCTCAATCTTCACGCGCAAAGACGAGATTAATAGGTGCTCGGTTTTGGTATTTTGAATTACATTACATTAAACCTTTGTTGGGTTTCATGGTCATGGCAACAGCCATAATAATATTACATGATGTATAATATCATATTTCAGCATATGTGAATTACATGTCATCATACTAAACTGTCATACATTTTTATTCCTACATTATTCTGATTGATCACAACCAAACCTACTATCATTGGACACATCCAAATGCAAGCGCCTGTTCTTGACAATTTAGATCAGTGCAATTTCCTGGGTCGGGCTTTGCCACAGACACTCACGGTTTGGCCTGTAGGTAAAATGTACAATGTATTTTCTGATTTGTGCACAAAAGCTTTTTTTCTTTTTTCTTTTTTTTAACATAACAATGTTTAATGTCACTGTATGTTTAAAAGACCATGGTCATATTTGTAAAAAAAATGTTAAATTAGAAAATAAATAACATTTTGGTTCATGATTTTTCCTACACCTGTGCTAAAGATAAGAAATAAAAATGTCGGGTATATAAGTCACTCAAATACAGCTAGGTATGAATGGCTCGGTTTGAGTTTGTTGCAGTTGACCCTGCACAAAGCGACATATCATGTTTTTGTTGAACAATTTTGACGTCACCCCTCCCATAGGGTGACGTATTTCACAACTTCCTGTGTTACACAAACTCTGTGATGACCAATTTTGACGTCACCCCTCCCATAGGGTGACGGATTTCACAACTTTCTACAGATGAACAATTTTGACGTCACCCCTCCCATAGGGTGACGGATGTCACAACTTCCTGTGTACACAAACTGATGACGTATTTCACAACAAAATGGCGCTGCCCATGGTCAACCTCTAAACTATCCGTATAGAATGGGGGCGTCCTCGCCCCCATAATAATGTTCACCAGAATGGATGTCCGTTGGTTTCAAGGGTTTTTATTGAGTCACTTGAGAAAAAGTGACTCTATGTAATCGGTCAGTGTTAGTCTGTCCGGCCGGCCGCCGGCCGGCCGGCCGTCCGTAGACACCACCTTAACGTTGGACTTTTCTCGGAAACTATCAAAGCGATCGGGCTCATATTTTGTTTAGTCGTGACCTCCAATGACCTCTACACTTTAACGATGGTTTCGTTGACCTTTGACCTTTTTCAAGGTCACAGGTCAGCGTCAAAGGAAAAATTAGACATTTTATATCTTTGACAAAGTTCATCGGATGTGATTGAAACTTTGTAGGATTATTCTTTACATCAAAGTATTTACATCTGTAGCCTTTTACGAACGTTATCAGAAAAACAAGGGAGATAACTAGCCTTTTCTGTTCGGCAACACACAACTTAACGTTGGGCTTTTCTCGGAAACTATAAAAGTGACCGGGCTCAAATTTTATGTGAACGTGACTCATTGTGTTGTGAATAGCAATTTCTTCCTGTCCATCTGATGCCTCATATAATATTCAGAACTGCGAAAGTGACTCGATCGAGCGTTTGCTCTTCTTGTTTTCATTGTGTTTGTCATCTTCCGCTGTTAAAATGCCATGCTGAAAGTGCCACAGTTATTTTGAGGGGACTGTTACTATTTATGGACATTGTAGTCCCTGATCTTACACTTGTTTTTGTGCTAGGGTGACATCTTCTGAGACTCAGTCTTGACCATTAGCATGAGCTGACTAAAAAATGTCTTTCGTAATAAAATAAAAAATGTTTGGGGGCATTTTCTTCACACTCCTAACGCAGCTCACCACAAATCTGTATCCAAACCCTCAAGCAAATTCAAGTTACCGCCCTCAAAACAAACACACTGCTTTCCTACGACAGTACCAGAGTTTGATCGTAACAGTAAAGCTTTGGTCACGTATCAAATATGGACAGCCTGGGTGTTCTCTGTGCCTTTTTGGGAAATTAATTAATAAATAACAAAATTCCAACTCATCACAGCAAGCAGTCACAGTATTGATTTTTGGTATATGACCAATTGGAGGGATGGTCTTATCCGATGTTAAAGCCTGGCCAGATCTGAGACAGTGTGGCGAACAGTTTTTACGAGGCGGGCCGGGTTTTACCAAGTATCAGTCCCTGCACCCACTTCTATATCGCTTGACTGTTCGTCCATCTTTCTCCGTTAGCTCCTGTTCTGATTTGTGCAACAGTTTTAAATATATCGTTACCAAAAAGGAACAAAGTGAGATGAGTAAAACAGCTTATTTTGCACCCAGTTCCGTCATTTCACCGTCTTTTCAGATAGCTTTCTATCTTTCTACCTCCAGTAGTTCCTGACCTAATTAATGTTGTGCATCAGATTCATAGATAATACATCGGTACTATAGAAAAAAAACTGTTAACGGGTAAGGAACATAAATTAAACAGTTCGTTTTGCACCTATCTCTGTCATTTCACTGTCCTTTTCATCTGTCTTTCTCCCTCCAGTTCCTGTCCTGATTTGAGCATCAGTTTCACAGATAAGATATCGTTATTGAAACGTAGGCAAGGACAACGAACAAGACAGTCGATTTTGCACCCAGCTCTGTCATTTCACTGTCCTATTCATCTGTCTTTCTCTCCAGTTCCTGTCCTGATTTGAGCATCAGTTTCACAGATAAGATATCGTTACTGAAAAGTAGGCAAGGACAACGAACAAGACAGTCGATTTTGCACCCAGCTCTGTCATTTCACTGTCCTATTCATCCATCTGTCTCCCTTCAGATCCCGTCCTAAGTCATACATTAGCTGTACAGATAAAATGTCGTAACTGAAAAGACGAGAGTAGTAGAAATGTGAATAATACAGTTGATTTTTAATGAGGGAGTTTGAGTGCTTTGGAGAAGTTCATTTCAAATTGATGAGTTCTGTCGCGAATGGAAACTTTTGCAGTTTGCTGTGCATTGAATGAGTATGATGTATGGCAATGGCAATTTTTTTTTAACTTAATTGAAAGTCTCAGCCTTTGATGTTTTTTCCTATGGTACTAATTTAGAGACTTGCACTCGGCCGAGATAGGGGTAATATGTGTGTTTCAGCGGGGATTAATTTCAAGAATGAAATATATGGGGGCATCAAAATGGTTGGTTGGGATTGCATGCGTGACAAATTGCTGCTCAAATTCTGCGCAGTAGTCTTCCTTGATAATTGTGAGTATTCAACCAGGATCATGACTCGCTGTCCGATGAAATAAATTGTTAAAAAGGTACATTTCTTCCCGTGATAACAGTTTGGCTTACTCCCTCAGATCTGCCCAGGGCTTTACGTTGGGGGTCCACTTGGAATCGTACGAAAAATCAAAGTGCTGGTTTCTTTGTGTCTATCAGCTAAAACAAATAAAAAATCTGAAAACATTCAAAACAGCCTGACTGTGGATTTGTGGTATATGTCCATATGTCCATTTGTGGAATGATGGTCTTATCCCATGTTAAATCCTGCCCAGATCTTCGATGGTGCTTGGTGAGCCGAACTTATCACGGGGAGGATACTGCCTTCAATGGGGACAATGACAAGGTCTCCAGTGTGTGTCTGTGTGTCTGTGTTTGCACTTTTCTTATTGTTTTCTCATCTTTTCTCTTCTCCTTGACATTCCTTAGCGGAGAAACAAACAATTTGTTGAAGCGCGTGATGAGAAAGAAGAGTGGTTTTGGCATGTCACATGTATTAGTGCTTGCCGTCGGAGGATTTCTGCCATTCCCAAAATGAATCTCAGCGAAAGGGGAGTGACACCTCGTTTTATCACGACGTCGCTTTCAATCCGTTTCCCCCCGGGGGGGATAAGGAGGATGGAGGGGAGGTCGGTTGGAGGTTTGGGGACATCCTCGAGGACAGCTATCGGTCATGTTAGTTAGGTGCATTATTAACATTTTTCCAGGTATGTAAATGTGCGTGCATGCGACGGCCACGGGTAAACTTTAATTGCAGACTCAAAGACAGTGTTCCATATCCCATGCACCCTTGTGTCACCACTGTGGTACGTAAAAGACCTCCTTCATTCTGCCTGGAGTGCAGGTGGCTGATAAGACGTAAACACGCACGCCTAGGTATATATAGCGCGACTCGGTTGCTGCTAGCTTTCCACTTGGAGGAAGAGACCTGAATTTAAGGAAAATGACAATACAAATTAGAAGAATTTTGTTTACATGTGCACGCAGTGGAAGACAATGAGGTCGGGATGGGGAGGTGGTTCGGGGCTCGAGGACATCTTCGAGTACAGTTATAGGTCATCTGAGTTCGGTGCATTATTACATTTTTTTCCAGGTATGTATAATTATGTTTGTATACAGTGGAAGGTAAGGAAGGTGTCTTTTGAGGACTGTTATTGGACATGTAAGTTAGGTGCATCAAAGTTTTGTTGCTTTGTTGTTGTTTTTGTTCTCTAGATTCCTCTGTTTGTTGATATTAATGTTGTCATGTACGCCATCATGTACATTTGTGTTTTGTTGTATTTGTCACTTTGGGTCACTTTAGATAAGATTTTGCTTGAGTTTCTGCCAAGATTGTTTGCGTATTATTGTTTCACGATATTTATTTTTAATAAAACCATGTTTAAAATACACACACACACACACACACACGCACACACACACACACACACACACACACACACACACACACACACACACTCAATCAGGTACGTTTGTTTGTTTTTTGGGTTTTAATGTCAATCAGGTACGTACGTGTTCACACTCTGGAATATAAGTTGGGTGGAATGGAGGTGGGTCAAGGTTTCGTTGACACTTTCGAGGACTCTCATCGTCCATTGACATGCATCATTAATACCAACCCTTTTTTCAGCTAAATATGAGTGCACTCTGTACATAATAAAGAGGAAGGAGAATGGGCTGAGAAGGGGGCATTGGGCTGACGCTTGGTGGACAATTTCGAGGACAGTTATCTGTCATCCGAGTTGGGTGCACTTGATTCATTTATTTTCAATTACGCAGTTGCCGCTTAGGACACCAAATCTGACTTTTTTTGCACGTGCACTTTTAAGCCTTGTACTGGCGAAGACATGCAGGTCGTGATCACGAGAGAAGAAAACGACGCACCCAGCTAGTGTACATTTGCTATGTGAGCTTTTAAGTTGCAATGTTAATGAATCTCGTTTAATTGCAGTCTCTTTTTAAGCTCTTTGCCCTGTGTGGTTTTATGTTATTGTTTTTCTAGTGGCAAGCTTGGCTAATTATGTTTAAATGTGACTTTTTTTTAAGAGCTCGCGGGCGCACGCTTGCCCGCAAACACACGCTCACACACACACACACACACGCACACCCACACTCACACGCACGCACGCTCACACACACACACACACACACACACACACACATGTCCATCTCCTCTCCCTCATCCCATCATATCCCTTCCCTCTTATTACCCTTTACCCACAAGTGCCACACCTAAAACAATACGTTACGCCACAATCCTGAGCGGGGTGAAGGGATCAGGCAGTTGACAAGCTCACGAAAGTAGCAGAGGAGGACGGTCCATCATCGTTAAAGGGAACCGTGCGCGACAGGTCACGGTTAGTCGCTTGCTGAAGCTATCGGGGGGGGGGGGGGGGGGGGCTCCTTGCTTACCTGTCCTCCTCACCTTGATGTGTCGCCCTTGTTTTACCTGTTATCTGAACTCTTACCTGGGGCCCCTGTCTTCACAACCTGTCTGTACTTTGTGCAGTGTACGACTTGCAAGGTGTGGCCGCGAGGGCGAGGAGTTTGGACTCCTTCATTTCTGATTTCGTGGTTCTGTAATGATGTACGATACCGATATATGCACAGCCTGGGGGTGACCTAACGATTCATTTTCTACTGCTGATGACTGTGTTGAAGTCACCGAGTAAAGTGGACTTGAGGATGTGGACTACTCAGTCGGAGCTGTTGGTGTAAACAATGTTTTATTACTCACTGTTTACTGTTGGAGCTGTTCGTCGTATGACATCGACAACCATTAGGCGGTGAAACTAGGTTGCTGCGTGGTGCGTTGTTATGGTGTGAGAGATAGGGAATCGGTTGAAGGTTGTCTTGTCTGTGGATTTTAGGTGGACGTCATAAAAGTGTTCACTATGGTGCCGAGGGCAGCTTTTAGTTTATCGCAGTATAGATTTTTTCAACGTTATGTTCGTATGACTACCGATAGACAGGAAAGCATGTCACAGCGCTGTGTGATTCAGATTATGTGACCTCGTTTGACACCATTGTTGGTTAAGTTGGGTGTTTGTGTACCTCAGTTGAATGCAGGCATCTTATTTTTTCTGTGCAGGAGGCGTGTTCTCACAAAGAGTTTTGTTAATCTGAAGCTGTAGATTGTTCTTTTTGGTGCGTATTGCAGAGCTTTTTGGCAATAGGTGGTTTAGACAAATTCTCAGTTGAAATAACGCGAGATAATCTTTTTAATCGAAGACCAGTGTTGTCATGCTGAGATAAACAAAAATCCAGCAATGAAAAAGGGTATGTGATTCTCCTGAGGTGTCTGCGATTACGGTGCACCGTAAAGACAGGCTAAACGGAAAACCAATGACAGTGCTCGCCGGGGTGTCTCACGTTGACGTGGCCAAGTGGCAGAGGACCGAAGAACGAAAAGAGCCAGCCGACTGGTGACCCTGACGATGTTGCAGTATCCCCAGATGGTTGATGAGCGACAGAGGCTGAGAGGCTAGGCAGCATCAGTCAGTCACTCCGTCATCGCCCCGGCCGGCGGTCAAGCTTAACGAGTCTGGCAGAGGATTGTAACTACTGGACCAGTTGACCGCCACTTAGGCTTCGTTGACAGTGTGTCCTTGCCGCCTTTTGCGTCATCGTGTCACTTTCTCCCATACGCTACTGGACGAAAGGTGGCTTAGCTTATTCCGCGCTAGTTGTGTATAGCGTGGCAAAACTCAGGTGTCCCCAAAGAGGACTTCTTTTTGTTTGTTTTGAAATAGGCGTTTTTACCACTGCTTGGGATATCTTTGGACTTTTTTGTGCGTCTCTCACATAGATCTGTACATCCGACTTAGGAGAACTTTCTCATCAACTCTGAGAAATTTGTAGTACTTCAATTTTTCTTCTTTTTCAAAGATATTTGATAAAATGTTTCAGTGTATGAACTGGAACCAGCTGTGTCCCAAAGAACTTTCAACTTAGTAATTGTTGAAATACGAATTTGTTCGAACTTGATCCTGATAAAAAGAATTTACTTCTGAAGACTGAAAAGCAGCGACTGTTGGAGTCATTAGTCGAGACATAGTGCATCTGCGGTACATGTGACTGAAGCAGCGACGTTCTGGTGGAAGAAAAAACAAGAACTAAGTGAAACAATTTAATTTGTTGACGGTGGTCGTTTGTTTTGCCAGCGTGCTTTGTGAACAGGCGTGGGTAAGTTTTACAGCGTCAGTGTGACACTTTGTCGTCGTTTGTGTATGTGTTACTTATTGTTGACCCTTTGCTTTTTGTCTGTGTTGTTGTTGTTGTTGTTGTTGTTGTTGTTGTTGTTGTTGTTGTTGTTGTTGTTGTTGTTGTTGTTGTTGTTGTAATAATTGCATACACATTGCGTTGTGTTTGGAAGAATCAGATTGTTGATCTTTTGCAGTTCTTTTAACCTGGCTTGAGCAAATACATGCTTCTCTTCAAAATCGGACACCTTTATAAATTGGGGCTTGACCGAATTAAGTAAGATGCAAAAGTAAAGAATTCGAAAGGTAATGACACGGTATCCACTTCGCTTTGTCAGATACCCACATGGACGTGGTTTTCATTGAGAATACACGTTGACACCAGATGCGCGTGAACTGTATATATATATATATATATATATATATATATATATATATATATATACGCCTGTTACATTTGTCACATGATAATTTACATGCACCCACTAAGCTATAAGCTCTTGTAATACTGTCCTATCACAACCGAACACGCTGAGCATGTCTGTTATACAGGAGACTTACTATGTGCTAACTTACATGTGCCAAATAAACACACACACACACACACACACACACACACGCGCGCGCGCACGCACGCATGCTCACACATATATACACAGACACACGCACGCACGCACGCACGCACACACACACACAGACACACACGCACGCACACACACACACACACACACACACACACACACACACACACACAGAAGAAAGGTTAGATACTGGAACGCTTAATCATAAACAACAAAACATTCATTATTACATCACCTCACAGTCTTAAAATTGGACGGATAAACACATTATGATGCAGGGAAAAGAACTTAAGGGCCTAAAAATGGGAATTAAATTCATGTTCTTGCTCTCCGCAAGCGATGAGATTTTGACTGCTTCTCTTTTGAAGCTACGGATGAAAAGTACTAAATATGTTTTTGCATGTAAAGCAAATATCGGAAGCTCACTTCCGTTTCAAGTGAGGTATTATTACTCGGCGTTGAATGAATTTTGTGCAGGTGTTTTTGTAATTCGTTATATTTTAAAGTCAATGTAGATGGATAGGCAAGGGCATACATTTCTTGGTTTTCTCCCAAGGGAATGAAACCTTATTTTAATGTTGCCAGTAAGTGTCTCATGCCTGTCAAAGAGGACTGGGTGGCCGAGTGGTAACGCACTTGCGAGAGGTTGCGAGTTCGACCCTGTGTCAGGGCGTTAGCAATTTTCTCCCCCCTTTCCTAACCTAGGTGGTGGGTTCAAGTGCTAGTCTTTCTGATGAGACGAAAATTGAACCGAGGTCCCTTCGTGTACACTACATTGGGGTGTGCACGTTAAAGATCCCATGATTGACAAAAGGGTCTTTCCTGGCAAAATTGTATAGGCATAGATAACAAGAGGCGAAGCCTTCAAGGCTCACGTAAGAAATAAACAAACAGTAACACAAACTCAATCACTCCGTCACACATACACACCCACACACACAGTAAGCTTAGGTGACACTGTGCAAGAAAGAGAGACACTAGATCTAGATCTGTCTGTCTGCATGTAGCCTACTTACAGGGACACGACTGCCAAATAGTCTCGGCCCGCTCAAAATAACAATGACCGAGACCACACACACCACGCGAGAGAGAAAGACTACAGGGAGGCATGCCGTCATGATGCATTAATTGACGTCAAACACTTTTGACCGTGACGTAATCTTATGCGAGCTTTATCCATAGTCTTGGATAACCACTCAC
>NC_090245.1:40645306-40657806 GCF_037325665.1 Littorina saxatilis | reverse complement strand
ATTTTACATGACATTAAACCTTTCTTGGGGTTCATGGTCATGGCAACAGCCATAATAATATTATATCATGTATAATATTACATTTCAGCATATTTGAATTACATGTCATCATACCAAACTGTCATACATTTTTATTCCTACATCATTCTGATTGATCACAACCAAACCTACTATCAGTGGACACATCCAAATGTAAGCGCCTGTTCTTGACAACTTTTAATCGATCTAAAAATAGCAACTTGCTGGGCCCTTTGCCGCCAACAGACACTGTTTGGCCTGTAGGTAAAATGTACAATGTATTTTCTGATTTGTGCACAAAAGCTTTTTTTCTTTTTTCTTTTTTTTAACATAACAATGTTTAATGTCACTGTATGTTTAAAAGACCATGGTCATATTTGTAAAAAAAATGTTAAATTAGAAAATAAATAACATTTTGGTTCATGATTTTTCCTACACCTGTGCTAAAAATAAGAAATAAAAATGTCGGGTATATAAGTCACTCAAATACAGCTAGGAATGAATGGCTCGGTTTGAGTTTGTTGCAGTTGACCCTGCACAATGCGACTTATCATGTTTTTGTTGAACAATTTTGACGTCACCCCTCCCATAGGGTGACGTATTTCACAACTTCCTGTGTTACACAAACTCTGTGATGACCAATTTTGACGTCACCCCTCCCATAGGGTGACGGATTTCACAACTTTCTACAGATGAACAATTTTGACGTCACCCCTCCCATAGGGTGACGGATGTCACAACTTCCTGTGTACACAAACTGATGACGTATTTCACAACAAAATGGCGCTGCCCATGGTCAACCTCTAAACTATCCGTATAGAATGGGGGCGTCCTCGCCCCCATAATAAACCAGTTGGTCTAAGAGGACGTTAAACCCTAATAGTCAGCCCCCTTATTGTTTATGTACCTGTCCGTGCCTGTTGCCAGACTCAGAACCATGTATTTACAGGCTTCTGATCTTTGGGAATTCATATGAATGCATAAGGGCTCTCTCTCTCTCTCTCTCTCTCTCTCTCTCTCTCTCTCAGATCGAGATATTTTACTGAAATCTCCTACTCCCCTTTTCGATTGACGTTAGGCTAGTAATTGTTCTTAGCTTGAAATAGTGTGAAGGACAGATGACGATTTGTTTAAACTTCACGGTTAAAACATTATGTCAAGTTTCATTAGTGGGGGTACTCCCCGTGCAACTTATATCGAGCAGGCTTTCAATGTTTGCCTAGCTTGGACATGCACGGGTTTGTTTTTTTTATCAAAGAGAAAAACTGATGCAGGGGCCTGTGGTTGAAGCTTCAGCGATCAGCACTGATCAAGAGTGACAGTTTTCAAGATCTTCCTCGCGTTTTGTCGGTCCCTCTTTGCTTTTCTCCCTGCTCCCCAATTCCGTGCGCAAACGCTCTTTTTGTCTCCAGTCTCAGCATATCTCTCTCTCTCCCCCTTTATCTCTCTCTCTCTCTCTCTCTCTCTCTCTCTCTCTCTCTCTCTCTCTCTCTCTCTCACTCTCACTCTCACTCTCTCTCTCTCTCCCCCTTTATCTCTCTCTCTCTCTCTCTCTTTCTCTCTCTCTCTCACTCTCTCTCTCCCCCTTTATCTCTCTCTCTCTCTCTCTCTCTCTCTCTCTCTCTCACTCTCACTCTCTCTCTCCCCCTTTATCTCTCTCTCTCTCGCTCTCTCTCTCTCTCTCATATATATATATATATCACTCTCTCTCTCTCTCTCTCTCTCTCTCTCTCTCTCTCTTTATAATTCATCCTACCTATCCTTGTCAGCATTATGCAATGCCGTATTCTTTGACCCCCATCTCTCTTTATTTATTTCCTACATGGAAAATCAGGCTATCGCCTAACTGTACTGCGTTTCCTCCCTCCCTCCTAATCCACCCCCCCCCCCCCCCCACCCCACTCCACAAATCTTCTCTCTCTCCTCCCCCTCTTCTAGCCCCATCTTGCTAAGGTCCCCCGCCTTCTCCTCCTCTCCCCCCCCCATCCCCCATCAGCCCCCTCCCCATGTCGCTCTCCGAGTATTTATGTTTGTGGCGAAGTAAAAATCATTGTTAGAGGTGACAGGTGCGCGTTTGTCAGTGCCTTCTGCGCGTCAGGTCTGCCACGGGAGACCACCCGCCTGTTACGCCCACTTTTGGGGGCGGGGGCTCGCTAGCAGTTTTACGGGGTACGGGTGGGTTAGGTGGGGGACGGGTGTGTTTGCGTGTGTGTGAGAGAGAAAGAGAGAATATGTGTGTGTGTGTGTGTGTGTGTGTGTGTGTGTGTGTGGACACAGAGACAGGCAGACAGATAGAGAAAGTACGTTTTTGAGAGAGAGAGAGAGAGAGAGAGAGAGAGAGAGAGAGAGAGAGAGAGAGAGAGAGAGAGAGAGAGAGAGAGAGAGAGAGAGAGAGAGAGAGAGAGAGAGAGAGAGAGAGAGAGAGAGAGAATGACAGTGAAAGACACAGAGAGACTGATGCACCAACTGAGAGTGACAATGTTTGTATTGATTTGTGACAGAACCGAGCCGCCAGTGTTTCGGGTTACATGTGAGTGTGTGCATGTGCAGTCTATAGACCCATCAGGTGCCGAAACAAAACTGACTGTCAAAATGCAGTAAATTCTGAATCACTTTGTCTCTGACTCGCTCTGTCTCTCTCTCTAACTCTCTCTCTCTCTATAACTCTTTGTCTCTTTCTGTCTGTGCGTCTGTATCTCTCTGTGTGTCTCTCTCTGTCTGTCTGTCTGTCTGTCTGTCTCTCTCTCTCTCTCTCTCTCTCTCTCTCTCTCTCTCTCTCTCTCTCTCTCTCATTCATTTTGCACGTGTCTCCATGTTCGTTTGTGCTATGTGTGAGAATGTGAGTCTGAGCGCGTATGTGTCTGTGGGCGTGACTAGTTTTTTTTATTTTTTATTGTTAAGCTTTGATCCAACTGATTCAACTTTCAATACAAGGCATGGCTTCACTAGGGGCCGCGTTAAGCCAGCCATAGTCGTTTCAGTAATCTGATTTATGGGATGCTGTTCGCCGCGCGCGCACAATTGAAAGTGACTGAGAAGGAATGGCGAAAGAAAGAGAAGTTACCGGTAAAACGACTTGACATGAGAAGTTGGCAGGCGGTGGTTTCGACTCAAGTTGAGCTGAGCAGACGAGCGAGAGTGGTGACGAGGGCGAGGGGGTACGGGGTTGGGGCAAAGAGGGTAGAAGCTGAGATTGAGGTAGCTGAGAGAGAAAAAGAGAGAGCAATTTACAACAAGAACGATTAAAAGAAACTGTGTCAGAGAGAAAAACATATAGATATAACTGTTACAGAGAAAGTCAAGAAATCACAGTCAGGGAAGAGAGAGACTGAGATGCAGAGACTGAGAGGGATAACCCGGCCAGAGAATTTGGAGAGAGACAGACAGACGGACAGATAGACACAGAGAGCTAGAGACAGAGTACTCAGAGAGAGAGAGAGAGAGAGAGAGAGAGATTCAGAAGTTACAGAGACCCAAATAGAGAAAGAGAGAGCTCGACTGAATGAGTGGCAGGCAGCTGAAGGAAGGGAGGGAATCGAGGGTAGAGTGTTGGGGAGAGTTGTCTGCTGCCAAGACGCCAGTGATAAGCATGATAAACGACAGTGATGGATCCCGCCAATGATGTCACCATGGCAACTGTCTCCCGGCATCAGCCTCGATTGGGAACATATCATTTGCGGAGGTTCCGCCGAGTCGCTCCCCCCTGACAATGAGTTATGATGTTTTTGTGAAAATGCCAAGATTCTTTTGACAGCGAAATTATCATAAATCTTTTGTTGGCTGCCCCGCATCGGCCCATAAATATTTTGATGGAGGCTAATCGCTTCATTATGACGGGCGGGAGAGGTCGAGAGTCTTGCAGAAAGTTCCGGGGGGGGGGGGGGGGGGGATACGTTGGACGATTTGAGGGGGGAGGGGGGCGCTCGAGAGAGGAAGGGGGAGTAGGTGAGAGAGGGACTGTGTCGGAGGGGGAAGGGGGAAAATTCACTGAGGGGGGGTGGGACTGTTTACAACACACGTAAGGATATGAAGGTGGGGGGGGGGGGGGTAGACTTTAGGGGAGTGTGTGTGTAGGGGGAGGGGTGTGTAGACTGACGACAATAGTGAGGACATTGTTTGGCAGCGATGCCCTATATTTCTATTGTGTAAATCCTGGCGGCGACTGACAGATCAAGATGCTAAAGATATCAGTGAGACAAAAGTTACGCTGTTACAGCGACCAAGCCCGTCCTGTCTTATTTCAGCACAACAAACACCACCACCCTTTACCTCCCGCATCCCTACCCCATACCCTCTCCTTCCTTCCTCCGCCACAACCCCCAACCTTCCCTCTCCCATCCCCACTCATACCCTTTTCTTTCTTCTTCTTTCGTAACTATACCTTCTAAAGACTTTATTGTGTTTGTGGTGTCACACCGTATGCGTATTTATACAGAACAATGAAGAGTGTTTTTTCCTCTGCACCCTGCGCCATCACAATATAGGCAAGTGCATGTCTGACTTGCAGGCAGGCAGGCAGGCAGGCAGGCAGGCAGATAAGATACCGAGCCAACAGGAATACATTTTGGTATATATGTGTTATTCTTCGCCCGCGTTGGGTGCACGTGCATTTGTCATCATTTCTCGCGACGCTCGGGACAGTTTAGCCGGGAGAGATCTGCAATTCGAGTGAGATGGATGGCGCCCGGCCCGTGGAAATATAAGCTATTATGAGATTTTGATGGGAGATTCTACTTTCTGTCAGACCGCAACCGTACAAGTTTAATTCATTTGCATGTCATGTCCGCGGGTGAAATACTCTTTTTGTTATTGCCCTCTCTCTCTCTCTCTCTCTCTCTCTCTCTCTCTCTCTCTCTCTCTCTCTCTCTCTCTCTCGGTGCGGCCCCCAGAGATTGTTTGCGTTTGACCATCAATCAAACGTTGCCCGGGAAATACAGAAGGGTCCATTATGAGGCGAGAGGGGTGACGGGTGTGTTTGTCGCTGCATGTTTGTTTTCAGTGATGGCTGCTGCTGAAAGTTTTTGTGACACACTGACAGTGATTTGAGTTGGGTTGGGTGGGATGGAAACACTTTAAGATGGAGGGTATGATGTAACAATGGAAACCATTAGAAAAATTGATTGACTGAATTAAAGCAGATTTATATCTACCCGATTGTACAAAATAGGAAGCGTATGGAACCATTCCTGGCTTTATTGATAGTACTGGGGTTTAGAATTTGATTATCCGACAAAATCGGCGTATAGTCATACACGTAAAAACCCACTAGATGCTAAAAATACAAATTCATGTGGGAGTTTCAGCCCGTACCGGAACGCAGAAGAAGAAGAAGAATTTACTTAAAATTGGTCGTCTGAATGGTTGGTGTGTCTGTCTGTCTGTCTGTGTTGATGTGTCTGTGTGGAGGGTATTTGGGGGTGAAGGTTGTTGGCGGTTGAGGGAGACAAGTGCACAAGGACATGTTGAAAGAAGTTGATGTGAGATCAGTCAGTACAGATACCGGCAGGATTGGAAGGGGCTTTCCTTGACAGAGAACAGATAGGTAAGTCAGGTTGGTTGTTAACCACAGTGTTGACAGGTGTGGAGGGGGGAATACCTGGCAGGTATGAGCGCCAGGACAGGTAAGGCGACAGGTTAAGCACCTACACCACCACGCTGCTAAACACCCATGTCACACTTCACAACGTCTTTATGAACCGTGGCTGACAGTTATTTCTGTTAGTGTGTGTGTGTGTGTGTGTGAGTGTGTGTGTGTGTGTGCGTGTGTGTGTCGGTTAGGCTGTCTGTGAGTGCGCGTGTCTGTGACGGTGTGTGTCGGAGTGGCTGTCAGTGTGTCTCGGTGTGTCTGTACTTTCTGTGTGTGTGTGGATGTGATACGTATGTGTGCGCGCACGCGTGTGTGTGTCTCCGTGTGTGTCCGTGTGACAGTCTAGACAGAGAGATTATGGTGATGATGATGACATCCCATTTTTTATGCCGAGTTCTCATTGTACCTGGAACAAAAACATAACAGGTTAAAACTGCCCGTACTTTAAAAACAAAAAACAAAACGCCAGACAACTGTATGTGCACTTGCCCCACAGTCTTGACATGTTCTGTAGCCATCAGCGGCTGCAGTCGCGACATTAACGGCATCTTCCAGGCAAAGCCAGGCAGTTTGCATTGATCATCCAGCTTTCACTCCAGCATGCTTGTTGGATGTGTCTGATATAGGCAGTTCTCGTCTGTATTCTGCTGTTTGAGCACTGGCAAAGAACGTATATATTATCGTCTTGATTCTGCTGATTCAGCACTTGCAAAGAACGTATGCGGAATTCATTTGCCTGATATAGGTAATTCTTGTCTTTATTCTGCTGATTCCGTATTTGCAAAAAAACGTATGTGAACTCAATTGCCAGATATAGGCAATCATCTTCTTTATTCTGCTGATTCCGCACTTGCAGAGAACGTATGTGAACTCAATTGCCTAATGCAAACAATTCTTGTCGTCCACGGTACATTTTGTGATGTTCGTCTTCGTGTTCTCTCTCTCTCTCTCTCTCTCTCTCTCTCTCTCTCTCTCTCTCTCTCTCTCTCTCTCTCTCTCTCTCTCTCTCTCTCTCTCTCTCTCTCTCTCTCTCTCTCAGTCTCTCTCTCTCTCTCTCAGTCTCTCTCTCTCTTTCTCTCTCTCTCTCTCTCTCTCTCTCTCTCTCTCTCTCTCTCTCTCTCACACTCTCTCACTCTCTCTCTCGAAACACAAAAGTCATAAGTTTTGCTAAATATTTATTCCTGGCATGGAAAGCGAGGCAGAAGAGACTTGATGTGTGATTCACGACCAGCAAAATGCATTCCTCATTGTTACCGTTACCAGGAATTGGTTTTGTTTTTGTTTTTTGGTTGATACTCTGTGAGTGCGTGTGCGTGTCTGTCAGCCTGTCTGGCTAGCTGTCTGTATGCCTACTGCCTACTGGGATATGCCGTTTTTCTTGTAGAAGAAAGAATATTTATTTGGGTTTTTTGGTTTTTGAATGGGCAAACAAATTTGGGGCTTTTTTGATGATGTGTGCAAATCTGCTTGCTATGGTGTATATATTTATACTAGATGATTACCCGCTTCGCCGGGTACCGGCTTCGCCGGGAAGAAGTAGAGCCGAATACCAGGCTGCGCCTGGGACCCGGCTTTGCCGGGTGTACGCCGGCTTCGCCGGCGCACGAAGGAAAGGAGATAAACGCGCAAAACACTGGAGACCTTCTATAAATAGTAACGTGCAGTGACCTTCTAAAAATAGTAACGTAGTAACGGGAATATGGATTGACGCCACACGGAGGAAGGGAGATAATCGCGGCTGAAAACACTGGAGAAGATAAGGAAGAGTTACTGGTAGTGGATCCCGACAAACAAAAAAAAACAACAAAAACAAAAAAATCGGTTCAGCGCGCACAGCGCTGTGCGCTGAGAGCACGTGTTGAAATATCTCATCGATGAGGTTGTGTCCGGGGTGTAGCTGAATACGGTGTCAAAATTTGAAAAAGATCCACCGAGAACTTTGGCCGTGCATCGCGAACAGACAGACAGACAGACAGACAGACACTAGTCGTATATATTACCCAATATTGACGGATTGTGTGATGATATCTTCTGCTATGGTCTGTTGAGACAGTGATATCAAAATCGAGACCGGAGGTCGAGATTTTGATATCACTGTCGAAACAGACCAATAGCAGAAGATATTGTCACACAGTCAGTCAATGTTAGATATATTACTAATTCTCTGAACATTTTGTATTTACTGTAAAGAAATTACAAAAGTATTTGTCTCAGTTTTGGCTGTTCCATATCCCTCCCTCTGATTATTATTTCTTTTTGTTCACTCTTTTCTTGTACTTTTCAGTATTTCAAAATGTCTTTTCTTTCAAAAAGTCTTTAGTCACTTGCTCAACTAAATTCTGGGATAATTACATTTTCATATATATTTGTTTGTTTTTAAATGTAGGTGTTTTTGTTTTTGAAGTGGGGAAGCAATAAAGAGGTCGTCGATATCAAAACTGATATCGACGGAAATGTCGTCGATATCACTTTTGCACTGAGCTCAGTTTTGCCCAATTGACCAATGGAAATCCACGTAACATATGAAATAGCAATATATATATATAGATGTACGTATTTACGTGCGGCACGCGCGTGTGTGTGTGTGTGTGTGCGTGTGTGCGTGTGCCTGTATGCTGACTTTATTAGCAGGCATCTGTCAAAAATTGTTACGATCAACGATCACGTCAGTGTAATATCATGTATATACTTTTGATTTGATTACGTGAAATGCTGCTTTTGTACATTTTCTTTTTTTTTTTACCATTGTAAAAACCAATTCACTGGTTATACAATTAAACAATCCATCCATCCATCCATCCATCCATCTGTCTCTCTCTCTCTCTCTCTCTCTCTCTCTCTCTCTATCTCTGTATCTCTTCACTCTCTCTCTCTCTCTCTCTTCACCCTCCGTCTCTGTCTCCCCAATCTTAGTCCAGAGATGCAAATGTTGACCGAAGAAATCATTACGACATAGACCATTATATTAGTCTTCTTCCAGTATTCTACAATAAAGTTTATTGTGCCATTAAACCTTGATTTTCCAGAAGCCTCAAACATGTTGCCAACAAAAGTTTTCGCTAAAATTCATTAATGAGGTAAAGGCCTTTCTGTTAAACGTACCCTGCGCGTTCCGTTATACTAGTTAAAGGTAAATCGAGGTGTGAAAGGTACGTTTATTTGAGAATAGCTACCAAACCAGACCACAATGAGCTGCTATTAAAACCATGTCCCCACTCAGTGGAACCCTTAAACTTAGGCCAAGCCTATATACTTACCAACCCCAGTGTCTTGAGGTGATACGAAAGCTGAGCGGATCGTGTAAGACAGGAACAGTTTTACGGGCAGCATGTTGTGTGATAGATGCGGACAGAATGCCGTAAAGCGATGAAGGCAAAGCTGTCTGCTGCACTTTTATGCGCTCCTTGTCGTCTTTATAACCGCCACAGTGATTGGTCGTGCCATCAACGTGTCACCCCGCCTTCAAACTTTAAAACTTTCATCTCCTTCTGATCTACAGGGACTTGTCACCCATTCAACTCCGCTTGTTATAGGTGTTGCGGCTCGTTTTTTCAATGGGAAGTGGGAGGTTTATGTGTTCCTGAGGGGTTTTTTGTTTTGTTTGGTGGTCGTTCTTTTTTCTGTTCCGTTGTTCCTTTCTTTTCTGTACTTTTTTTGTTTTTGTTGAGTTTTTGTGGGTTTTTTGGGGGGTAAATGGGCGGGGGACCTTGCTTGTCTCGTTTCTGTGTGTTTTAGTGGTCCTGTCTCCTCCATCCCCAAGCCACCCCTCCCCCTCTTTCGGGTCTTCCAACACAATCTTTTCCTCCTTCTTACAAACTTCTGTTTTCCCCAGTTTAAGCCCCTCCCCGGCCTTTCCATTCAATTTAATGCTTTCGTTCTTCGATTTTGTGTTTGTTGATGTTTTCTTTTTTTTTGTTATTTTGCTTCTGTCTTGTGTCTTGTGTGTTGGTATAACTGAATAGACATGAGTGCTGTAGCAAAACAAGAGGAGTTGCTGGATGTGAGTCTGTCAAGTCATATTTTATGACCTTTTAAATTAGTGGTAATGCGGGAGCGACCATTCGCTGTTTATGTTCCAGTCGATAGTCCGACTTATAGATCAAGTGATATTCGTCGATGATTGTTTTGTGACTATAGATTTTAAGACTGGTATTAATTGAGCGAAGTTGACTTTGCGACGCCTACTTCACCAAGCTCGTTGCACGAAACTTTAACACTGAATTTTCGGTACTTTTTACACCCCCGGTATAGGGGTACGGGTGTGTATAGGATTCGGTCGATGTGTTTGTTTGTTTGTTTGTTTGTGTGTGTGTTTGTGTTCGCATATAGATCTCAAGAATGAACGGACCGATCGTCACCAAACTTGGTGAACAGGTTCTATACATTCCTGAGACGGTCCTTACAAAAATTGGGACCAGTCAAACACACGGTTAGGGAGTTATTGGTGGATTAAGATTCTACAAGGACTTATAGAGGGACATATTAATGGTCAAAGGGAAATAACCTTCTCAGTTGGTGGCAGTGAGAATGGTAAGGACGGGGGTGTTTTTCCTACCTCGGAGGAATTTCTTGTTTTTTTTAATTTCTGCTGGATATTTATTTTATTGTAACTTGGGAGTATTTGTCTGAATGTTTTGTAATTTTGTGTTGGTGGTTTCGTTGTTGTTATTGTTCTTACCCCACACTGCCCAAAACTTTTGTCTGTTCAAATCTGCCATTACTTGAAGATTTTGAGTATTTTGTCGAAGTTCTTGTTATTAGAAATGTTTCACACACACACACACACACACACACACGCACACGCACACACACACGCACAAACACACACGCTTCTGTCAACACCATCACCCTCATTACAACCCCACACACTTCCATCATCCCCCGCCCCCCCCCCCCCGCCCCCCCTATACACACACCCCTCCTTAACTACCCCCACCCTCCTCTCCAACGTGTAGGTGAAATGATTGATGTGAGAGTGGAGTTATTGACTCTAGCGTGGCGAGTGGGTTGCATGATGTATTGCGATCTCTCATCATCACTGGGGCTGGCTTATTGTTTTCACTCTCATTAATCACACACATTCGTGAGGGCCCCACAGACAGGGCTTAGCATCCATAATATAGCAGCTCCCCCCCCCCCCCCTTTCCACTTCTCTTAAGCTCGCGAACATTCTTTGTCTCTGCCACTCATAAGATCCAGCCATATTGTTCTTTTATTACTTTTTTGTAAAATTCTTGATCATCCTCTGCCCCCACACAACCTTTCTTCTGCCCCCCCCCCCCCCCCCTTCCCCATGCCCTAGAACTTTCTTTGGCTTTGTTATCCTAAGTTCTAGCAATATTGTTCTTTAAATTAATTGTTGTAATATCAGCAAACCGATTCTCCCCCCTCCCCCTTTTTTCCCCTTCCCCACCCGAAACCCACGAACTTATTTTGCCTGTGCTCCCTCTACATTCCAGTCGTACCGTTCTTATTTTTCATTCTTGTCTATCTGTTGTACTCCCCCCGCCCCTACTCAGTCCTAATTCCTTTCGTTTCTCTGCATGTGCTTCTTTCCAGTAACATCCGTATTGTTCTTTTACTGCTTTCTTTTCTTTCTGTTTTCTTTCTCTTTTACGTTTACTTGGCCATTTTTGTCTTTCTATGTTCGCGCTGCGATTTTTGAAGATAATGTTGCCTTTATTTGGGTTGCCTGGCCAACTCATCGCCAGTTTTGGGCAGATCTGCAGAGAAACCGTTGTGTTAAGCGTTGTTAGGGAGTCTGTCTGTCTGACTGTCTGTCTGTCTGTGAAAGAGAGAGAGGGAAAGGGAGACGGAGCGAGTCTGTAAACAAGGGAGTGAGAATGAGAGAATAATTATGAGCTTGCAAAACTAAGTATTGGCTTTTTTCTTCTTCTTCTTTGTTTGCTTTATTTATGAATAATAACTTAATTTTGGATTCCTTTTTGCTTAAAGCTTTTAGAAAAATATCTGGACAGAAAGGATGAGACTTGCGTTCCCTATATAAACGGGAAACATGTTTCATGTGAAAAACAATACGTTAAGTGCCTCCTCAAATTGGTGTAAGTGACATAATTATTCATGCTGCGTTGAAGCTGATTATGCCTGGTGTATATCATGCGATAACCGATATGGTGCTGTAATTATCATTTGTCATGCAGGTTTGTAAAATATGGTTTGGTTAAATCATTATGGCTTCACTATTAGATTTCTTTTCCTATTAATAATCTTTATTGCGTATACATTTTTTTGGCAGTATTGGTTAGTTTATTAAACGTTATGCGTCCGTGTAAATGTGGTGCCTTGCCAACAATACAGAAAGATTAACGACTGTACAGAATATTACTTGCAGACGAGTAAATACAACAGTGTCGTTAGCATTGTTTATATCTGAACACTTAACGTTACTAAGTATTTTTTCTTTTGTGAAAAGTGGGTGGTCAGCACTCAGCAGCTCGGGAGTACGTTTGAATATATATATTTTCGATCCAGTGCGTGAGAGCCATTAAAAGATCTCTCCAAGCTTTTTTGAGCACCCATCTGGTTAAACATATACGACGAGCTAAAAGCCCTGCTGTTTCATGTGAAGAATAGGTATTTTCTACTGAACTGCTGTTCTGCAATTCCCACTACAGTGGAAAAGTGTTTCTTTAGATGGTTTTGCCGCTCTGATGAAGCTGAACCATCGACCTCTTATACCTCCTCATTAAAGCAATTCTCTTAGCTCAAGCTGATGTTTTTCTCTAGTGTCTTACCCTACGGCTTTGAGCTTTAAATAGACGACGTTTGGACGTTTGGAAGAAAGGTTTAAGGTTTTTATGCGCTGTGGGGGAGTTGTATTCCTTGAAGGTATGGCAAGAATGTAAACGCGCGGATGGTGTCACAGTGGACAGAG
>NC_090245.1:40633355-40640106 GCF_037325665.1 Littorina saxatilis | reverse complement strand
GTCCCTTCGTGTACACTACATTGGGGTGTACCAAATACCCGTGTGACTTGGAATAATAGGCCGTGAAAGGTGAATGCTCGCCCTAATAGGCTTGAGGTTTGCTGGTCGATATGAATGCGTGATATTATATTGTGTAAAAAAATTCCATCTCACACGGCATAAATAAATCCCTGCGCCTTGAATCCGTAGTTGAGATATGTGCGCGACATAAATTGCATAAAATAAAATAAAACACAAACACACACACACACACACACACACACACACACACACACACACACACACACACACACGTTGCATGGGGAGAGAAAGAGGATGACAAAGTGCACAAAAACGCTGTTGTTCAAAACTGTAGCTTATTTGATTTTCTCTCTTTTCCTTTAATCATTTAAAAGACGCTTAAATTCAGACCCGTGCTTTTGTTACACCAGAGCACAAGGCTTGTCATTTTGATTTGTGGAGTTGAATGCGAAACCCTGGATTTCATTTTTTTTTATCACACAATTAATCTGGAGCCATCTTTTTTCAAAATTGAACAAAAATATGAGTTTCTCCGATCCTTTGTTTCTCGATTTATGCCTTGCTGGTTCTGTTCCCCATCCCCTGTCTTCCTCATCCTCTGCCTTGGTTCATTATCAAACTCTTTCTCTCTGCTTTTAATGAATAGCTCTCTCTCTCTCTCTCTCTCTCTCTCTCTCTCTCTCTCTCTCTCTCCCTCTCTCTCTCTCTCTCTCTCTCTTTCACTCTCTCTCTCTCACACACACACACACTCTCTGTCTCTTTGTCTCTCTCTCTCTTTCTCTCTCTCTCACACACACACACACACCACACACACACACACACACACACACTCTCTGTCTCTTTGTCTCTCTCTCTCTCTCTGACTGTCTCTCTCTAACACACACACACACACACACACACACACACACACTTTTATTTTGAGATATCATGCATGACCAGTATCAGTCTGTCTGTGACCCCTGATGTAATAACTCCTCCCTCCCCACCCCCCTCCAACCCACACACTTCCTCATCGCTGACTGCACACCATCTGCACACAAGAGCGGCTGTGGGGGCGAGGTTGATGTCGCAGCGAATGTTGATGGATGTCAGTTTTGGATGTTGATGATCCTCGCCTGTCGTCGTTGTCGCAGGAATTGTTTCTGCCAGGGTCGGGGGTGACTGCTGATGGGGATATTTTATTCCACACCTTCCACAGCTGTCGGGGGGGGGGGGGGGGGGGGGGAGAGAGAGAGAAGGGGGAGGGGAATACTCTGATCCGGGAGTTTCGTGCCAAGTGACTCAGATTTATGAGTGACTCTTGATAGCAGAGTTTTGTTTCTGTCAGGCTAGTTATTATTATTATCATAGTTTTTCCCTCCTGTGCTTTTTTTGGTTTTTTTCCCCCCGCGGCTTGCCTTGCATAATGAGAGGGATGGATTAATCGGTTGTATTGCGTTCATAGCTTTAAGGACACATAGATGGACTGTTTGGAAGGATTGATGGATTCATACATTCATTCATTTGTTCATGCATTGATTCGTTCAGTCAATCATCGACCGATCTTTTTGTCAGTGGATTGGATTATTGATCGGTTGATCGATTCATTGATTGGTTGACTGATCTCTGATTAATGCATCAATTTGTGATTGAGTGATTGATGGGTTGATTGTACTTTTAGCGTTCTTTTTTATTTCACTTTTTCGGCTTTTGTCATATTTGAATGAGCCGATGGTAGCAAGATTGTTGTACAGATACCGTGTACAGTAAAGTGTAGTTGTATTTAATTCATTGTCCTTACTGATCTCAGTAGTCAGTGGTGATAGTGACGTCGTCCCCATCGTCGTCGTTGCTGCGCGGTTCAGCCTTTCGCGCTGTTCCGTGTGGAATTACGTGCGCCACGCGCGCTGAATATGCTGAAAATATGCGTCAACAAAACAAGGTGGTGCAGCCACGCGCCACGCTGACAGAGCGCTTTGGTGTCTAAGTCACTCACTTGTCCTCCGCCTAATCCACCCCCCCCCCATCCCCCACCCCCTAATGCGTTTAAAGCGGGGGTACACTTGGGTCCAGAGTTGAGGGAGGGGAAGAAGAGGCAGAGATGGGGTGGGAGAAATGGAAGGGGAGTGGGCAGTGTGAGAGACGGGTGGAAAAAGTACAGCATGACAGATTCAGCTGGAGAGAGAGACACACACAGAGAGACACGGAGACACAGAGAGACAGAGAGAGAGACAGAGAGAGAGACAGAGAGAGACACACACACACACACACACACACACACACACACAGAAAGCGAGAGACAGAGAGCACCAAAAACTACGTCGATTATTTTCATGACTAAAACAAATTACTTTTCAGAGAATTCGAGAAGTCTGCACCACAAAAAGCGACAAGAGGGGAGGGCGGAAAGAGAAGATGAAGAAGGGAGTGTGAGATGGAGAGAGGGAGGGGAAAACTTAACTATGCAGCCAGCATGGAAAGGGGGTTGACATGAGAGTCGTTTGTCAATCAAACTAGGCGAGTGCGCCGGCCTGGATTTGCATGAATATGCCGTAAACAATTACACTAATCTCAATTTCGTTGGACATGGGGATTTGCAGCCGATGATCTATACGCAGCCGCGGGTACCGTTTGCATATTTTAGCCCCTCAGGGCCCTCGTGAAATTCTCCAATTTCTTTTTCTTTTTTTTTCTTCTTTTTTCTGTTCTTTCTTTATTTTTTTCTTGCTCATGTTTTTTCTTTTATCCTTTGCTCAATGTCAATGTTTGGTTTGAGGTCGTTTGTTATATTTCAAGTCTTGCTACGTTGGCGTTTTTGTGGTTTTGTAATATGTTTGTATTTTTATGTTTTATGATTTTCGTTGTCAATTTTGAACAGATCTCAGATTCTTGTTTGGTGGGTTAGAAATTGCATTTAACCGTTTGTCGGTTTTGTGTACGTTGCAGTTGCAGCATATTTGTTCACCGTGCTGCATTGTGAAATGTTCCCTGTCCAGGAATCCCTACATGAACACTTTCAGATGTTTTATGCTTTGGAAGGTATAACTATGGGGTATTCAAAGTACGCACCCATACCTCAATTGGTTTCCTTCAATAATCATCCTTCATAAATATATTCAGCTGAACGTCCTTTTGAAGACCCCCAATTTAAGGCTCTCCTTTTTAAGACCGTGAGATTTTCTGTTCATAACTTCTGTTAATTTACCCCCATTTTAAGACTCCTTCCATTTTTAAGCCCTGCATGATTTCTCAGATTGTTAAAGGTCCTAAAGTGAGAGTTCCACTCTTCTCCGGCTGGCCGCAAGTCGTTGGTGGGTGGAGTTTCCATTAATTCCATCTTACACTTTCGTGTTGAGAAGTAGATTCCTAACGAAGTTCTGTTCTTCCTGCTGTGTAAAAGTATTCTTCAAGACTCAAAGCCGAATTGTAAAATGTTGATTTGAGCGATTCCGAACAGTTGGTCGCCGAAAAACAGAGCGTATTCATGAAGGTAGAAAAACGTATTCTATATATAGAAAAGGATGCGTCGATGTCAGAACCGGACACAGTCAGTGTGTCAGTCTTATCCTTCCCTCCCCACCCCCCCCCCCCCCCCCCCCCTCCTCTCATCTTCCGGACACAGTGCGCTCAGAACGTTAAATCAGTGTCACTGCCTCCTGCCATGTCTTTTGTGTTCTGTTCCATCGGGACCTGCCAACATAGAATTTGTTTTCTGCCTTTTTTGTGTGGTTGTGTGTGAAAGACAGAAGTCTCGTTTTGGAAAATAAGTGAGCTTAATGTCACTGACTTCGTCGTCAACGTTTGTCTGTCTTTATTTTTTTTAGGTTGTAAGTATCTGGGAGATTAGATAGAATAAGTCTTTATTTCCAAGAGGAATTGTGTAAGTATGCAGTTTTTTTCTCATCCAGCTCTCATCCATAGATGGACTACTCAGAGAGAGAGAGAGAGAGAGAGAGAGAGAGAGAGAGAGAGTGTGTGTGTGTGTGTGTGTGTGTGTGTGTGTGTGTGTGTGTGTGTGTTTAATGCAAAACTGCAGCCATGACTGCTTTTTGAAGGATTTTCTTTTTCGTCTTTGGGGAAAAATTGTGATTAGTTGAGCTGAAAGCAGAATAATTGCTTCTTTCTTTCTTACTTTCTTTGTCGTCACCTTTTTTTTTTGTCTCTGTATAAATGACTGCCGCCTGTACCGTACAGCCGTTCTTTTCTCTCTACTTTTTTTTGGCAGTGCAATTCTCAGCTTTTGCAAATTGTGTGACGTGAGTGTCAGCTGTCACGTCAGAGAGGGGACAGACGTCATTGAGGGGAATGACGTGTCGAGCTGAGCTGCCAAGATTTCCACCGAACTGGAGGGACTGCGCTTCTCAGCCGTTTCTTTTTATTTTTTATTTTATTTCTTTTTCCCCCCTTTTTCTACCGCTTTTTATTTTTTCTGGCACATTTTTATTTTGTTAGTTTTTTGGGGTTTTTTTAGTTCGTCTGTGACGTGCATTTCCAAAGTCTCATGCTCTGTCACTTCGCTTTTACCGGCACTGTTGTCAACTGTAACGGATAGATTCAAGCCCCGCCCCCCCCCCCCCCCCCCCCCCCCCCCCCCTCTTCTTTGTTTCCTCCCGTATCCTTCTTTCACTCTTTCACATCCTGCTCACCAATCACCCCTCATCCCACAACTCCAACCCCACCCCAGACCCCACCCGCGCCCCTGCAATCATCTGCTTGAAACCTTGAGAGTTTTAAAGGTTTCTGATGTGCACTTGTGAAAAGGGAGAGTGATTTTTCTTTTTTTTCTTTTCCGGGCCATTGACTGGCAGATTGGTTGACTTTTTGACAGAAGATTGACAGCCTGTATTTTGGTTTCGTCGCACGACTGTTGCGCGGGCCCAGAGCGCTGTCTCTTCCTAGGGGTGAATCAGACTGAGCACCAGTTTCCCCTACCGTCTTCATCCTTTGCGAATATGTCAGGGATACATTGTCGTTGTCGTCGTTGTGGATGTTGGTGGTGATGAATGTTGTGTTGATTCTGTTGTCTAAGGTGAGATTACAGTTTTGAAACATCTAGCTAAATACGAATTGGTGGTGGTGGTGGTGGTGTCGATGATGATGATGATGATGATGATGATGATGATGATGATGATGATGATGATGATGATGATGATGATGTTGTAGTGTAACAAATCAACCTGCTTAATATGGCTCAGGCTGTGACATCAGCCTAATCGTGAGTGACAGTTAACTTCATTTCTGTTTTTTAGTTGTCACGTGAAGAAAACGCCCCTGAGAATGTTAAATTCTCTCCCCATAATGAAGACAGTGGAAGCCAAAGACAGTGAGTGAGTGCGTGGAAAGTGAAAACAGGCCACACAAAAAAACACAAGAGAAACAAAGAACTTTTTCCTTTCACATCAAACCTCCGCGCAGTGATTAGCCCTGGGGGCTTCTTTTTTTCTTTTTTTCTTCTTTTTGCCTAATGATTATATGCCCCGGAGAATGACAGACACGCTGTCTTAAAGCTGTCATGTCCAGCAAATGTGACTGAAGGGGAATACTGTTTAAAAAAAAAAAAGAAAAAAAAAAGAAACAATCTTTTCGTCTCTGGTTACCCAGCACTGAGCAGCGATCGGCGGGGACAAAAACAGTTAAAGTGTGCGTGTGAATATCATCTGTCGAAATTACCCCAGCTTTGCATTCTGTGGACGCTTTGTTCGCAAAGACTTATCTGGCTGACATCACCGTAGATTATGACCTGACACACCGGTACAGGGCAGATGTTTTTTGTGTTGGTGCGTTTTTATGATGGTTTGTGTGTGTGTGTGTATGTGTGTGTGTGTGTGTGTGTGTGTGTGTGTGTGTGTGTGTGTGTGTGTGTGTGTGTGTGATATGATGTTTTTTTAAATTCTTAGATATGAAAAGGGGATGATGTTTTTTTTAATTCTTAGATATGAAAAGGGGGTGTCCTTTAGATTTTAGATAACTTCTTTCGGTTCTAAGATATATATGTCAAGCGGGTGTCTTTCTGCTGTTGCCGCTTCTGTGGTGTTGGTAGACGTAGAGGTGGTCTTCATTTTCTTTGACCAGGTGGTACGGTTTCTCGTTGATTCTGTTTGTACAGGTATTATTGAAAGGCGGATTGCAAAGTTACCCTCCGCCTCTCTCTCTTTCTCTCTCTCTCTCTCTTTCTCTCTCTCTCTCTCTCTCTCTCTCTCTCTCTCTCTATTTCTCTCTCTCTCCCTCAGTAACCATCACTCTCTCTCTCTCTCTCAGTAACCCTCTCTCTCTCTCTATTTCTCTCTCTCTCCCTCAGTAACCATCACTCTCTCTCTCTCTCTCTCTCTCTATTTCTCTATCTCTCCCTCAGTAACCATCTCTCTCTCTCTCTCTCTCTCTCTCTCTCTCTCTCTCTCTCTCTCTCTCTCTCTCTCGCGCGCGCGCGCGCGCGGCTGAAAGTTTTTAAAGAAAGTCTCATCAGTGGCGAAAAGTTTTCGTTTTGAGCTCAAAGCGGCAACAACTCTGCAACCTGGCGGAAAGAAGTTTACATTGACCACACAGGCAAAGAATGAGACTGTTGGGGGGAAGAAGCACTGTGGAAAAAGGAAATAGAAAGCTGAGCCATCATTCGGCGAGCTGTCGGGGTGTTGGAGGCAGGCTGGTAATCAGTGTAAACGTGTGGAGCTATTTCGGGGTGCCTGACACCTCCATTCTCAACCCAACATCTCCCTGGATCTGCAACGTGCTGACTGATGGCCTCTGAGTGATG
>NC_090245.1:40533355-40630855 GCF_037325665.1 Littorina saxatilis | reverse complement strand
ATGATTTAGGTTACACTGCCCTGTTATCACTCTTTGCTTCATAATGTCCGCAGTGATTCATTTCAAACGTCCCTGCCGTTAATTCCTACGACGTCGTTGCAAAATCCTTTTAAAAATGAAAGGAAAAAGGAAAGAAAACGGTTAATTCGGACTCTCCGAGGCGAAGGAGGAAAGACCTCAGTGTCATGCTTATTGGATGTTTGCTTTTTGATGGATGCCCGTTGGAGGTTAGAGTTTTGATGAATGCCTGAAACGAATCTGAAACGAAAGATGATGGATCGGCCTGGAAATACAAGCCCCTGATTACGGTTTTGGATTCTCGCCTATCTGTATTGCCTGGCGTGACATTTTCTTCTTTCCCCGAATCCAAATCGAAGTGAAAAGTCGCATAAAACGAGATCTGGGCGGCCGTTTATCATGTTTGGGATGTCTTTGCGTGCTTGTCTCTCGCTCGACGAACACTCGGAGAAACTTTTTTTGTGTGCTACTGATGGGTGGCAGCTTCTCTCTTTTCTCCTTATCGGTTTCTGTACGTAGTCTGTCATTGTGTTTTTGCCAGTCAGTGAAAAGGGAATGACTGACTGCTCGGGGTTCGACTGAAACCAAGAAGGCTGCGAATAGAGGGTGGGGTGAACTGAGGTGAACTCACTTAGCTGTATGTCTCTGGCATGATCAGAAATTGCGGAGACAAGGAGAGAGAGAGAGAGAGAGAGAGAGAGAGAGAGAGAGAGAGAGAGAGAGAGAGAGAGAGAGAGAGAGAGAGAGAGAGACAATGACAATGACAATTCTTTATTTTACGAGGGTAACAGAATAAGCATTGGTATACTTTTTTGCATCTGGCCCTCGCCCTAAAGAGGGACTAAATCTACTATAATAACTACTACTACATACTTACATAATTAGTAAAACAGTATAAGTTTATGTACTTAAGTGCATTATATGAAACATTGTAGTTTATAAATGTTCATGACAAGATGCAAAGCACAAATTTGCAAGCCAATTAGAGTCAGAATACTATGCAATAGTACTTCAACTCTGCAAGACAATGCCGATAGTATGCAGAACATCATAATTTCGTGAACAAAACTATAAATCAAAAGTGAGTGACTCTGTCCCAAAGGACATAACAATCAAGAATATACTATTTTTATTAAATGGGATATATATTTGTTTTTGAAAGAATCTGTGCTGGTAGCTTCCCGTAAGGCATTCGGAAGAGCGTTCCAGAGACGGCCACCTGAATAAACTAGACTAGACTTAAATAAGTCTATCCTAGGAAGAGGAGTGTTAAATTTCATAAGGTGGTGTGAATTCTTCAAAGAGAACTTTGAACAAATGGTTTGGGGTAGAGTTTCGGATATAATTTTATGCATAAAGATTCCTTTGTTAAAAAGCAGTCTTGACTTTAGAGGTAAGATCCCTAAATGTATGTAGTCTAACTCTGTGAGGGTAGTGTGCTTTAGTAATACTACTTTTAGCGCTCTTTTATGTAATCTGCTAAGTGGTTTTAAGGATTTTTCACTTGGTGAGTCCCATAGAGTGGATGCGTAATCAATAACAGATTGAATATGAGCAATGAAGAATAACTTTCTGGTGTGGCAGTTCAGGAAGTGTTTAATTCTAGATAAGAGATACACTTTCTTTGACACCACTTTACTAAGTTGCTCTATGTGGGTTGACCAAGACAAGTTGTTATCGATATTAACACCCAGCAGTTTGTGATAGTCGACTTTTTCCACTATTTCACCATCTATCATTAAAGCAGGACCAGCTGAACAAATATTCTCCTGACTGATCTTCATCAGCTAGAGAGAGAGAGAGAGAGGCTTGGGAGGGGGAGATAATTATGCTGACGTTTAAAAGAATAAAGAGAGAGAAGGAGGGGGGGGGGGTCTGAACTGGTGTAGAATGTAGAGAAAGAGATAGAAGGGATTGGATAAGATTTCGATTAGACGTATGCTATGTACTCGGAACTGTAACAAGGGGTTAGTCGTTTTTGAACAATGTCAAAGTGCTCACTTCAGTACAGTTGTTTATACTATATCATTTGAGTAGTGAAATAACCTCATTGAAATTATTAGAAGCTAGCTCTAACTAGCTCTAGCTGATTAAGATCAGTCAGGAGAAATCGTAACTTTGGAAGTGAATACAAAACTATGCGCATTTGCATCAAAACGGTAAATGGAGGATGGTGCAGCGGTACCAATGTAAGCAGATCCTCACAAAACAAGACTTTCGATTGAGTCACGTGATCTGATTTGCATGCGTTATTCCAGCCATTAATTAAAGTTTGAGTCAAGCTAAGAAGGAAGTTCAACCAAGACTGTTAAACCCATCCGTTATCCGGCGACTGCGAGAAACATGCCTCTGTCAACGCGAGACTTGCAGAGAAGGTTGAAAATCAGATTAGCATTTCTAAAAACTGAATTGAGAGTTATTGTTTCTGTTCCTCGGGCTGATTTATGGGCCGTGTATAATAATCTGCAGGCTTTAAATCAACCTGCGCAGGCTTTAACAGTTGCTGCGACTTATCAGTCGAGAAACACAATTTTCTCATAAATCAAAGTTGCGAGAACGGAGAAAGAAGGTCACAAGAAAGAACCGTGCATTTATTTTCCTCTTTTTTTTTCCCTAAAGCCTTCATTCGCATATGTCAATTGTTTCGGAATACTCATCTTAGTTGTCTTCGTTTCAGTTTTACACTTTTCACTAGAGTAGGCTGCGAAAAGAACTGTGTAAAAGAGAGCGTTTGCAATGAGTCCTTTGACGAGGACATTGCTTATATGACAAGTGTTTAGGTAGACGCATCTTTTTGTTTAATCTCACTTTCAGCTTTGCACATTTCACCAAGCTATGAAGTGTATGAAAGAAAGCATACTTTATTTACCTACCTCGATATGTTTATATTCGCATGCATGTAAAAGGACCCTTGAGTCTTGGGGCAGCAGACGTCATCGGAAAGCATTGTCAAGGGTGTCCTTAATTCAGCCCGAAGTCGGCTTCGCGAAGTTTTTACCCCCGACAATTCATTGTCAAAGCTACATGCAGCTAGCTTCGTGAAGTAGACTTCGCCCAATTAATGAGAGGCTTTGAGAATATTTCGTTACCTTTCGTATGTGAATGGATTCGGTGTAAACTACTTGTTGCACTTGCCTGTTCCACATGAGCTTTGGAGGATTAGGAGGAGCAGCAAGCAACAGAAAGAATATAGCTACATTCTTGGTTTAACCCAAAACATAGAGAATAAGATAGATGATAACGATGAAGAGGATGATGAGGATGATGATAAGGATGAAGATGATTGCGGTGGTGGCGGTGGCTGTGATGAAAACAGCAAATAGAATAGGAGTGGGGAGGTTGTCGTACCCAGCAACTTAATAATTGTCTCTCCCCCTCCACCACAACCCACACCTCTACGGCTCAACTGCAGTCACCTCTCAACCTCCAGGAAAAAGTGTGTGTTGTCATGGTGACATGTTAAGAATGAAGTCCCCCCACTTGTTTCAATTGTCAGGTCGAAAGGGGGGCTGTCAGCCTGTTAAACTGCGCCAAAAAGTGCCAGCCGACAGGCAAACGGTCATTCGATCAATAGGCCCAACAAGGGGTTAGGGGGCCCCTGTCTTTGTCAGGGATTTCCACTGCTGCGTAAGACAGTGAATGGCAGCATTTAAAAAAATGAAATAAAATTTGCTGCTGTTGGATTTGTCTGTTTTGTGTAATTAGCTTTGTCCGTCAAGCTGTCCGTCTTTCCTTTGTTATGGGGTCTTTGAATAGATTCTACTCAACGAAAGCGGAGTGAAGCTGACTATGCTCTCAGAGAATAGTGTGGGGAACCCAAATGGGCAAACGAGCTCACACGTCACCAGCAAATTCTGGAACGCTGAAGAAGAAGAAGAAGAATAGATTCTCGAAAGGGACTCAGTCTGTCTGTTTGTCTCCCTGTCTGTCTATCTGTCTCTTTCCCTCTCTCTCTCCCTCTCTCTCTCTCTCTCTCTCTCTCTCTCTGCACCCACCCACATGAAATGTCGGACACCGTTAGCGAATGACAACGCAGATAAAGGTCAGCCGTAGCAATACGTTAACCGCTTTGAACAAGTCGTGCAGACTGCGAGTCACACACTCTCACCCTGATCTATTGCGGACATGGGCTTTACTTGGACATGGAGCAAGACATCAAGACAGACCGTCTGTGTGTGGAGAGTAGAGGGGTAAATCGTGCCCCTCGCGCCCCCTCCCCAAAATTCCGGCCACTCCAATTTGAATCTTAGATACGATGATAATGTTTGATAATGAAACCCTCAGCTCTGCATGGTCTAAGACAGAATGGTCAATGAGCATGAGCCATTGTGACACCCCCTTTAAATGGGGGTTTATATGTTTCACTATGTGTTTGTTTGTCTGTCTGTCCTCCTGTCAGATGTATGGTGTTTCTGGGTCGATTGAGCTGAAATTTGGTGTGTAGCTTATTTCATTCACGAGGCAGGCAGGCATCATGGTAGAAAATGGTAGAAATGTCACAGTTTAGAAGACACAGATATGGACATAATTATATTATGTCATTGCAAGGATCATATATTTACCTGCGCAAAACAGGGACAAAATCGCGACTGGGTATGGAGTAACACGAGTTGGGCAATAGAGACTTTAAGAATCCGAGAATAAAGAAATTTAAGGCCCAGGCTTGAGAAAAAAAAGAAGCCGAACCGTAGAAAAGAGGACGACAGCCGAAGAATGGATGATCTGTTTGAGTTAGAGAGATTTATTTCAAACAGATCGAGGAAGGCAGAAGAGGACGAAATGGGATGGAGGGAAGGGGGAAAAGTTTAAAAGACGGGAGTGGGCGGTGTTGGGGGTGGGGGCGGGTTTCGAACTTCATGGGCCGATCAGGGACAGAGGACTGATGTCGGAAACGATAAATCAGATGTGGAGGTGACGGGTTGTGGATGTCCCCCCTGTGCCCTTATCCCCCCCCCCCCCCCCCCCAACATTTTCTCATCAACTATCCTTTTCTCAGCTGTCTCTCATTCTTCTCCCTTCCCCCTGTTGTCGATCTGATGACCAGTAACACGAAGACCGTGCTGACGCTGCAGCCGTAACCTTAGAATGGATCCACCCCGACTTGTTTATGGCATCCCTTGAGTCTATTCGTACAGAGACTTTTCGTGGTAAGTTTGGAGACACTTATGCCTTTGTGTGCAAACGTACCTTCTCGCTTTTTGGTATTCCGTGGAATCTCTTTTTAGACCATTAATTACTGGTCTGGGAAAATTTGCTTTCAAGCGAGGGAGTCTTTAAATGAAGGCAATTTCCACAGATGTAATAACAGAAAATTGGAGAGATCAGGCTTTTGGAAGGTAGGAGGGGGAGGTGGTGGGTAATCGAGGGGTCTAAACCGAGGAAACTCGTTAATCCTTAAATCGGAGGGTTCCACTACACTCACCGATGTGAATACTGGCAGCTTGGGCCATCTAGGGGTCTTTGGTGGAAAGTCTTAAAGCTGTAGTGTAAGGGTTCCGCTGTGTATGATTACTGGCAGCTTGGGCCATCCCGTCAGTTGCCTGACCGTGCTGTCACACAACTCATTCACTAAACACTGCCCGCTGCGGCACGGCCCCTCTACACCTCCCCTCTTTCCCACCAGTCCCCTTCCTCCATAAGCCCCCCCCCCCCCCCCCGACACTTAAAAAAAAAAGTTGGGTGCACTGTGTCTTGTTGATTTATGGTACGCTTTCACTGCCATCAGGCGTTTTTACATATTTATGGTCCGATTATCATATTTCAGATTTACAGTCGCCATTACCCCGTCTCGAATTTACAACTTAATTTGACGTCAGCGATTATCAAAGAATAGATTTATGACATAATCACCGTTCTCAATCCTAAACATTTATCAGACCCTCCCACTCCCCCTCCCCCTCCCTCTACTTCTCCCTTCCCCCAGCACGTCAACTCGGGTCGTATCAGCTGCAAAGCTGCAAGGGTTTGCGTGGCGGAGTGACGAAAACCAATAGCTGTCCTTTTTTCCAGTCCTTTCCACTCCAGGCCGCCTTTGTCAGCGCGAGATTCGCACGTGCGCTGTGCGACTGAGACTGTCACAGCACGCGCTAGGAGAAAAAAAAATAAGAGAAAGAAGAGAAATTCGGGTCAAATCTAGGGAGGAAGGTGTTTTGGATTTTGGTGGGCTTTTTTGCGTGTGTTTTCCACTCTCTCTCTCTCTCTCTCTCTCTCTTCTTTTCTTTTTATTTCTTTCTTATTTTCGTGTCAGCGTGTCCGTGTTTCCTCCTCTCGTGCGGCAGCAGTGACGCTCGCTCTGATTGATGTTGATTGGTGTACGTGTTTTGTGCCGCTTCTAGCCAGGAAATAGAGCTCGCTTTTTATTCTTCTTTTTTCTCTCTTTCCTGCCTTCTTGTCCTCTTGGACTTTTTTCTTTTTTCTTTCTTTCTTGGGAGCACAAAATATCTAATAACAAGGTATGGCCTTGTATGTTACTGACTCGCTCTGTGTCCTTTGTGAACTTCAAGTATGATTTTGTTTCGTTTTGTTGTGTTTGTTTTTGTTTTGTTTTTTGATCTCGTGGTTGATTGTAACAGAATGATTTGCTGATTTCAGTAATATGCTGTGTTAATTATCAGATCGGACCTGTTTGCATTGGTTATGCGTGTTCACATGGAAGTTAAGATGGGTGCTCCGTTGGTTGATAAGGTGGCCACCTATTCGGCTAGTGGTGTTTGTTGTTGATGTTTTTGTTTTGTGCATCATTGTTGCCTTATGAATTGCTTTGGTGTCTGTTTTTGTAGACTTCTGATGGACAGTGACAAGTAAGCTAACAATCATTTTTTTCTTCTATGTACAGGTTCCCCAGGAGACAAGTCGGGCCAGGGTACGGGGGATTCAGGAGGAGAGGACTCACCTCTGGCCACAGATGAAGAGGAGGAGGACGAGGAAGAAGACCAGACAGGTGAGAACGACGAAGTGCCATCCGTCGAACAACCATCTGACGCAGATGACAACGCTTCCAGCACCTGTCCTCCCACTCAAGATGAGGATACCCTTTCCAAGCCTGCTGACCCTACAGAAAATCCATTGCCAAAACCACTCGTAGAAAGCCAGCGCGTTAGTCCCACGACCTCCACCACCCCAGCTTTGTCCCACACCTCCTCTCCCTCCCCTCCTCCCCCTCACCCACCGCCCAGCCTCAACCCTCTGGCCAGTCTGTCGATGATGACAGTGCCTGCCAGCCTGGAGGACGCTCATGTCAAGGAGGAAGCGACAGAAGAAGGAGAGAAAAGAAAAGGAGAGAAGCCCCTAGCAGCCAACGCCAAGAAAAGTTCCGTGCCAAAGAACCACACAGACAGCCACCACAGCCCTTCCAGGATGGCCTCTGTCCTCGTCCCCATGCCTTCTCGATCCATCCTCCATTCTCCAGAGAAAGATAAATCCAAGAGAAGATCCCCAGCGCCCAAGAACCTCAGTCGTCACCGAGTTCACAGCGACTTCTACGAGAGAATGGCAGCCCAGGCGTTAGCAGCTGCGACCATGACGTCCACTGTGCTGACTGAATCCGCCAACGAGCAGCCTCTGGATCTGTCCCGGAAATCCAGCCGCCCAAGATCTGTGTCGGAGCCTGACCCGCCCCCTGTGTCAAGGAAAGAAGGGAAGAGGAGTGGGAAGCAGGGGTCGGGAGGAGGAGAAGGTGGGATGAGCAACGGAATCTCCAGCCTGCAGAGTCTCCAAAACCGATTTGGCGGAGATTTTTTGATGGAGTCACCACGGCGACCGAGTAGCATCATCCCGCTCCAGTCTACCATCCTGCCCTCCAAGTCCATCCTCAGACCCCCACCCATCCCCGGAAATGGACTCTCCCACCTCAGCATTTCTGCTGCTGCTGCTGCCACCGCTTCTGCTGCTTCGTCCAGCCACCACCACCAGCAACATCAACCACACCACCACAACCACCACCACCAGGGTCAGAACACATCCAAACCAAAATCCACAGGGAGCAGCAAGGGGGAGCGCCTGGACAAGCTCTCTGCTTTCGCAACCACAGCGAATGCCACAACCACATCCAAAAAATCCGACAAACCACAGGAAGCTTCTGAAGCCTCCAGAAAAGCAGACAATACCCCCAAATCAGGGAAGAATGGATCAGCCACTGGAGTCAGCAGCTCAAGCCGCAAAGATGACGAAGACACAGGAGACAACAAGTATACGATACATCGGTGTTCATGCCAGAAATCGTTTGGGACGCTGTATGCGTTGAGCGCTCATCTGCAGGAAACGGGTCACGTTCCGTGCAGCAGCAAGCAGGCGTCGCTCATGGACTATCCTAAGCTGGTTCGTGGCCAGGACATGTGGCTCAATCAGGTCAGTGTGGGCTTAATGTCCTGCTTAGTGTCTCTGTACTTGTCTTGTCTTGTCTGTCTGTCTCTCTGTCTCTCTGTCTGTATGTATATGTATGTATGTCTCTCATTGGAGAGGGTTGGATGTAAAAACAAGTGGCGTAAGGCGAAATTACTACATTTAGTCAAGCTGTCGAACTCACGGAATGAACTGAACGCACTGTATTATTTCACCAAGACAGTACAGCTTCGTCAATCCCCGCGTGAAGGAAATCGCTCACCTTCCACGTGCAAAACGTAGCAATATTGACACGCCAGATTAGCGCGGTAGCGTATTGTGCTAAGCAGGAAAGCGCGCTTTTCTGTATTCTTGTTAACTTTCTGAGCTTGTTTTAAATACAACCTATCATATCTATATGTTTTTGGAATCAGGAAATGATAAAGAATAAGATGAAATCATTTTTGGATCGATTTCTTAAATTTTAATCGTAAGACTAATTAATCTATTTTCGTTAATTGTGATCACATTATAAGAGTAAACATGACATATGTATATATGTTTAGATTCAGAATGTGATCAAGAATACGATGCAATCAATTTTAAATCTGTTTGCGAAAAATCGATTTTAATGACAACTTTAATGAGCAAACTCATTAATTAATTTTTAAGCCTCCAAGCTGAAATGCAATACCAAAGTCCGGGTTTCGTCGAAGATTACTTGACCAAAATTTCAACCAATTTGGTTGAAAAATGAGAGCGTGACAATGCCGCCTCAACTTTCATGAAAAGCCGGATATGACGTCATCAAAGACATTTATCAAAAAAACTGAAAAAAACGCCTGGAGGTACCATACTCAGGATCTCTCATGTCAAGTTTCATGAAGATCGGTCCAGTAGTTTTCTCTGAATCGCTCTACATACACACACAGACACACACACACATACACCACGACCCTCGTCTCGATTCCCCCCTCTACGTTAAAACATTTAGTCAAAACTTGACTAAATGTAAAAAGCACCATTGTCAATAATGAATTCTCTTCCCTTCTCTTTTCTTCTATTCTCTGTTTTCTCCCTCTTTCTCTCTCTCTCATTTTCTCTCTAGAGCTCTCTCATTTTCTCTCTCTCTCTCTCTCTCTCTGTGTCTCTCTCTCTCTCTCTCTCTCTCTCTCTCTCTCTCTCTCTCTCTCTCTCTCTCTCTCTCTCTCTCTCTCTCTCTCTCTCTCTCTCTCTCTCTCTCTCTCTCTCTCTCTCTCTCTCTCTCTCTCTCTCTCTCTCTCTCTTTCACGCAAATTTCTGGATATGCCATGGATTTTTACCTCAGAATATTAACTCCTCCCCTTTGCTTTTTACAGGAATCAGAGCAGACGCGGAGGATACTGAGGTGCATGCAGTGCGGCGAGTCGTTCAAGTCACTGCCCATGTTGACCGTTCACATGATGCAGACTCAGCATTACTCAAAGATCGTCAGCGCTGAGCACGGCCGCCGCTCACACAAGTGTTCGGCTTACTGCGACAGAGAGCTGGATAAAGAGTGCATCTTCAAGTGCAAGGTACAGAAGTAATGCTATAAATTTAAGGACTTGCTATAAGCAAATAATTGTGATGTTAATTCATTGATCCAGTATATGACAGTGGTCTATGCTTCCCTTGCTTTGAGCAGGTAGTAATGGGGTTTTAGTATTTTTTTTCTGGTCGTATCTTTGAGCAGAAAATTCAGACAGTCTCTGATTTTGAATTCAATACAGTATCCTCTTTTGAATAGTTTTATTTTCTCTCTTCTGTTCTTTTGTTTTTATTGTTTTTATTGTTGGGTTGATTGTAAAAAAAAAACAAGGTCGCCTCACACCACCCCATCTCTACCTCTGTTTGACTTGATTTGGTGTGATATTTGTTTTTTAAATTACACACACAAAAACATTTGCAGGTAATGTAACCTTTAAAGTACAGGGTGTCCATTCTTCCCCTCTCCACTCCATATAACTTTAGTCCTATTTATTAAGTCTTGTTTACTAACTCATGGTTTGCCTTTTCAACAGGTGTGCCAAGAAACGTACACAGACATGGAGGGCCTGGCCAACCACATGATCGTGTCTGGTCACCATAAGAAGCAGATCCTGCGATCACACAACTACTCCGACCTAAGCATGCGCCACAAACATCGCAAGCGCTTCCTCAGCGACGAGGCCTCGGGATCCACAGTCGCCTCCCTGCTGGAGTATAAACGCAAATACCAGGGAGGAAGCGGGGGCTCCAACGGCTACCTATCACAGGTGGGGCGGGCAGGTGGGTCAGGATCGGGTTCTGCCACACCTGCCCCTAACGACGGATTCATCACCTGTGAGGTGTGCGGGAAGAAGATCGAGATGCAGGGGTTCGTAGATCACATTCGTCTGTGTCTGAGGCAGAAAGCGGAAGTCATTGATGCCTTGAAGCAGAAACTGGCTGCTGAAGAGGGCTGCTCCAGCAAAGCGGCAGAGTCTTCCACTCAGCCGGATTCCAAAGAGGATTCGCTGGACACTTCAGAGCAACCTCTGCCCAGCACCAGAGACAGCGCTCTGTTCAAGCGCCTGAACTCTCTCACCAGTGCTTCGCCTGACAAGGACACGGACAGTGTTCACAAAGACAATGACAGTGCTGAGGAGAAAGAGGAAGAATCCAGGGCAATGGAGATGGATGTAAATAAAAATGAAAGCCATGATGTTGCTAAAATCCAAACCAAAGACAGTGATATAACCAGTGTCAAATCCAAAGACAGTACTGACGATTCTTCACAGTTGCCTGAATCACTATCCAAAGATGCTGAAGAATCCAGCTCAAAGCCAAAGAAAGATGAAAACAGTCCCTCAGAAGAAGATGCTTCTGAAGAGCTTTTAGACAAAAGCAAGCCTTCTGCAAAATCACCAGACCATTCTCCATTACATTCTGACACAGAAGATAAGGAGCAAACAGAAACCAAAATGAAAAGCAGCAGTGCCCCGCCCAGAATCCCATCACCAATGACAGATGAAGATAACACGTCAGAGCGCTCTCCTTGCCACTCCCCCCAGAGTGGGCTGAGCCAATCAGGAGACAGCAGACCACCGACTCCAGTGGCCACTCCTCTGCCTTCTTCTCCACAGCCCAATCCTACGCCCCCTCCTCCCCAAACCCCTGATAGCACCAAAAGCTGCTCCCAGTCACAGAAACGAGAGCACGAGTCTGATGAGGACGGAGATAACGAAGCCGAAGAAGAAGACCAAGATCAAGAGAAAAACAGAAAGCGCAAGAAAATCAGAGTGGAGGAGCCAGAAAGAAAGCGCCAAAAAGATGCACAAGAGGTGGAGTGTCTTCGAAAGAAAATCAAAGTGGAAATACCTGATGATGATGAGTACTTCAAGAAAACACCCTCACCAGTATCAGTACCATTGACTGGCACTCCCAGTCCAAAGAGATCAGAGAGAAGCGAGAGAAACTCGGGCAAAGCACTTGACCAGAGTCTGGACATCATCGACCCCAACAGGGAGGAGTCAGCCAAGAGCAGTGGTAGCTCCGCCCTCAAGGCCATGGAGTCATTCATCGAGAGAAGCTTCAGCTCTAAGTTTGACGCCAGGCGGAATGCCATGTCAGGGTTTGCTGCTCTCGGGGGGTCAGGCCATCTGCCCATCATGGGAATGAGCAGGATGGTACCACGCTCCTCCCCCTCCCCCTCCACTGCCACCTCCTCCATGAGCTACCTGTCCAGGTTCTCCAAGTTCTTCCCCTTACACGCCCCTTCCTCCTCCTCCTCTAAATACCTGGATGTTGCCATGGATACACCACTGCCTTCCTTTGAGAAGAACGTCCTTTCCTCGCTGAGCGCAAAGTCTGCTGAACTCCTGGAGAAAACCAGGAACACGGAGAGGGACTTTGCTAGGCACAGGGTGATGATCTCCAACGGCCTTACGTCCAAGCAGAGCAGAGAAATGGCGAGCAAGACAAAGCCCTCGGCCACAGCAACAAGCAGGACTGCTGAGAGCGACAAAGAGGGAGGGGAGAGCGATGAGAACAAAGATGCCAAGAAGAAAGACGAAGAAGACTCTGAGATGGAGGAAGAGGGTGAGAAGAAAGATGAAGACTTGGCTACCAAGTACTTGAACCTGGATGAAGAGGAGAAGAAAGAAGACAAGGTGGAGTCAGAGGAGGACTTGGAGGAGGGGCCTTTGGCTCAACCCAGCACCAGCAGTGGCAGTGGCAGCAGCTCAGGGAAGAAGTCAGCCCTGGATTCGTTGAGCAGCTTTGTGTACGGCCAGCCCTTGACCAGCGAGCATCCCTTGGACAGTCTGCAGAAACTCCTCACCAAGACCAGCATTCCCAAGATGATGTCCACAGCCGCTGCTGCTGGCGCCTTCCCCCATTTCAACCCCCTTCATTACCCTTACCTGACAGAACAGATGATGGAAAGGATGGGCTTCTCTCCCCCAGATCTTCCCATGGCATCCCCGCCCTCCACGTCTGCCAAGCCCCTCAACCTGTCCATGAAGGCTTGGGGAGGGGGCAGCGACGAAGAGGACCCTGACATTCACCCTGACTACGACTCTCCGTCGACCTCTCGCGACCTTGACGACAGTAACCACGGCAGCCCCCCAGTTCTGGGCCCGGACGGAGAACTGACAGAGTACAAGTGTGCAGCCTGCAGCAGGAGGTTCGCATCAAAAGGGTCATACAGGTATCACCTGAGTCGCTGCCACCTGTCCAGCGTCAAGAAGTACGGCATCAAAGAGGCGTTTAACATGTCACCTTACGTTTACCTGCCCCTGGATCATACCGCCAAGTTCACCAAGTACTACCAGATGGCGCAGGAGCTGGCCAGCAAAGGGAAGTGACTAGAGTTAACCAGCAAAGGGAAGTGACTCAGGAGGGTTGTTCCCCTTTGCCAGATGTACCTCCCTTTTTGTGACACTGCCAAGTTGTATAAGATGAAAAGAATGAAGAAGCTGATGTGACGACTCGGTGCTTTTGTCCTTAAGGACCATCAAGGCCAAGGCAAGGCAGAATTTATTTTGGATAACTGCAGGGACTACATCAAAAGGTAACATTACACAGCCAGCTTGGTTTGAACTCCTGTGCATCAAAGTCAGCTGTTCATCTGACTGTGGTGTTTGTGTCTAAATAAAGGTCTGCAGTGTCTAGCAAAAAAGAACATGGACAGGAACTGCTGTGAAAATATCTACGCAAAGTCTATCTTTGCCGTGAAAGGTACATTGGACTGCATAAAAAATTGTCTGTTGGAAGTCGATCTTTGCCGTGAAAGCTACATTGGACTGTATAAGAACATATCTGAAAGAAGTATATCTTTACCGTGAAAGCTACATTGGACTGTATAAGAAAATGTATAAAATAAGTCTATATCTTCACCATGAAAGCTACATTCGACTTTTTTAGAAAACGTCTAAAGGAAGTCTATGTTCACCGTGAAAGCTACAGAGGACTGTATAAGGAAATATCTGAAAGAAGGCTATCTTTACTGTAAAAGCTACATTGGACTGTATAAGACAAGTTCCTGTATGGATAGCCTAATAGATTGAAGGGGCGTTAAAAACCAACAGCCAACAAGTTCCTGTGTGGCTGGTGCATTGCAGAGTGATCGATAGCTTCGAGGAACTGTATAAGAGAACTGAATAAGAGAATGCCTGCATGAATTAATCTTCACCAGCATTCCTCTCTGTCTGTGTGTAGACTACAAGTTGTGTTGTGGTTGGCCATGCAACAAAGGACATAATGGTGACACAACCAGAAGGGCACAAGTGCCATTTCTTTGGATTGGATCATATGAAATGAGGTAAATCTCTGTTAATGAGGGTTATGGCATACATGTGTGTTTTTTTCTTTCCTCACGCCCTCGCCTGGAGAGGGACTAATGTGTCAGTGAGAGAGATACGCACAGTTCTTGTGACCTGATGCAGCACTGGTTGTACAAAAGTGAATGCCAGACTCGGGAATATGGTGGACGTAAACCTCATTCTGAGGCTATAGTAAGGCCTTGGATGGAAAGGATGTTACCCTGACAAAACTGAGACAAAAACTGTGGTGAGAAAAATGTTGTTTTGTTGTTGATGTGGACATGGTTGCCTTTTTATACAATCTGCTTTAAAAACTACAGTTGATGTTGTTGAATTACACACACACACACACACACACGTTGGTCAAGCGTGCCAGTGAAGTCAAACTGACAGAAACAAGGGCAGCAACCCTCCCCTGAACATCTGTAGTACAGTATCTTCCTTCATGGACATAGTTGTGACAGAAGGAGGCTGCAATGTTGTTATTGAGTTGAGTAACAAGGCTGGTTGTATGGTGGCTTTACATTATCTGTGGCTTTTCTTGTGAAATGTGTATTTGTTGTGTACTACTTGTCGAGAATTGTGTAAACCTTTATTGTTGACAGGGAGAACAAAAGTGAGGAGACGAGCTAATCGTCAAAAAAGACAAGTCAGTCTAGAGTTTGATGCATTCAGAAAGTGGATTGATAGCAGCTTTTATTACCAATTCAGTGCCCCATATGGCTTTTTGATTCTAGGTGACCCTCTAAATGTTATAACGTTCAGGCAGGGACCCTTTTTGTTTATCAAGCTAAAAATTAACAAGACAAAGTAAAAATTTAAATCAACAATATCAGCGTGATTTATTCTAACGAATGACACTTTAAAATTAAATGCTGTCAGATAATACTCTCTTTATCTAAAAAATACCGAAAAGCGAGTTTTGTCGGTGGGTGCTTTACGGAACAGCAAGGCACCGCCCATCCTCTTAGACTGAGTGTACAATGCCGACCCGCTCACTTGAAATCTAAATTATCTAAGTTCGGAAAAATCAAGTGAAATTGCGTCACTCGCTTTACGTCAAATGTATCTGTACGTCATTTTCCATCCGTCTGGAGTCGGTTCTTAATCTGTCGCTCTCTGTTCAACAAGAAAAAGCGAAGCAACCAAAACGCATGTTCAACATGGTTTATCTTGTGAGATTGTTGTGTGTCAAACGCATATGACCTGTGAATATTCATCACGTCAGGTGTGTTACTCTGATTGGCTGACCCAGGTCACGAGAATTCTTTGACTGACAGGCATCAAATCAGATAGGAGCGCTCAAGTTCCCATTGCGGCTGTTCTGTCTAATTCGCGGGGTCGCTTCGAAATTTCTTTTGGTCGAATTAAATGGTAATAAAACCGTTATTTCTAATATGCTGACTGTTAGCAAATGATAACAGACATGTCTCACAAACGATATCAGCATTCGCCTAAAAGGCTCATGCTTGATATCTTTTTTCTCGACATGTCTGTTATGATCATTTGCTAACAGTCAGCATATTAGAAATAACTCATAATATCTGTCAGACACACATTCTTGCGGTTATTTTTTTAGATGCATAACATATATATCATAGCTTGTGGTGCAGATCAATATTTTTATTAACTACAGAAAAGTTCAGACACTTTGGCTAAAAAGTAGAAATGCCAGTCCCATTTTTTTGTTTAACCTAAAGCCTGGGCTTCTGCAATTGTTCCTGTTTTAGGTTTTGCACTTTCAGGTTTCATACATTTTGTCAAGTGTTTGTATTTATGTTTAAGATAAGCGTTACTGGTTTCATAGTTTTAGAGAATGCTGTTATGCTGCATTTAAGACATGTATGTGGTGACAGCCTATAGTTGCAGGCAAGCTGTACACCCCGTTTAATAGAACTGCATTTCCAAGGCATTTTATACAGTTATGTATATATATAAATCATTTATTGATTTTGTATTTGCTTCTTCAGAATAAGTACATACTAAGAAAAAGGCCACTGAACATGACACGAGACATACATTTGCTCATGTAGTAGACATTCAGTGGAAGTAAATACAGCATAGTTTTCAGTCAGGCTGTTTTCATTCATCCCGTTTTGACTTTTTTGAGACACTGATCAAGACAGTTAAAAAAATTATCGTGTGATTGTATTTTTGTGTATAATGGTGGTACCTGTGGCATGAGACCCCTCCCAAATGTCCCATGACATGACACCTCCAGATAACTTTTCATTGTTTTGGGGGATCTCTTCCCTTCTTTTTGTTTGTTTGTTTGTTGGCAGCAGGATAAAAGACTGCTTCAAAACATTCATATTTTTAGAAAATATAAAAGCTAAACCTGTAGAATTGTTGAAAGATTTGCAAAAGATAAAACACTGGAAATTGGTTTATTGCAACAGCAAGCGCACATCTAGGTTTTTGTAAGATATTGAGGTGTGTCACTCTTTAATTGCAAGAAACAATACAATGATACAGTGAAACCCCCTTTAAGACTACGTACCCCCCCCCTCCCAATTTAAGATACATGTCCTAGTTAAGACCCTGTTTTCTAAGATTTTCTGATCATGTCTTCTATAAATGTTCTTCCATTTTAAGACTACCTCTTTTTTTCAGATCTGATTTTAAAGCTCTTCAAAGAGGGGTTCCACTGTATCTGTGAGGAAAGCACACCCTTTTGACCAGCTAAAGCGTTCTTACATTGCAGGTGGCCTGTCATGACAGGTGTATTGTAGTCAAAATAAAGACAAAAATGTCCTTTACAGGTACCACTGTATTTGGTGAGATTTCAAATGGCAGACACAATAAAATTGGAAAAATAATCAGGAATCTTGCAAGAATTACGGATACTGTGATATCTTTATAACGATGGATACTGAAAGATTATCTTTCAATTAGAAAGCTAACGCAGAATCGTGCAATAACTGCGGATACTATAGAAGATTATTTTTCAATCCAGACCGCCATGAGTAAAACAAATGATATAAGGATTTATATTTTTTGTAGTGTTTCCTGAATAGACAAGAGCATGTGCAGGAGATGTATTGTACACAGGCCATTATGATATGATTTTATTCTTTATGCATCAAAAAATATTCTATGATATAATGTACCTTAACATTTACAGATGAAACATATTCCACAGCTTTAAACCAAAGCATATATGATTATAATACACCCAAGAAACTTTTTTTTAATGTGAGTTTTGTGGCATATGTTTTGAAGTATTAATGCTGCTTTTGTTATGTGATCTTTCCAGTAAGAATTGAAATTGTGACATAAGAATGGAATGTACATTAATAATTTGTGATAAAGCATAATTCAAATTGAAATGTACATATGAAAGACTTTTTTATCATGTATATACTGATGCAACCATTTTCCGAGCTTCTTTAACTTTCTTCTTCTTGAAATCCTCTAAGTGTGCTTTTGTGTGAGAGTGACTACCACTCTACGTTTGCTAATGACGACCTTTGTGTATGTGTAAGTGTACTTGAGCTGAATGAAGCTGAGCTGCTTGGTTTCTATAGAAGCTTGTAAATGTTGTTGCCAAGAAAGCATTATTCATAGCAGGCTCCAGGAAGTTCCAAGACATGAATATCAGGTGTACTTTTTACTCCGTATACAAACTTACCCACACATACATGCCAATATATGTATTGTAATATTAGAGCACTTTCTTGTTCTGATACAGAAATCCTTTTTTGTATTTCACACCTAAATCTTCTACTGTTTTTTATTTTATCATACTTTTATTTTTTTCTGTATTTCCTGGGAATTTGTTGGTCATTGTTTTGTTGCTTTTTAAGAGGCATACCACAGCTGCTTTCCTGATTTAGAATAACTGAAGTCCAAAGTTAAACTGTGTATAGTTTTATAGACCCAAAAGCTTTATTTCGTACAAAGCATGATTGAAGAGGCATTTTATAAGATGAGGACAGATTCTTACACAATAATCAGTATGTCAGCAATGGCGTTTGGTGTTGGCATTACGCTAAAACTTATTTCCAATCGACAAAATCTTGCTGTTGTTTTGGCAGAGCTGCTGAACTACCCAAAACTTCCACAAATTGGCAGAACGTTTATAGGTGTTTTATCGAATTTGCAGAAGAAAGTAGCTCCTAGCAACAATCATCCCTGAATGATGTTGAAAGGGTAGATGGAGTGCTTACATTGAAGATGACATGACGTTGAAAACAAATCGGCAGTAAATCTTTTGTGCAACAGTTGTGTAAACATTTGAGTTAGGGGACCCCAGCTGACCTATTCCTTACTTTTTTCAGATAACGATTAATCTAATATTTCTGAGACAGAAATCATTCATGGTTAAGTTGGATATAGAAGTACATAGTGCACTGTCACAGAAAAGAGAATAAGAAGGCAACCTAAAATTGAGTGGAAGTGAGTTGAAAAGGACAAATGATATTGACAAAATGTAGATCAATGTTAAGCAGAATGTTTTTTGTTTAAGGAAAATGTTTTACCACTGTGTAGACACATTTCATCAAAAGCAAACCAAATGTGCTAATGCACAAAGTATGAAGAGATTAAGAGCTATCAATACATGTACTACATATTGTAAAACCAACTTTGCTTGTCTATTCCGTGAATTCTCTCAATCAGTCTGCTCTATAGTTGCACGGGTTCTCTTCCACATTTGACTGAAGAACATCAGTCAATGAAGAACATCAGTACATTGAATATGTATTCTACATCCAAAACTACAAAAAGAACCATCAAGTCTATCTTTTCATATTTGCTGTCCCTTTTCTGTGGTTCAAACATTTACGGAAATACATGTACATGTTTTTTGGTAATCTTGAAGTTTTTTCTTCTTCAGATTGTATGCTTTCTTTGTGATAACAGATATCAAACATGTTACTTGCCAAGGTGGGAAAGTTGGGGCCAAACCCAAACTTGCTGAAACAAAAAAATTCAATTTTGGTTCCAAGATTAACTGGATTCAGGTATTGTTATTTCTGTAGTCCCATTTGTTGCTGGAAGAATTGAACATCTGATTTTTTTTTTACTTTGAATTTGCTTGTCTTCCATCTGTCTTATTGTCTTATTCTATGACATGATACATACCCCTTGTCTTTTTTTCACATTTTTAAAAAAAAATTGTAATAATGTCAGTATTTGTGAAAATAAATATATTTCTTGCTAATTTGTAGATCTATGCTTTCCACAAAAAAGACAGTATATCTATATATATATAATTTCAGATATGATTTTTGTTTTCTTTTTGTTCGTAAATCCAATGTTGTGTGCACACACCATCTTAAAAAAAAATGGGTGTAGTTTCACAGTGAAAAAATGTAACAAAATATGGTGGACATTTTATTGTTGGCAGGAAAACATTTGTTCTTTTCCGTTGGTTTTTTTCTTTTTTTCCCTCTATATATGTTTTTCAGATAGTTGTGATTTCCAAACATCACAGATGCTTTACACATCCTATACGAGTGTCATGTTTTCTGTGTTTTTGGTCCGTTAATTAGTATGGTTTCGACTCGTATTTGTTTGCATGTGTGTTTACATAACTTTGGATTTTTGTTGCCAACAGATTTTTGGTGCTATTATGATAGATTGTTCAACCACACTTACTTTTACTGTCAACACTCTACACAGGCTTCACTCTGTCAATTAAATTTTGCTGATGACAGCCCACAATTTTTCTTCCATTTGAATTTTGTTCAATTGATTTTGCCCTGCTTTTAAAGCATTCGAGCATTTAAGGTAATACAGTGTACCATGTCTGTATGAATATTTTTGTAATTAGATATGAAGAAAATTCAACAACAACCCACATAATGGTCTGTGTAAATGTATTTGTTGTTCACAAGCATAATATCTGCCTTTTTATCTTTGACTGTCTGTTGTTTTGTTCATTTTTGTAAAGAAGCTGTCTGAATTTTGCAAATTCTTGGTAGCAGAACTCTTTGGTTTGATTTTGATTTGTTGTTCCGTTTTGATGCTGTGGATGAGGAGGGGGAGGTCACGGGGTATTGTTTTTAAGAGTGGTTTCTTTGTTGTTGACAATGTTTATGACACGTTATATGACTGCTTCTTGTTGACCTGTGCCATTTCACTAGGAGAAACTATTTCTAAAGTTTATTTTTAGTATTGTCCATTTCAAACCAATGCGGTGCGATTTGCCTATGTTACCACAGGATGCTAAGTTCAAATAAGCCTGTGTGAAATTCAGTATGGTATGAACACTGAAAAGGTAAAAAGATACCATTAATAGCAGTATGCACGTAAGTGGTGATCGGAGAAAGCGTAGAAGACTGTTTCTTCCTACTCCTGAATTTTGTTCTTCTAAGTGAAGGGATATCATTTCATGAGTGACTTGAGAGTCATTTTTGTCCTTAGTTATCATCAGCTGGGGCGTGTTCTTCTCTTTTTTCAATTGTACAAATCAAATCAAATGCTTTGGTGTAAAATTCCACTGCTCTTTTGAAGTCTTTTTCAAAATCTGTCATTGTGACGAGTGAATTAAAGTATATTTGTACCCAATGTTGTACCGTGGGGATACAAAATGTGTGTGTGTGTGTGTGTGTGTGAACAAGAGAGTGTTGTGTCAAATTTTGTATCTGCACACTGAAATGTGACCCTCCACCACGGAATGAGTCGCATGTCACCTTTGCATGATTTTCATATTTTTACATTTTCCTAACGAGTTTTTTATGCTCTATCCAGTGGTGAAAACCGTTTTAGAAAAGAGCGAAAAATGTTTGAGTTACAAGCCTGTGACTAAGGTGACCCTCACACTGTTACCAGACACTCTCCGGACTTATATCAAGCCTAGCGCAGAACCGCGCGAGGTGACATGCGACTCATTTCGTGGTGGAGGGTCGCAAATCTACTTTCAGAATTGGCAAACAAGTCGGACAACATATTTTCATGTCTTTATTTGGACTGAAATTGCTTTCAAAATGCATTGCAACATCAACAGATTCAAGTTTTTTTAGCAAATATGGATCAGCCATTCGAACACACTTTAATAAATAAACATTTAAATCAATCGAACTATACAAAGAAAAAAACTGTTTGGATATTAAAAGTAGCTCAGTCAATCACAGTGTAATGTATGACACCAGAGATATCAACTGCTCTGTAGATGTTAGTTGATTGCACTGGGTTTTTTTGTGTGTGTATTTTTTAGCTTGCTAATAAATAGCATTGAAACCTTGAAAGTGACTAGTGCTGCTTTTATTTCCTGAGTTGTGGAAACTGAGTGAAAAAAGGGAGACAAAACCAGACAGAAATACAATACAGCAGGATGTAGATGTGCATTAAATCAAAACTTAAACAAGGAACAAATGAACAAAATAAAGAAAAAAGAAATGAATACTGTAGCTGAACTTGCTTATCGAAAGCAATAACTAGAACAGAACTCCTAAAAAAAATTGCCAACTCTGCAAAAGTGAAACTGAAAAATAGGCCTGAACTTTAGCACAACGACATAAACAATCAATACTCAAACTATTTAAAGTGAACATTCCTTTTTATTATTGTTCCTTCTGTTTCACATCCCACCCTAACCCGAACACATTGTATAATCGATCCAACATGGACAACAAGTTAAAAGTAAATCTAACTTTTAAACCGCTGTCATGCAAACACAATAATCAAAAACAACCAACCTTAAAATAAATATCTTTAGAAACAATCTGAAAATCTTGTGAAAAATAACACTTAAAAGCTGCAGGCAGTGTTGAACCAAAAAAACTGACCTTTCTTCTAACTTGTTAGGAACAATATTTTCATGCATTTTGTATGTTCACTAAAATATCTTTCTTTCCATAACCCATAAAAATGCATGAGACAAGAGTTACGCATTGTTAAAAGCTGCCATGAACAAAAATGGAAACATATTTGTTACAATCATACATACATCTTTCAAGCATGCACAGTTTTCATTCTACCATTACATTAACAGTACATACAACTGCACAAGAACAGATTCAGATTTACAGTTTTAAAGGCAAATAATCATAAACAAACACTGAGATCCAAAATCAGTGATTCATTGAAAACAGCCTGTTTTCAATTAGGCAATGCCCAACACAACATTAGAGCTCATGTGATATAGCAGGTTCTGCAAACTCTGTTGCAGTTTTTTACCAGGTTTTATAATGCACAGAAAATAACACACACACACACACACACACACACACAGTGGCATGAATACACGGATGTACAAAGATTCAAACACCCGCACTTGTAAAGTCACAGTGTGTACATACAAAACATCACCCAATCACAAAGCAATGTACATGTCTACATGTGCACATTTGTCCACTTGATAAAACACTCGTACACGAACACGCATCCTTGAGCAATTTATGGATATGTGGTTTTGTTAATACAACAGTTGCCAATTTCCTGAGGAAAACACATTCTATCACAACCTCCACTTTTCCTTAATCAAAAAGAAATGTGTACATGTAATTACAACCCTTATACAAGACAGTTCACATAGACTGAAAACATTGACAAACACACAAAACATTTTTTTATCAATCACCATACAGGTACGGGATAATTATCATAGTATACCAACCTCTCTCTCTTATCATACTTCTCTCTCACACTTGCAAATCCCTTCACTCTTACAGTCTGTGCTCAATTCAACTCAACTGCTATTTGTACCTAAAATTAAAATGGCATTTAACAATGTTGTTCTCATTCAAGATTCAGACCTCCTTTCCACAGAACCCATACAACCTCAAAACTGTCACATTTTGTAAAAACGTTAGCTGTTTACTTGCCAGTCTTTTTCTAAGGTCTCAATTTTCAACCATGCACACATCCCCTACCCCCACACACAACCTCAGTGTTGTCACTTTTCATTCAATCATTGGCGACAGTTTGTCTTTTTTAAGGTCTTGACTCTGTTCCAACCAATGTCTGTGTCCCACACACAATATTGGTGTCATTTTTAAACACTAGGTGGTCACTGCAAGTCTTTCTTTGTTTCTTAATGCTCCTCCGACCGTGTTCCAACCATGCATGGTATCACAGAAGAATGGTCACGTCGTTGAGATACAAGTCCCCCTCCACACCCGCTTCCCCCCCAGCGCTCGTTCCTGCCGCCATTTCCATGCCTGGCTGCACAGCGCTGCTGTCAACGGTCGTCATGGCAGCGTAACCTTTCAAATTCATGGACTGCACCATGTCTGCGTGGTGGGCGCGCTTGATGTGTGTCTTGAGGTTGCCGCGTTGCGTGAAAGCTGCATCGCAGTAGGAGCATGAATGTGGCTTTTCCCCACTGTGTTTCTTCAGGTGAACGTTCAGTGCGTTCTTCTGATTGAAGGCTTTGCTGCAGATACCGCACTTAAAAGGCCTCTCCCCTACAACACAGCAAGACCAAAACATTTTACAGCAAACTTAAACTATAAAATAAGGGAAAACGAATAAGAGCCTCTCCCCTAAAATACAGCAAGAACAAAATGTTAACAGCAAATTCAAACAAAGCAATAAAGGAAAACGAATACGATCATTGGCCATCTACTAAGCTGCAAACGTGATACGAGAGCCTCTGAAAAAGAACTCTAGCTGCAAGAAAAGAGGCTGTTTCTTCAGACATGACTTTATTCATAATGAGATTAGGCTGACCTCCAATAGTATCAGCGTTTTGCAAAGTTTTGTTCAATGTCAGAAGAACCACAGTGGAACCCTATTTTAAGATTCCCACTCCCGCCTCTCCCACGCTCAGTTTTGCAGTTCATAATGTCTGTAAATCTACCTCCATGTTAGACTCTCTTTATATCAGTCCTGATTTTCTCCCTTTTGCGAGGCAGCGTTAAAAGGGTACTACTATACCAGTAATAGAAGATTTTTTTGAAATAACTCCTTGGGGTTTGTAGGTGTTGTGGAAGAGTGACCTTTTCTTGCAAGCTCAGACAAACAAAGCAGGGACCAATCACTAACGAGGGGAGTATCAGAAACATGTGGACCGGAGCACGTGTTTTCAACAGACCCCTCGCTTGTGATTGGTCCTTCTTTTGTTTTGTCAGAGCTTTTGCAAGAAAAGGTCACTCTCCCGCAACCCATGCAAACCCGACAGTTATTTGTGGAATTTGTCTAAGACACACTCCAGCAGAGAGACCACTCACCTGTGTGGATCCTCATGTGTCGCTCCACCTGTGAGGGTTTCTGGAACGTCTTTTCGCACACCGTGCACTTGTGGGGGGCAGCCTTGCTGCGTCTCTTGCCCCCCATGCCCCCCACTCCCCCACAGCTCCCCCCTTGGTGGGCCTGCAGGTGACTGTTCAGCTGGCTGGACTTCGTGAAGTGCTTGAAGCACAGCTGGGGGAAGAAAAATCTTTCTATAACCCCACGTTATATATATCTATATCTATATATGGCTTGTGTGTGTCTGTCTGTCTGTCTGTCTTTCTTCGCGATGCACGGCCAAAGTTCTCGATGGATCTGCTTCAAATTTGGTGGGCATATTCAGGTAGACCCCGGACACAATCTGCTCGATGAAAATTTTCAACACGTGCTCTCAGCGCGCAGCGCTGAACCGATTTTGGTTTTTCTGTACATCCATTCCCAGTAACTCTTCCTTATCTTCTCCAGTGTTTTGCGCGTTTATCTCCCTTCCTTCGTGTGGCGTCAATCGCGTACGGTGCGCCCGGCGAAGCCGGCGTACGGTGCGGTATTGGTGCGCAACTCACCCGGCGAAGCGGGTATTCATCTAGTATATATATATGAGACTGTGCCAAAAGGTCAGGTGTCATGTCTACTGTCCCGAATGACACACGATTGCTGACATTTCACCATTGCCAACAGAATAAACAAATAAGAAATAGGTAGAAAATGAATGTGAAAACTGACTTTAATTGTTGATCAGTATTTTCTATACCACTAACAAATAATCTACTTGCACATAGCTGTTTGGCAAATGTATGTTGCATGGGACACACTGACATGAAAGTGGAAGATGTTTTTCCCTCTAGAGAAACTACATATCAAGTTACACTTTTTGTGCTCTTCCATTCCAGTTGGCAATCAATTGTTAACGCATGTTATTAGAAAAAATAGAACGAAAACAGATTAGATAGAATGAAAAATGTACTGGTGATGTCATTTGGGACATACTGACATGAAAACGTCACCTTTTGGCACAGTCTCTTATATATATATCAACAATGACGTCACTTGATTTACTAGCTTTCATCAATACACAAATAGAAAACAATTCAAAACCCTATTCAGAAGACATAAGCCGTTGAAGAACAAAACTAAAGGTTTTACGGAGCAGATATAGTATAAAAGCTAACTAGCAATGTAGGAGTAGTCAGATTTAACATCGTCAGTTACAGCAAAATGGCCAATAAGGGACATATTTTGTTACCCAAACGTTTGACAAAATGTCAACTCCTCACCCCACACATAAAGTTCTTTTCCTCCCCGTCATCCATCGTCTGATCCATCAGGTCCTCCTCCTCCTCCTCCTCTTCCTCCACCTCTCCCTCCTCCATGCCCTCCAGGGTTACTGCCCCTGCATCCAGAACCTCCGTGGCCTGGAGAGTTTCCTCCTCTTCCTCCTCATTGTCCTCCTCCTCCTCCTCCTCCTCATGGACAAGTTCCGTCTCATCCTCTTCCACCAGAATCACGCTCTGGGAGTTGGCCACCATCTGAAACATGGAGGAAATCAATTTAGTTCATTGTCTGTTCGTATTTTGCTGGAACAAATGTTAAAATATTGAAAATGAAATCTGGAACTAGCCATACCTACCAGTTGATATTTGCCTTGACCGGTTTCTTCCTATATGTACCAGCTTTGATTGCATTTGACATTTCCGTTTGCATTTTCTGTATTAAAAGATACTGATATGGTATTCTGCCTGGCAAGATAAATGTAATGTAAATTTCTTGCCTTTCAACAGTTTTAGGCAACACACACAGACACACTCACACACACTACAAAACATTCAATCAAGCAAGCTTCCAAATATCATCTCACCTGTGCATGGTAAACCAAAGGGGCACCCACACATACACACAAACACATGCATCCACGCAAGCTTCTAAATATCCTCCTACCTGAGCATGGTCAGTCATAGGTGTAGTAGTGACGTATGCCGTGGTTTGCGTAGGAGCGACCTCATGCACCTGTTGCTCTGCCGACACCACAGACGTGTGCACCACTCCATGGTCAAGGTCATTGGGGTTGATCTCTGACATTGACACCATGGGCTGCTGCACGATAATGTTGGGGTTGACCCCCTCGGACATGGAGACAGGTGCTACTTGTAAGGCCTGTGGAGAAGAGGGAAAAACAGAATCAAGTGGGGCTCAAGTTCTCTTGCAAACCTGTATGCATGAAAACAAAAATGGTGTCGGATGCTAACTGACGGGCGGTGTGGCGGGGTGGTAAGACGTCAGCCTCTTAATCGGAAGGTCGAGGGTTCGAATCCCGGCCGCGGCCGCCTGGTGGGTTAAGTGTGGAGATTTTTCCGATCTCCCAGGTCAACTTATGTGCAGACCTGCTAGTGGCTTATCCCCCTTTGTGTGTACACGCAAGCACAAGACCAAGTGCGCATGGAAAAGATCCTGTAATCCATGTCAGAGTTCGGTGGGTTACAGAAACACAAAAATACCCAGTATGCTTCCTCCGAAAGCGGTGTATGGCTGCCTTAATGGCGGATTAAAAACGGTCATACACGTAAAATTCCACTCGTGTAAAAACACGAGTGTACGTGGGAGTTTCAGCCCACGAACGCAGAAGAAGAAGAAGCTAACAGATGATTTTCAGAAAGAACTCTGGCTTATATGGGTTTGTGACACAGTGAATACTCTTGCTTCTGTGAGTCAAACTTTCCCCCGTGACATAATGGGCCAGTGAGGGGTGTGTCATAACACATGGACAAGGAGAACATGTAAAAAGCTTGCCTCACTAAAAGCAAGCGTATTCATTCTTACACAATCCACACATTCTCACCTGTATCATGTTGGGGTCAGCGGCAGATGCTACCTGCTGCGTGGTGATGAGCTGTGGGTTGATGGTGATGTTGATGTTGCCTTGCTGTTGTAACTGCTGCAGTAGGGAGGCGTCGATCTGCACCGTTTGGGACAAGAGGTTGCCCCCCTGCCCTGTCTCGATACCTGCCAGCTGCATACCTTGAGGCAGCGTACCTGTCAGGTGTAGCTGGATACCTTCCACCAGGTTCTGTAGGATCTGTCAACAGGTAATGTTAGGGTCAACTTTTAATGCATTTGTCAGGTATAGCTTGATACATGATTACACAATCATGGGTATCTCATATTTTGATGTCTGGCAGATTTTCTTTTATGTTTGCAATTTAGGGCAGCTGTCAAAGACTAAAACCATTCTATACAATCTTGCCTTAATATTTCTTCAACTAAACATCCTACCATGCCATCTTCTCAGAAACCAAAGAGCAACCAAAAGTAAGTTTTCAATTCTTATTTTCTCATTATTATATGTCTGTGAAGAACACTGTTCATTCACTTAAACAACATTTAGGTGCAAGTTCTTGTTAATGTTCTGTAATGAAATTTATTAAACATTCTGTTTGTTGAACTATCTTGGTGTTTTTGTTCTGTCTCAACAACTCACTAGTCACCCCCATCCTTACCTGAATGGCTTCATCAAATGCCACTAATGCAACCCTAGCGGACCACTTTTTTTCCACAGTTTAATAACGACTAACAACTCATCATTCATCCCCATCCTTAGCAGAGTAGCTCCATCAATGCAACTCTTTTTTTCAAGTTTCAAAATACCCGAGTGGCCCCACCAAATGCCCCCTAGCTTACCTATTTTTCCCACAGTTTCAAAATGATGAACAACTCATCCCCTTCCTTACCTGAGTGGCTCCATCACTGCCCATCTGGTTAGCAATGTTATCAGGCACCGTCAGCTGCATGGGGACTATGTTCTGCGCGGTCAGCAGCGATTGGTCGATATTGAGCACCTGACCCAACCCCATCTGCTGACCGGCCCCCGCCACTTCTCCTGTGTTGAAGACGATCAACGGTTGCTGCTGCTGCTGCTGTTGCTGCTGCTGCTGCTGCGCTTGTTGTTGCTGCTGCTGCTCTAATGCTGCTGCTGCTGCCTGTCGTTTGCTGCCCAGGCCACGTTTGCGCGGGGCGTCAGGCTTGAAGTGAGAGATAACGTGAGACTTGCGGTGGCCGGAGGTTCGGAAGCGCTGCGGACAGATGGGACACTTGAAGGGTTTGGCGCCTGTGTGGAGTCGCATGTGGACCTTGAGGCTTCCCTTGGTGGAGAAGAGGGAGCTGCACACGTGGCAGTGGAACAGCTTCTCCGCTGAAAGGGATCACAACAGTTCACTTTCTTTACCTCCAGTTAGTCACTAGCACACAATATCATGTCAGCATAGTATAAAAAAAAAATATATCATATAATCAGTGAATGCACCCCAAAAAGCACTACTTATTCCCATACACACATCCAGTGAAATACATGCCCACCCTAGCTTTCACACAGTGACACACACACACACACATTGTTACACGACACTTGAGATTGCCACAAGTTCTCAAACGCCGTATAGTTGTGTTCTTTTATTCTACGTCGCCCGTCTTCGCAGCAGCAGAAAACAACTCGTCAAATTGAGTTCGAGGATTTATTCAGCATTCAATACATACAACTGCACAACTAGCAGAACTCAAATAGAAGCTTTTTTAACATTCAAATCGCGCTGGCATATATAGCAAATACTCAATCTCGAGAATATTCCAGACCGAACATGATACAACTACATTATATGCGAACCGCCCATGGACCAGAATGGTGACGTTCTCTGTGACGTACATCAAAAGGTGCCGACGCCCTTAATCCGATCGAACGCCACGAACTCACACTAAAACAGCATGGTAAACAACTTGTTTTGACAGGACTAGAAAGTTCACCTGCATTCTCGTCCAAGCATAAATATTGTGTTTACAAAATATAATATCGGTACTTTCCCACAAAGTACAAATAAGTCAACTACATGCAACACACAAAACCGAACCAAAGTTCAGCAACGGTAGCGTTTCCTAACATTACCCCCAACACCAGAAGAAATTTACCTAATTTCTTTCAATCATTGAAACGCTACCTGTACACATATTATGTATACATAACAGATTGAAATCCAGGTATGTACATTAGTCTGTTGGAGAATGAACACCGTTTTACTCAAATACTCGGCTGAGAAAATCTGCTCCAACATTGTCTGAACCTTTGATCGATTCCACTCGCATATCAAAGTTCTGCAAGTACATCACCCACCTCATGATACGATTATTCACAAACTTCGCAGAGTTCAGGTAGGTGAGGGGTTTGTGATCAGTCTGAAGCACGAATTTCACCCCTTGGAGGTAGAGTTCAAATTTTTTGATTCCCCACACGATGGCTAAACACTCTTTCTCCATGGTCGAGTAGTTCTTCTCGGCTCCTGACAGCTTCTTGCTGGCATAGCTGACCGGAAACGGTTTACCTCCATGCTCTTGCATCACCATGGCGCCGATCCCTTCGTCCGATGCGTCTGTACGCAAGATGAACTCTTTGGCAGTATCAGGAAGGCGTAGCACCGGGTCTCATGACATCAGGTCGCGCACAGTCTGGTATGCCTTCTCCTGAGCTGGTCCCCAGAGTATTCGGTTGGGGCATCCTTTTCGGGTCATGTCCGACAAAGGCGCCGTTATGGCGGCGAAGTTTGGAATGAACTCTCTGTAGTACCCAGCCAATCCAAGGAAGGATCGCACCTGCTTCTTGGTTTCAGGACGTGGCGCATTGAGGATCTTGGTGACGTTTTCCAACAAAAGCCCCTTTTGACCTTCCTTCAGTGAATGACCTATGAAGTCAACGTTGTCGGTCCCCAAAATGCACTTGCTGGGTCTCACGGTCAGATTAGCTTTTGTCAGGCGGGAAAACAGTTCCCTCAAAGTCTCCAGATGCTCCGCAAAGGTCTCCGTGTGGACTAGCAGATCATCCCAGTAGTACACAACATTCTTCATTCCTTTGAGCATTTTTCGCATTCCCCTCTTCAGGGTAGCACCACTGTTCACCATGCCAAAAGGCATCCGCAGGCACTCATACGTTCCGTCTGGAGTTGCAAAGGCGGTCTTTGGTATGTCCTCTTCGCGCACAGGAATCTGCCAATATCCCTTGCTGAGATCGATCTTTGAGAAGATCTTACTGCCGGTTAACTGTCGGAATAGATCAGTTGCCGTCGGCATTGGTTCAGGGTCAAACACGGTGATCTTATTGACTTTCCTAAAGTCAATGCATACCCTGTTTGTACCGTCTTTCTTCTTGACAACAACAACGGGAGATGAGTTAGGGGATGATGACTCACGGATGACCCCCATCTTCAACATGCTGTCGATGTCCTTCTTCAAGGATTCCCGAGCCTGAAACGGGATAGGGTATGGTTTTGAGCAAACAGGAACGTCAGATGTGAGGTGGACTTCATGTTCGACCAAGGACGTAGAGCCTGGAACATCAGAGAACCTATGGGTGAAGTCGCCCATAAAATCATGCAGCTCCTTCTGCTGGTCTTCTGTCAGGTCAGGTCCTAGCTTGACGTCATCCACTCCCTCTTTCTTGTGGAGGTCTCCCAACTCCAGTAGTTCCTCACCGTCGAACTCGTCTAGTTCGGCTGGTTCTTCCACACTTGCTGCGACCTGTACTGCTTCCGGAGGTCTCTCCACATACAGTTTCAGGAGGTTAGCGTGGTAGATCTTGGACTTCTTGCCGACATTCACCTTGTAGTCGTTGATCCCTACCACGGCCTCAACCTCGTATGGGCCTTTCCACTGCATCAGTAGTTTGTTGTGATCAGTGGGAAGCAGTATCAGCACTTTGTTACCTGGTGTAAACTTCCTGTTTACGGCTTTGCGGTCGTAGTAGTGCTTTCCGCTATCCTGAGACTTTCTCAAGTTTTCTCTCGCAATCTCGAGAGTCTCCTCCAGTTTCTCTCGCAACTCGAACACGTACTGGTAACTGTTCTTCACTTCAGGTGTGTCCACATCTTTCGTCCACAATTCCTTTAGTATCTGCATCGGGCCTCTCACGGTCCGCCCGTACATCAGCTCGAACGGGGAGAATCCAGTGGACTCTTGTGGCACCTCCCTGTATGCAAACAGCAAGGCATTGATGTAGCGATGCCACTGCCTTGGCTGCTCACTGCATAGTTTCTTCAGCGTGGACTTCAGCGTCGCATTGAATTTTTCTACCAGCCCATTGCACATCGGGTGATAGGGTGTCGTAGTCAAGTGACGAATGCTCAGCAGCCTGTTGACCTCTTCCATGCATTCAGAGACAAACTGTGTCCCCAGGTCTGTGAGGATCTCTTCAGGAACCCCAATTCTGCTGAAAATGTCCACAAGTGCCTCGGCAACAGTCTCGGTGTCAATTTTCTTCAGAGGCACGGCTTCTGGGTACCTGGTTGCATAGTCTACCAGGGTCAGTACCCAACGATGACCCGCTTCACTTGACGGTTTGATCTCGCCGATGAGGTCAATGGCCACCCTCTTGAAAGGTCGGTCGATCAAAGGCATCTTCTGCAACGGTACTTTCGGGACCCTTCCTCGAGGTATGGTTTTCTGGCAAATATCGCACGATCGGCAGAATCGAGTCACATCTGCATGCAGTCCTGGCCAGTAAAACGCAGCCTGGATTCTGTCCGATGTCTTCTTGACCCCCAGGTGACCTCCCATAATAGAGTCGTGGGCCACCTCCATCACCTGGCGCCTAAGTGGTTGAGGCACCAGAACTTGACGTAATGGCTTCCCACCGTTGACTCTCGCGTGCTGGAACACTCTGTACAGAATCTTGGCCTTCACTTCAAATTGCACAGTGCCTTCGCCCTTAGTCATCTCCTTGACAGGACGACTCCTGTACTTTGTCAAGGTCAAATCAGCTTCCTGTAGTTGAATCAGCTGATCCCTGTCCACGACAGCAGTTGCAGAGCTGTTGGTGACCCTGAGTGGCGTAGTTGTTTTGTCCTTCTTCGCCTGGGCTCTGGTCGTCACAGCGCTTACAACCTGCGGCTGGTCGCGGCGATGCACAGTTGCTCTGTCATCTCGTAACAGTTCGCTGATATCTTCATTCGCGAATGGCAGTGGGTCTTCCTCCTCAGCAGCAGGCTGAGCTGAGCCCATTCTCCATTCGAAATCAGGGTCATCAGGACGTCTCGCACCCCCAATGTTCCCAATTAATAGATCGTACAAGGGCTTCTTCAGGCAGACGGCCTCAACTTCTCCAGTGAAGTATGGAGTATCTATCTGGATCTTTGCCACTGGTGCCTTCACGCATTTGCTGTCAGCCATGAGCGTCCACTTGAAGTCACCAGTGAACTTCTCTGTTGGCACCAGATCCTCTTTGACGATGACCCCATTGCAGCCCGAATCTCTGAGAACAGTCACTTCCTGCTTCTCAACAAATCCCTTCGACACGGGCATGTTCGACACTGACACAGCTGCGCTGGCGACGACAGAGATTGACCTGCCATTGGCGAGTAGAAGCTGGCCATCAGATATACATTCTTCCACGTCCGATGGTGTAGCCACTTGCTCGGCAGCCCTTGGAAGTATGACGCTGCTCGCACATACTTGTTGGTTCGAGCCACTCGTTTGCCCCTTGTTGTCGTAATATCTCCGTCGATGTTCTTGCGCTTTGTCATTGACATGTCCGTTATTTTTCTTTTGGGGACAGTTGGCGACTCGGTGGCCCTTGGCATTGCAATGGAAACATGTTATGTTCTGCCCTTCGTTGGATGATGGTGCGGACTCAGTTTGTCCCTTGGCAGGTTGGTTTCCCTGGTTCCCGCTCTTCTGGAAAGGTTTTGATGACTTTGACGTCCCCAGGGTCCTTCCATGAGCAATGAGATAACGCTCAGCAGCATCAGTAATGTCCTTCAAACCCCGCAGTTTTTGCTCTTCCAAGCGGGTCGCCAGGTCCTTCGGGCAGGCATTAAGGAACTGCTCCTTCACGATCAAGTCCCGCAGACTCTCGTATGACTGCTCTTCACCTGATAACTCCACCCACTTCTGCAGGTATGACGACAGGCGCTCCACAAACTGGCTCGGTGTCTCTCCAGACAATGGCTGGCATTCGCGGAAGCGTTGACGGTAGCCCCTTTCAGTGAAGTTGTAGCAACGCAACAGAGCTTCCTTCAGTACATCATAGTCTCTGGCGTCATCGTTTGAGAGTCTAGTGTAGACCTCAAGTGCTGCCCCAGTCAAATGTGCGCTGAGTTGAATCGCCCAGTCGTCGCGCTGCCATCTAGCACTCTCAGCGAACCTCTCGAATCTTGCAAGGTAGCAGTCGATCTGGTCCTTCCCGTCAGCGAATGCTGGAAGTTTCGGTGCCCTGTGTAGCATTTGCTGCTGGTTATCTCTTTGGCGTGGTGCCGCGTGCTCATTTTGAACACGCACCATTTCTGTCTGAAGCTCTAAGCGCTTGGTCTCCATTTCTATCTGGAGCTCTACGCGTTTCAGCTCCATTTTCCTTTCTTCACGCTGTGCTTCTCTTTCTCTTTCTTCACGCTCACGCTGCGCTTGTCGTTCTTCACGCTCACGCTGCGCTTGTCTTTCTTCACGATGCGCTTGTCTTTCTTTTTCTTCTCGCTCACGCTGCGCTTGTCTTTCTTTTTCTTCTCGCTCACGCTGCGCTTGTCTTTCTTCACGCTGCGCCAGCAGTCGTGTCTGGGACTCGACGAACTCCGTCAACTGCTTGCCTTTTAGTCCCAGTTCAATTCCTTTTGCCCAGAACTCAGCCATTCTGGTCTTTTCCGGTGCGTTCGTCTGTATTCTTTCACAGCCCCGAACGTAGACGAATGTAGTCTTCTAAAGAACACAGTCTCTACTGCACCTCCGATGCTTCTCTCGTCGCTGTTCACCTTCGTAGACGCAGGCTGCCACCCTCCTCGTCTAACGTGACGGCGCACTCTGCTCACGATACGTACACGACGTACCTCAGTCGTATTTCGTAGTATTAATGCACTAGCTCCGCGACGAAGTCCGTCTCGTCCAAACGGCAGCTAACCTCTGTAATCCCGATACACTCCGGCGTCGCTCACCGTACCGAGCTGCGGCGATTACCAAACTCTTCACCAGTCACACCGAATCCACGGTTCCGTAGTCTCAATACTGATCCCTCAGGATACACCCGATTGATGGCTACCTCCTGTGACTGTCTTGACTGTCTTTGTTGCTGGAAAACCCTTGGCGTTAAACGTAGATCCCGGCTTGGCCCCCAATTGTTACACGACACTTGAGATTGCCACAAGTTCTCAAACGCCGTATAGTTGTGTTCTTTTATTCTACGTCGCCCGTCTTCGCAGCAGCAGAAAACAACTCGTCAAATTGAGTTCGAGGATTTATTCAGCATTCAATACATACAACTGCACAACTAGCAGAACTCAAATAGAAGCTTTTTTAACATTCAAATCGCGCTGGCATATATAGCAAATACTCAATCTCGAGAATATTCCAGACCGAACATGATACAACTACATTATATGCGAACCGCCCATGGACCAGAATGGTGACGTTCTCTGTGACGTACATCAAAAGGTGCCGACGCCCTTAATCCGATCGAACGCCACGAACTCACACTAAAACAGCATGGTAAACAACTTGTTTTGACAGGACTAGAAAGTTCACCTGCATTCTCGTCCAAGCATAAATATTGTGTTTACAAAATATAATATCGGTACTTTCCCACAAAGTACAAATAAGTCAACTACATGCAACACACAAAACCGAACCAAAGTTCAGCAACGGTAGCGTTTCCTAACACACATGCACATACGCATGCAGAAAACACACACACACACACACACACAAACTGACACAACACACACTGACACAGTACATACACACTGACGCAATACACACATATACATATGTTCGCACTCACAAAGCAAACACACTCCCTTGCTTTCTATCTTCCCGTCTCCCCATGCTCCCTCCTCCACCCCACAACAAAACTCACTAGGTTTATGGGTCCTCATGTGACTGTCGAGAGTGGACTTGACCGTGAAAGAGCGGTTACAGATGTGGCACACAAAGGGTTTCTCTCCTGTGTGTATACGGATGTGTCGCTGGAGGTCGCTGGGTTTCTTGAAAGACTTGTGGCAGTGCTGGCACTGGTGTTCGTGTCTGAACAGGTCTTGCTGCAACTTGGCCTCTCGTTCACGCTTCACCTGATGCAGAAGACAACATATCAATTATGCCCTTTCGTCTCCATCATCAATAGCTTAAATGCAGACGTCGGTTGCTGCAACGTAAGTTACTGTAGGCTCCAGGTTTTTCCAAGGGACAAAGGCTGTATTCCTTAGCGGTGTACAGTGCGACTTAAAAAATATCAAAATCAGGTTTTAAAAAAGAATAATTCTCAAAATGGAGGTAAATGAACAGAATATGTGAAAAATCAAGGTCTTATAATGTAGGAAGTCCTAAAATTAGGGGGGGGGGGGGGGGGGGGGGTCTTAATAGGGGGGGGGGTGGTGAAGTGTAGTGCACACACAAAAGTAACATACAGTCCATTAAAATGAACACTCCTTAAAGGCACAGAGTTGCATTCAAATTACTAACTGACGACTACATTGTGAAAAAGGGAAACTGGATCACACGGGTTCACGATGGCTCAGGGGTAAGATAAACCACGCAATTCTTTGAAAATTGCTTGCTCTTTACGTAGGGCACCTAGGATGTTCCCATTTGGTGAGCGTTCAAATGGAAGGGTGTTTGTACTGTGTGTAAAAGCCTGACAGTATCTGTGATGGTTTACGGGAGGCGCACTGTGCCTTTAACGTGCATCAAACAAGGCTTACTCTAACTTAACTTACACGATCTCTTTCTGAAGCAGACTCAACGAGAATCCTCTCGGACACGGACATCTGCTCAGGGTTGGTGTTCTTGGCAAGCTGGTCAGTCTGATCCTCGTTCACTTCAATCACCTCAGCCGTCCTTGTGCGTCGAGGGGCCAGGTTCTCTTCGTCTTCTGTTCCAACATGCAAAAGAAGAAAGTGTTTGGAAAGGGAATATGTCAACATGTCTTTTCAGCTTATTTTGAAGTGCAGTACAGTCTGTAGTCTAAAGGCATGCGCAAAGGCCCAGTGGCTAAGACCCCAGCCTCCCACGCGTGAGGTTGATTGTTTGAATCCAGGCCTCGCCTGATGGGTTAAGAGTGGAGATTTTTACGATCTCACAACTCATGTGCAGACCTGCTAGTGCCTTATCCCCCTTCGTATGTTCATTCAAGCACAAGACCAAGTACACACGGAAAAGATCCTATAATCCAAGTCAGAGTTCAGTGGGTTATGGTGGCAGCATTTTCAAAATAGTAAACAGGATGCTCCGGTCTCACAGCATCTGGCTCTGAAGTACTGTACAGTCAAATCCAATGTATGCAAATCAACCACCCAGTTGCAGGCATCTATCCCAGCACGCCACATTTACAAACTGAATTCTAAGACTAGTCAAGTAAAAACAGATGAGACAAGACAAGGGAGGCAACCCACTAAAACAGACCCTAGGACTGTGAGTGACCACATTAAGCCAAAGTTCCTGAAGCCTGCTAGTGCTACCCAGATAACTTGCACATTTTTCTTTTCTTTTATTTGCAACAGACCATGACTCATGTTTCACTGAAACGGCAAGGCTTGTGGCCCTACTGAATGTGAGACTGCTGTTACTCCGCTCTTGTCAAAGACAAAGTCAAATCTCTAAAACTAGATTTTGTAAAGGAAACATATTTCACTGAAGCCTGTACTTCAATAAGCATATTCAGTTTATCAGGTGAGTTGTATGAAAGAAAGAAGATAAATTAAGCAAAAATGATAGACAACATTTTGTGGGCAGAAGTGAGGCAGAGGCCTGAAACACTAATCTCATAATGAGGGATGGTCCTATCCTATGTAAAAAGCCTGGCCACATCTGATAGTTAGCAAAAGTGTGTTTTTTCAGGAATTACTGTGCCTTTGAAAGAGAACATATTTCCAGTGATTCTTAGGGAACGCAAAAGAAGAAAAAACCAAGTGATCCTTTCTTCAAAGCAAAGCAAAAACCCACCTGCAGCCTGGACGATAACATCTCTGGGGTGGGAGTGTTTGATGTGGCGTTTGAGGAGGCTGGGCAATCGTAAGACCTCTGGGCACAAGGGGCACTTCACCTGACCCTGATCATGGTGGCTTGACATGTGGCGGTTGAGAGCACCGCTGGTGCCAAAAGTTGCTCCACACACGTCGCAGCTAACTTGTTGTCGGTTGGTGTGACTTCTGCTGTGCATTCTCAGGGACGACAAAGTGGCAAAGCTGCGAGGGCACTGGCGGCATTTGTGTGGTCTCAAATCTGTCGAAAAACATTTCCCACAATACGGCGCAAGTCAGCACAAAGCTACTGCCCTCAAAGTTTTAACCGCGGACTGCTTAAGTTTTGCATAAAGCAGGGTCAAATATATATATAAAAATACAGGTTCTGGAATTAACACTGACTTCCTGACACACACGCACAAATACACTCACACAAACACACACACACATACACTCACACACACACACACACACACACACACACACACACACACACACACACACACACACACACACACACACAAATACACACACACACACTCAGATACAAGAGAACACCCTGCAGATAGATGCATGCTCACGTACTTGTGTGTGACAACATGTGCTGCTTGAGAATCCTGGCCTTGGCAAAGGTCTTGCCGCAGTGGCCACACTCAAACTCTTCGACGAACACAGCCTGTGGGTGAGGCACCGCCTCCACTTCAGGCATGTCTTCTGTCTCCACCTCCTCCAGTTCTGCTTGGGCCACGTCACTGCAATAAACACATTGGAATTCAATAACAATGGACCCCCCTTTTAAGAGCTCCAAAAATCTGAGGAGTCTGAAAATGGGCTTAAATTTACAGAGGTTATCAACAGAATATCTGGGACAACAGGGTCATGAAACTGTATCCATTAATAAATTACTTATTCATAAAACAACTAAAGAAACTGAACAAAGCAAAAGTCTACACAGAAAGACAAGTTTATACCATAGCCAAGTGATAACAAAGGGAAGTAAGCGTTCTTCTTCTTCTTCTTCTGCATTCGTGGGCTGAAACTCCCACGTACACTCGTGTTTTTTGCACGAGTGGAATTTTACGTGTATGACCGTTTTTTACCCCGCCATTTAGGCAGCCATACGCCGTTTTCGGAGGAAGCATGCTGGGTATTTTCGTGTTTCTATAACCCACCGAACTCTGACATGGATTACAGGATCTTTTTCGTGCGCACTTGGTCTTGTGTTTGCGTGTACACACGGGGGTGTTCGGACACCGAGGAGAGTCTGCACACAAAGTTGACTCTGAGAAATAAATCTCTCGCCGAACGTGGGGACGAACTCACGCTGACAGCGGCCAACTGAATACAAATCCAGCGCGCTACGGACTGAGCTACATCCCCGCCCGGTAAGCGTTCTAAATCATATCATTTTCAGCGCACTCTCAATTTACAACTAGAAAGTTCCATGTTGACAGTTCAAAGAGTGAAAACGTTTCTTACCCAGGCTGTAGAACATTGGGCATGGTGGGGCCTGCGGCAGACATGTCTGGATTGTCGAGTGTCGCTGTCTGGGCAAAACTGGCGTTCAACCCACTGATGTCTATTTGCTGAGTCTGTAATGTACACGCACACAATCCATTTTCCTCAACATATTTCAGTACGCATGTTGACAGACACTATCCGTACTAAACAAATCCATTGTTTGAAAATACCTCAGCATGTATTTAGACAGAAACTATTTGTAATGTATAAGCTATCCATCTCTAAATATATTTCAGCAAGTTTGTGTAAGAAAACTATTTTGGAATTCTTCTTTTGTGAAAGGGAGATATATAAGGGAGAGATTTTGAGAGAATTACATGGATGTAATATGACACTTGTGATAAACATGCCTGTCTTCTTTTCCACAGCTTTTAAATATATCCAATTCTGTTACTGAAATGTTCATGTTCCTCCAGACTCACAATTTCTCACAGTTTCAAGTGACATCCTTTGGTGTCAGCTGTCAGCGAAACGCTCTTAAATAATTTAAAACTGCCAAAAACTTTGCTGTCATTTTGAGCCCAGCCACCAAACTTATTGACGGTGCTGGAAAGGTGAAGTCAAAGAATGCCCTGAATTAAAACCAATTTTCTAAAACCACCATGGCCATGGATTAATCTGCCGTAGAAAATACATAACAAGATCTCTGCAACCTTCTCCGACTGTGACTAACCTGGAATGTAAACTGGTTCTGCTGCATGGTGTTGAGGGTCTGACCCTGACTGGTCATGGGTGCGTTGAGGGCGGCGGTCAGGGTCGTGGTGTTGAGCGGAGCGTTAAGGGCGGTGCCCAGCTGGGCGGAGGACATTGGCGTGTGGAGCTGGTCGGTCAGTTGCTGCTGAAGCTGGGGGTTGAGCTGACCGAAGCTCTGCTGACTGTTGAGAGTGAACGTCTGGTTGAAGTTCTGCTGCTGGCCAAACACCTGTCACAAGAAAAAGTGCAAAGGTTCGGTAAGAATGGGCATCCCTGAAATCAGAGTAGGGCTGCCTTAACGGCCTAGGAAAAAACGCCATACACATAAAAACCCACTTATGCAAAATCATGAGTACGTTGGAGTTTTAGCCCATGACTGCAGAAGAAGAAGAAGTTAGTATGGTCAGCAAGACTGCTGTTAAATATACAGCTACAAAACACACATAAATACATATTTCATATCTTCACATTTTGCTTTTGTTTTGTGTTCTTTCCTTCTTTTTTTCCCCCTCCGAGTTTAACTTTCATGTCTACAGACACTCACTTCCTCCACCAGCCAAGTTCAATCTCAATGACAAGTGGTTTCTAGACAAGCAGCAATTTTGTCTGCTCTACTCTTGTGATTCCCCGAGTTATAGTTTACACAAGACAGACACCAGTAAAACATCTGGATTCAGTCAACAGATTAGTTTCTGGTTATTCCAAACTACAGAAAGAACGCTGAAGTCTTTTGAAACTTGCAAGAATCACTAGAAATTTGCTCCTGGTAAAAGCATGCTCACAACACAAACACTGAGATAAGTTTTCATACCTGTTGATTCAGAGTCTGTTGCATAGACTGGTCTAACACTGCGCCAGTGAAAGGGTCGGTCAAGGCCGAGTTCTGCAAGTCATGCTGAGAGATAGTCGTCCCTCCCATGTCGCCCTGTTGCAGGCCTGTCAAATCAGCGGTGCCTTGTGATTGGACAAGATCCGTGTCGTTGCCGGTGGTAACAGATTCTTCGTTGTCCACCACGCCTACCTCTTCCACCACATCGGCCCCCACTGTCTGTCCTGCGTCTTGCAAGGACTGCATACTCACTTCATGACTGAAAAGGTCAGAGTAAGGAAAAAAAAATCATAACCATCTCCTCATCACTGTTTTGCAGAAGCTACAATTCATAGTTCTAAAAAATCATAAGGGGATACTTTGGTTGGATAATACACCATAAGGAAAAGTTGCAACAGGGAACAAAAAGATGTGTTACTAATGTCTGTCTCCGTTTGTTTTGGCAAAAAGGAATGAACATGGCAAATGTGCAGACAGACAAGATATTCTCCGTCTTCCTCATTATTTGTCTCCCAAGAAACACTCACCGGTGAGTCTTCATGTGCTTCTTGCAGTTGACGGAGGTCTTGAAGGTCTTCTGGCAGTAGGGACACATGAAGGGTCGCACTTCACTGTGGGTTGACATGTGGCGTTTGAGAGAGCCGTTGGTGGTAAAGCCCGTGTCACAAACCAGGCACTTGTAACTCTTGACGCCTAAGTGAGTTTTGGCGTGGGCTTTCAGGACACCGCTCGACACAAAGCTGTGCAGGCACTGGGAACAGCGGAACGGTTTCTCGCCTGAAATACACAAATACAAATGTTGGATGTTGTCGTAGATAGAGCTTGTGGCAGGCACTGGGAACAGCGGAACAGTTTCTCGCCTGAAATACACAAATACAAATGTTGGATGTTGTCGTGGATAGAGCTTGTGGCAGGCACTGTGAACAGCGGAACAGTTTCTCGCCTGAAATACACAAATACAAATGTTGGATGTTGTCGTGGATAGAGCTTGTGGCAGGCACTGTGAACAGCGGAACAGTTTCTCGCCTGAAATACACAAATACAAATGTTGGATGTTGTCGTGGATAGAGCTTGTTGCAGGCACTGTGAACAGCGGAACAGTTTCTCGCCTGAAATACACAAATACAAATGTTGGATGTTGTCGTGGATAGAGCTTGTTGCAGGCACTGTGAACAGCGGAACAGTTTCTCGCCTGAAATACACAAATACAAATGTTGGATGTTGTCGTGGATAGAGCTTGTGGCAGGCACTGGGAACAGCGGAACAGTTTCTCGCCTGAAATACACAAATACAAATCTTGGATGTTGTCGTGGCTAGAGCTTGTGGCAGGCACTGGGAACAGCGGAACAGTTTCTCGCCTGAAATACACAAATACAAATGTTGGATGTTGTCGTGGACAGAAATAATCCAACAACAGATATACTGCAAACGTTCCAAAATTCAGAATCAAAAAACAAGAATGGTAGGTAATTGGAACGTTTATTATTGACAAAAAAAGAAGAAAAGAGAAGGTAAATGTAACGTTTTGTTTTGTCAATAACAAACGTTCCAATTACCTACCATTCTTTTTTTTATATATTTTGTTGTAGATAGAGCTTGTGGCATCCCAGTAAATGCATCTTTCTGCAGTGTTGCTGATCCAAGGATCAGAACCTGCTCCATATAAGGGAAGGAAAAGAGATTGGTAGTTGGTTGTTGTTGTTTTTTTTACTTTGACATACACAGATTCATTAGTCCACCTGTCTCATCCTCATTTTCAAAAACAACGATACACATTTTATTTCTTGTTAAAAAAATACCAAGATGCCAAAAGATGCTGCTGTAGAGGATTGGCTGATGTTTGCTTGTGAATGAAGTACAAAAAAACTTCAACACACCACTTCTCCCTTTAAAATAAAGAGTAAATCAAATGAAATTGTGGATCTCAAAGATAAACAGCTAGAACCATGAAACATACTTCAAACTTGGCTAACAACAAAATATACCCTCAAAGCACAACACCTTACCCGTATGAGATCGGACATGTTGTTTGAGATGACTAGACTTCTTGAAGCCACGCTGACAGTATGAACACTTGTAGGGTCGATCAGCACTGCTGCCCTCTCCCAGGTATTGGTGAAACATGGAGTGTCTGGGGAGCTGCTGGATGAGGCCTGCAAATACATTTCACCTTTCAGTCCCATCCCTTCCACTTCTACTGTTCTAGCAGATTTTTATAGTACAGTCGAACCTGTCTATTACGACCCACAAGACCAACCAAAAGTGGTCGTTATGAAAAGGTGAATTATATAGGAAAGAACCTCGTCAGGGATCCTGTTGGGTTGTAACGGCCAGGTGGTCGCTATCAAGAGGTGGTCGCCCGGGCAGGTTCGATTGTACTACCAGTACCAGCCCAACAAAACCTTTGTTTTTAGCCTTCACCTGCTTGTATCTTTAAAACCAGTACTGAGTGGACAATAATTGACATGCTCATTGTTGATGAAAGCTTAAAAGCCATTTTTTCATCTGAAAAGTAAATCAAGTGGCATCAGTGCTGAGATATGCCGTCGTTAAATTGTGACATCAGAGCTGCAAGGGTTAAACAGGGTTTCTTTAACCTGGACAGAATCTGTCAAAGAAAACCCAAGCCTCTACAGGTCTGACTAGAGCCAGAAAACAATATGATTGACATACTCATTCATTCACAATATGCTCATAAATCTGCTGTTTCAAATGTTGAAAACACTTATCTAGGCGGAAAAAGACACGAAGTAATGAGATTTCAGCAACTGATCGTTATGCTTTTGTTGAATTTTTCACATGGAAATCCACAAAATACATTGTGAACCTACCGTATTTGACGGACTACAAGCCGCAACTTTTTTTCAAAAAAAATCGCATTGCGGCTTATAAAAAGATGCGGCTAAAACGTTACATAAAATTGAATAGCATTCACCTAATGGAAGTCGCCGCGGATTTTCATTTCGCTCGATTAGCGATTACCGGTACTTTATTAGCTCTCTACTCAAGACTCGGCGCTTTTCTCTTTCTTTCGCGAATCTTCGTTTGTCAACAAGTCGTCGTGACAAGATAGCGTACAGAGAAACACCGGATGTATCAGGATCTTGCGCGCGCGCGATTTCGTTTTTTTGTGTCTCGTGATAGTTGGGGGAGCGAGAGCCGCCATGTTGTGTTTTTGTCTGCTCGAAATGTGCGCAAAAGTCGTAAATCATCCCAAAAAAGCTTATTCCGGGCGGGACTACATGTGTGTGTTGGTTACAAATTGTGTGTGTGATATTTTTCTTCAAACTTTTTCACTTTTCTTCTTTGTTTCACTTGTTTATTCTCGGAGCCGATTTCGCCAAATACCGTACTTTCGTTTGCCCGGTTGTTTTGATTGATTGACACAATCTGATTATATTTTTTTCGACGGCGGCTAATATAGTGACGCGGCTTATACGTGGCTCGTCCCAATTTTTGTGTTAAAAGTCGGAGGTGCGGCTTATAAAACGGTGCGTCTTGTAATCCCTCAAATATGGTATTGTTTTTCAACAGTCTTCCTTCTTCAGAATCGGTGTTTTCAGAATAATTGTACCAAGGCAGTAACAAAATACCACATTTCTACATTGTATCGTCACTACAGACAAAAGTAAAAGACGGTCTATTTCAAGACCAAACTCGCGAATCTATCTTCTGTAAATACTGTGCTCTTTTTCAATATTTAATGTCCATACCTGTGTCAGTGATAAGGATGGGTTCCTGCATGGGAATATCTGGCAGCATTTCATTGCGAGCCGAGCGTTTGAAGACACGTCTGGGACGGGGATGAGACTGATTGTTGGGGTCCCGAAAATGGGACATCACATGGGACTTGCGATGGGCTGAGGTACGGAACTTCTTGTCACAGTGGGAACAGTCAAAAGGTTTGGCACCTGAAGCATAGAGGAATTTGATGAAGACCTTTCTTTGCAGGGAATAAATCACATTCTATGACAAAGAGCAAGAAGTCACACAATAATGAAGGAAACATATGATCACACCAAGTCAGTTTTTTTGAAATAATGCAGAAAATACCAAACAGAACGTTGTGAACATAACAGACAAACAAATAAATAGATACCAGTTCATAAATAGTCTCAAACTGTCTTCACATGATTCCATCCATGCAAAACTTTGCCATCATATCTTTCTTTCTTTATTTGGTGTTTAACGTCGTTTTCAACCATTCAAGGTTATATCGCGACGTGGAAAGGGGGGAGATGGGATAGGGGAAAGGGGGGAGATGGGATAGAGCCACTTGTTAATTGTTTCTTGTTCACAAAAGCACTAATCAAATAATTGCTCCAGGGGCTTGCAACGTAGTACAATATATGACCTCACTGGGAGAATGCAAGTTTCCAGTACAAAAGACTTAACATTTCTTACATACTGCTTGACTAAAATCTTTACAAACATTGACTATATTCTATACAAGAAACACTTAACAAGGGTAAAAGGAGAAACAGAACCGTTAGTCGCCTCTTACGACATGCTGGGTAGCATCGGGTAAATTCTTTCTCGTCCCAACTAATATGGGACTCCCCCTAACCCGCGGGGGGTTTGCCATCATATAGTGACAACAATACAGAGCATGATTGGTGTTTTTTTAAAGATAGTGAAAACTTTCTAAGCATGTCACAGAAGCCAGAGACCCTTATGTATGAATGATCACCGGCTAGTTTGCTGAGTCACCTGGCCTGTTAGGTAGTGGAACCCCCCTTTCAAGACCATCAACAATCTGAAAAAATCAGGCCTTAAAAAGGAGGGAGTCTTAAAAAGGAGGGAGTCTTAAAAAGGAGGGAGCCTTAAAAAGGAGGGAGCCTTAAAAAGGAGGGAGTCTTAAAATGGAGGGAGTCTTAAAATGGAGGGAGTCTTAAAATGGAGGGAGTCTTAAAATGGAGGTCAATTCAAAGACGTTATGAACAACAAATATGAGAAAACAGGGCCTTAAAAAGAAGGGAGTCTTAAAAGGTGGGTTGCACTGTATCTCAGCCAGACTTTCAGAGAGTGGCCCATAGTACCTAAAGTGCAACATACCTGTGTGAAGTCGTACATGAACTTTGAGGCTTCCCTGAGTTGAGAACAGTTTCCCACACTCATCACACTTGTAGTCCTTGACGCCCGAGTGTGTTTTGATATGGGCTGTCAACGTGGACTTGACGGCAAAGGCGCGGAAACACTGAGTACACTTGTAGGGTTTCTCGTGTGTGTGGATACGAATGTGTCGAACGAGGTCGCTGGGTTTCTTGAACTCTTTAGCGCAGTATGTGCATTGGTGCCAACGAACACCATTCACCTTGATACAAAGAAGTTAACATTCATATATCAGTCCCTTGGCGCAGATAACCAAGCAACAACATAAAATGAAATCAGTCCTTCGCCATATAGGGACAGAAAAGACAAACACTAGCAAAACCTGCCTACTCCAGAGCAAACCAAAGAAGTTAACATTCATATAAGTTCTTTGGAGCAGATAACCAAACGACAACATGAATTAAAATTAGTCCCTCAGCATTTAGGGACAGAAAAGCTATACACTATATAGTTCTACAGGAAGTAAACCTGGCCACTCAAGAGCAAGTTTCACCCATGACAACAATAAATGACAGCAGCCTGTTTTTGCACATATTTTGTGAAGTTTCAACCCAAAACACACTCATTTCATGTCATACAACTCACCTTTCTGATCAGGTGTCGCTTGGTAATCCCGGTGGCGGTGTCATGCATTGTCATAGTCATGGTGCTCCTGGGAGCACCGCTGGTGTATGTAGATGTAGAAGACGAGGCTTGAGGTAATGACGCCTCCTGTCCGTTCTCTGGAACTCGCCCCGTCAGACCGCTGTTTTCCAGTGCCTGTTGTAAGATGTCTGAGGCACCCGCCATACTGCTTTGCTAGAGAAAATAAAAGGAAAAAATACAAACTTTTGCTGAGACTGCTGGTCCAAAAGGTGTCCTCTCATGATGGGTACCACTTTCACGTTGATATTCTTTCATCTGAATCTTCCAGGTCATCATGAAGCATTGCTCAACAATAAGTCTTCAATTACCCATAAGAGTTCTTTGGTGATTTTTTTGAGACCTGTTAGTAGTTCTCATACATGAAAAAAAATGAGAACCAAACAAAATTGAAATTTAAGCAGAGGTAAGCAGGGGTTTGTGGTCACCAGTATTGTACCCATAAAAGTCGTGTCACAAAATACTAGAATTGAAATCAACACCTCGTCACACATACCGGCCGATATTGTTTGACTGATGACTTTATGACAAATACATATATGAAATCACAGTGTTTCAGACACGGTTTGACAAGTTGGTGTAATAGAGGCAAACTCCGGAAATACCTCTGTCAGCTTTAGTATAAGTTAGGCCAAAAAGGAAAATATGTCTGTTTCCGGTAACATCGCCGAAAAAAATAGGGTCGGTCGGTCGGTTTTTTTAATGTTTATTTTTTATTTAATTTTTTTCTTTTACCTTTTTCTTGCGTTTTCAGAGGGATTCCCGGCGTCATTGGCCGCCATGTTTTTTTCGCGTGACCACGGAAACGGGAGGTAAGTCTCTTCGATTGTGAAATCTCATCGACCGATTACCTCCCGTTTTTTTGGTGGGGTTTTTTTTTTTTTTTTGTGGTGCGAAAAGCGAAAAAATACTTAAGGGTCGGCGCTTAAAAATAGGGTCGGTCGGGTTACCGGAAACAGACATATTTTTCTTTTTGGCCTTATCAAAGAGTGAATACTCTTGCTATTCTTGGAGCAAACTTTCCACACATGCTTTTGGTCCATGTGTTTCAGACACACCCCTTGCTAGTGACTAGCCTATAATGTCACGCGGGAAAGTTTGACTCAATAACAATAAGTTATTTGTGAGCATCGTCTATTGCAAACAAATGCTGGTTTGAACAAATGGCAAACATGATGACCGATAAACGTTCTCCACATTTATGTCAACTCACCTGGTCGTGCATCTGGGCAGCATGTACAGCCTCTCTGACGTCAGGATCCTGAGTGGACAGTTGACCGTTTTCCGCACTGGACACCTGCTCTGAGAAGTCCAGCAGCTGCTGGATCATGTTGTCCCCCATCCCCTTGTCCGGCTCACCTGGGTGACGCACCTCTACCTGTGTCGGCAGCTCCTGGGGGTAAAACACAGGTCAGTGAGTAAAAAAAAAGGCCAATATACCTGAACAAAAAATTAAAATTCCGAAACAGATTGACTGCTGAGGTTCCCAAATCAAGAACTGATTAAACGTTTCAATAATTTACTGTATGAGATTTTTGACATTTGAATAAAACATACACGAATGGTCACCTGAGACTTAGTCTCAATGTCACCTAAAAACAAGACCGAGAATACCAGACCACATCTTAAGAAACCATAGCTTGAAGTATCTTGAGGCGAAATCAACCTTGCCAAGTACCATAATTCTTTGGCAAATGTGACATAATCAGAAACGCTGACCCTGACGATCTGCTGTACTCATGGGACTACTGTGCTGCCTACATGTGCAGACAACATTTTGACATTAACATATGTCTTACGGGGTGGGGTGTCCACACAGTTTTAAACTCAGCATTAAAAAACCACAGTAAAACCATAAAAGTGTGTGCCTTTGGTTGAGCATTTCAAGATCAATTATTAATTTCAACACAACAAAAGGTCAGGACCTTGGCCAGGCTAGCCTTACCGATGGGTCTGAGTGTGCGCGGCTGATGTGAGCGTTGAGAGATCCTAGTTTCTTGAAGACACAGCTACACTCCTCACACTGAAAGCTGCTCTGATTCACAGTTGAGTTCATCGTGTGCACACGCTGAAGAACAAAAACATGGGGATTTTACACAGATCTCATGCAAGAACGGAAGCATAACTATTCCCCAGTCAAATAACAATTAACATGAACACGCTGAAGAAAGAAAATAGAAAACAGGGAACAGAATGCACTGGGATTCTATGCAGATCTGATTCAACTATGGAAGCATTATGTCCAAGTCAAATCACCAATTAACATAAGGTTACAGCTAACAAATCTCATGCCCTCTCAATTAAAACTGGAGCATTCAATGTATTTGCAAATTTCCACCTAGCCTATCTCTGTACACCTTGTTTTCAGGGCAAGACTCAAAATTATTTGTTGCACTTTTTCTGTCTATTACTGAAAAAAACTAGCGATAACCACAATGATAAAACTCTTACTACCATCAGGGTTAATCAATGGTACATTCTGCTCACATCACACAGACAAAAATGCTCTCTCTTGAGGAAGTTATTAATAACTCTACATAATCCTAATACAAAATACACATTGCTTTGCTGGCAATGAACTCACGTGGATATGTGCTCGAAGGTTTCCCTTCTGAGCAAAGGTGGCTGGACAAAACTGACACATGTGTGAACGTTCACCGGTGTGTTTGGTCATGTGAACCTGCAGTGCTCCTTTCTGGTTGAACGTTTTGGTACATGTTGGGCACTTGAAAGGCCTTTCTCCTGCAATGCAGAAGAAAAAATCGACTGCACAACTTGCATTGAACAAAAGGCCTCTAATGTGTTAGTGACAGACGAAACAGTGGAGCTGGCATTTTGAACACACATCCTGTAAATCACAAGCCAAGGGAAGCAACTGCTCCCAGACTAAAGACCAGAAGATGCAGGTGGTGTGTAATGCTGCTTTATGACTAAAAGTGTCAATTACACCAGTATAAAGAAGTTTCAGCTTGTGTGAGTGGGGGTGAGGGGAGGGGTGGTTTTGCAAGACAGAGATGAAAAATACAATCTGAAAGAAAAAGCAGTGTGGCAAAGTGAGCTAAAATAAACTTCTTTAAAAAATGTTTAAATCCTTTCTAAGCAGAACTTTATTGTGCACTGATATTTAAGGTGAAGCACAAGATATCAACTGTCAGTTTTTCAAATAACAGACAGCAATAAACTGAAGAAAATAGCAGGAAAAAACACACACACACTCCACAAATTGAATAACCAACAAATCACCTACCAGTGTGTATGCGTTCATGACGGAGAAGTTGGCTTGGTTTTTGGAATGTCTTCCCACAATGCTTGCAGCGATGGCCGAACCCAGTGCGATCTATATTCCGCTTGTACGTTCGGTGGGACAAGGAAGCTCTGCAAGAACAAAAATTAAATGATTTTAAAAAATCATTTTGATTGGTGCAAGATATTCTCACCAAGATACATTCTATTTTACTCTTGGATTGACTTTTTGGTTACCACATCTTTAAAGCTGTTTAAGTGGAAACCTCAGTTCCTTTGAGATGGGAGGTCACCATTATAGCTGTTCATTGGTTTTAAAGATGTACAGCATTTTACAGCATTAATGCCACTGAGCTCATGATAAACTTTGATGCCTGTTTTCCTTGGACACTATATTCAGCTAAGACTGACTGTACTTTTCCATTGTTATTTGTATGTCAGAAGTTTTGAGAAACAGTACTTTGTCAACAAATTCACATGTATCACAAAATTATGACAAACACCAACTCACTTGATTTTATAATGCTGTTTCATGTGTTCTCTGAGCTCAGACAGTTTGGGGTACTCTGCAGCACACTGGCGACAAGCATAGGTACGAGCGCCTTCGTGTTCCTGCCTGTGTTCGTTCATGTGACGATCAAGCTGACTCTGAACACTGAACTCGTCTCCACATTCCGGACACATCAAATTCTCTTCCTTCTCATGAAGCATGATGTGAGCCTTCAGGCTGGCAATGCGGGAAAACTTCTTGCCACATTCTGGACAGATGGGTTCACCGTCCTCTGGCACGTGGGTGGCAAGATGGAGGGTGAGGTTGTCTTCAACGTTGAAGGAAGCACTGCACTGCATGCACCTTTCACAATTTAATGAATCACATGTAGCACAAAAATTACCTTGCATTAGATGTAGATCAAGTAAACTTCAAATAAGTATTAGCACAATGTTGGAAGAACAAAAAGGAGAATATCACTTTTCTGTAATTGTAATTCTGTAATACTATCATATTGTAACATTCTCAAGCCAGTTTCACACATTTCCACCATTGTGGCAAATAAAAAGACAGTCGCTTGACAAATGGGAAGCAGTTCTTTCAAGATTTGTCCAGCACTGCACACCAGGACCAAGGTGTGCAGGACATAATGTTTATCCTACATACGTGAGAGACCACTAATGACATAACAGTATCGTTCACTTCACTAGTGGGTATATCATATAAATGAGGTCGTGTCAAACTAGTCTGGTGGGGACCTAATTTTTCACTTCTCATGATGACAAAGTCACTGAGACAAAGGTCATTCTGGAAACACTTTCGCTCTTGCTGTTTCCACTGGAAGAATTTTGATAACGTACATGTCACGCTAATGCATTCTAGAGTGACATCTTTTTGCTTTGATGTCAAAGATTTCATGAGGCTTTGGAAGAGAGTTAGGTTCCATTAGACGCATTTTTAATTTGGACGTGTTGACTCAAGGACGTTTGGGGCAAAAGATACCCAAGTACAGTATATTTATAGGATAAACATAATACTACATGGCTTGCTGTGTCTTATCTTCTTCTTGTTTGCCTTTACACTTGGAGTCCAGCTCTGGTTATGAAGCTGGTGGCTGTGTCTTATGATATTTACATTCGTTGCTTTTTCGAATATTGAAAACCTCACTTTAGCTCGCATTTCAATAAAAAATTTTAAAAACTTGTGTTAATATTGTATGACACAGCAAGCCATGCAGTATTCTCTATGTTTCCTTACCTGTGAGGTTTGTCCTCGTCATGTGTTTTGAGATGCCGCTGAAGCTGTCCGTACTTGTTGAACACTTTGTCACACTGAGAACAGTTGAAGGGGCCCTGAAACATGCAACAACACAACTGTAGTTATACTTCAAACTTAACAAACTCGCATCTTTTCCATAAAATCATATACGTATACAAATTACAATGTATCACAAAACTTCAGGAAAAGAAGACATGCATCAATATGCCAGCATGGTCTGGGCTGACTCGGCTTCTTTTTTTATTTCTGGTGTGCAGGAGAACACTGCCAAAATGGGTGGGACCCAAGCATTCAAATCTGTTTCAACCAATACGACCCAATGTTTTTGGGGGTGTTCTTTTTAATGTTAGCACTCAACGTGAAAAATACGTTCAAACAGCCGTTGTATTATATTTTTATTTTGGTCAAATTGACATTAGCGGTAAACGTTAAATTAACGTTATATTATGGTTTTATTTTGGTTAAATTAACGTTAAATTAACGTTAAATGTTAAAGTTAATTTAACGTTTATCTTCATGAGCAAACTAACCTAAATCTAACGTTAATTTAAGGTTAGCCATAAAACGTGAAAGAAACGTTAGCCACAAAACATAAAACTAACGTTAATTTAACGTTACATTATGGTTTGTTTGTTGGTTGTTGTTTTTTTTTTAACAAATAAATTTTTTTGAAAGGTTTGTTTTTTGTCAATTTTTTTTGTTTGTTTTTTTTGGTTGCTTGTTAATGTCAATGTTACCACCACAACAATAACAAAAATTTTTGTTGTGTGTGTGTTGCTTTTGCTTTGATTTTGAATGGTTATGTGTCAACGTTTATTTTACGTTTTTTTAACGTTTCAGTGCAAACCGTTTTTTAATTGTTTTCGGGCAAACATTAAATTAACTCTTACCAGTTCGGGGGTTTTAGGGCATATTTTACAGTGCTGTTGGTGCCTACTTGCCGAGTGGCTATCTGGGGTCATATTTTAAATGAAATATAGAAAGTTATATATCAAATGAAAGGAAAATGAATAAGCTTTTCATATTTGCAAAGATAATTGTGCTATCTTTAAGGTAAAAAAGGTTATGGGGGTGACAACATGATTTTTGTTGAAATTTGTACGCCCATTTTTTGGAACACGTGACAAACACAAAGAAGGCCTTTTTTTTGTGTTCAGTTTATTTTAGATATGCTGCTAACTAAAAATCAAAGAGACCGCCTGAGTACCAGTCAAACAACTTGTGATAATGCATGTTTCAGCTACTAGGTACTACCCTGGCCAAGTTTCCTCTCAAGACATCAAAAAGACCGCCCCATAGGTTAAACTCGGTCACTGACCCCGGTGCAGGAAGTGTTTCCTCTCTCAGATCTATGACAGGGGAACCACCTCTCATAGCAAAAACTGGGTCATTGACCCCTGGGAAGAAGGTCAGTGTCTAAACAAGCCAACCCAGCTATCACAATGGCCCTATTTTTTCGCGGGACCCTAGACTTTTTTTTGGCATTTGGGGAGAAAAAAAAAAAAAAAAATCTATTTTTTTGGCAAAATAACTTAAAAATATGTTTTTGTGGAAAAAAAAAAAAAAAAAAAAAGTGCCGAACTAACGACCCTATTTTTTGGGCCTATGTTACCGTTAACAGACTATTTTTTTGGGGGGGGCCTAATAATGCATTCCTTATAACAAAAACCCAGCTTGTTTCTGTCATAAAGTGTGTCTAACATATGAGTTTAGCCACTGTCCGACCCATCCAATGTAAAATAACCAATTTTTTTTTATAATTAGATAATTGGTCAGTGGAAAACTACAGGTGTGGAGGGCATCGTAAGCTTGCTTACGATGGGTAAGGGAGCGAACTGGTAAGAGTTAACGTTTGAAATTGGTTTGATTTTGAACGGTTATGTGTCAACGTTTATTTAACGTTATTTTAACGTTTCAAGGCAAACCGTTTTATATTGGTTTTCAGGCAAACGTTAAATTAACGTTTAAAAAAGGTTTGCCATGAAAACGGTTTGCTTGCTAACGTTAATTTAACGTTTGCTTTATAACCGTTTTTCTGCAAACGTTAATTTAATGTTTAATGCTAACCGTAAACCAAAATCTAACCATGCAAACGTTAAATTAACGTTAAATTAACATTAGCACGCTATCAGGGTACCCAGTTGGACACTTTTACTTTTAGTGCATGCATGATTCACAGTAAATGAGTAAAAATCTCAGAGCTCTAAAATAAAAACAAAATGCAGACCTTTCCGACTGGAGGCTTGATGTCCAACTGCACGGCCTCAACCACGCTGGTCATTGGCAAGGACTCCACAGCCGTCGTAAAGGATAGCGTATGGTGGTCACCAGCAGTGACCACAGATCCCATGGAAGATTGGAGGCCCGTAAGCTGCTCCAGGATTGGCTGTTCCAGGATGACATGCTCAACGTTCACCGAATTTGGTATCTGGATGGCGCCCTGAATCTCCAAGGTCGAAGGGTCAAGGACATGTGCATTCTCAAAGGCAGATGGGTCGATGAAAGTAACGGTGGTGCCATCTGGCAGCCCCTCCCCAAGCTGGAGGTTGGCCACCTGTGCGATGTATTGTGCATAGTCTGAAAACAAAATAATAATAATAATAATAATAATGGACATTTATTAATCGCCCCTTCTCACAAGAGCTCACGGCGATTTACATATTAATTTCTGCCGTGTGAGATGGAATTTTTTACACAATACATCACGCATTCACATCGGCCAGTAAATCTCAAGCCATTACGGCGAATGTTTACTTTTTACGGCCTGTTATTCCAAGTCACACGGGTATTTGGTGGACAATTTTTATCTATGCCTATACAATTTTGCCAGGAAAGACCCTTTTGTCAATCGTGGGATCTTTAACGTGCACACCCCAATGTAGTGTACACGAAGGGACCTCGGTTTTTCGTCTCATCCGAAAGACTAGCACTTGAACCCACCACCTAGGTTAGGAAAGGGGGGAGAAAATAGCGGCCTGACCCAGGGTCGAACACGCAACCTCTCGATTCCGAGCGCAAGTGCGTTACCACTCGGCCACCCAAATGTGTAAATTATTATGTTTGGTTGTTTTTGTTTACATTTTTACTTGGGCAATAATGATTACTCAAACCGCACCAACAGTAGGCATGAGAAAATCCTAATTTTGTGAGATTTTAACATACAGATCCACAAACAAAAATGGTACAGGGGGAGGGGGGGGGTCGAGGAGGGGGGGGGGGGGAGGGGAGGGAACATTATCCTCTAAAAGTAAAATCTATACTTTGTGTGGTTCTGAACTGCATTACTTAAAGTTATGACCCAGTTTCTGCAGGACTCTCAGTCTCAAGCCTGATTAGCTTTAGTTCCTCTTACCAGATCTCCCCTTGTGACTTCTTTCAGTGAGGATAAGAATGCTTGCCAATACAGGTCTTATTTGCTGTTTGTAAACTCAAGAGACTATGAAACCAAAGTGATAGGAATAGGATAAGGAACTCTCGGTTTTACCTGATCAGAGATGTAAATCTACATGCAGTGCTGGACTAACAGTAACAATACATTTGATTTAAATAAGGATGGCCTAAAGTCTAAACACAAGTTTCAGTCTCAGAACTACTGACACCTAACACTAGGAGTGGCAGTAAAGTTAGAGTGGGAAAGCAAATAAACCAAATTATTGGTACACTGAAGTGAACTAATTGTAAATGAACACATGAAGTATTATGATCCCAACTAAGGACAGTTAACACAATGATCTGGTTCAACTTTCTGTTTGTTTGTGTACTGGAGCTAGACTTGATACTGACATTTTATTGCAAAGTCTAGAAGTACAAAGTGTGCTTTTGTACGAAAAAGTGAAATTGATTTTGTGTGTGGGTTTGAGAGGTTCAGCTTAGACCAGCAAGCCTTTCTACTGTCAAGTTTTTTCTTCTGTTTTCCTATCTCCTGTAAGTCCCTCCGTAGGAACGAAAACTTATATGGTGGTGAGAAAGCTTCGAGGTTGGCGGGGGAATCGTTGGAGTAGGAATACGGACTTTGGATGACTTTCAATGAACTGATGCGTATTATTGCGCCCAGGCCAGAAGAGTGTACACAGGCCTCCGGAACTACATCACCTTTTCATACCAGTACGCTGTCAATAGATTGTACAAAAAATAAAAATATATTTTGCCAGAATCGGACTATCTCTTTACTTACCCACAACATTATCAACTTGAATCTGAGTGACGGAATGCTGCTCGACAGACATTTTTCCGTCGAGAAAAGATCCAATATGGCGGACACATTCAGTTGAAATCATCGAAAGCGAGGCTGGCTGCCATTGATTCCCCGGATGACGCTTCGGGCGAGTAACGCAAGCGATTGGTCCTCATTCGCCTCGTGCGATGTAGTCCGTTTTGCACGAAAAAGACTTCCATTTCCTCGTCTCAAATGACGTAAAACTCTACTTATGACTCAAAACAGTATAATATAAACACAAAAAAGATTCGGTTGCACATTTTTAGAGAATATTCGGTTTTTTTGCAAATCGGTGTATCAAAGTTCAAACTCTTTCAAATCAAATCAAATCAAATCAAATTTTATTTTTCGAGGGTTGTGGCATAAGCAATATAACGAGCTTTTTTTCAACCAGCCCTCGCCCAGAGAGGGGACTAATCTAATCACATATTTATACGGATATTTTTGCAACAACGAGCAGTGTTCCACTCAACAAAACACACTTGGCATCACTATAGATATCCGGAATTGCTGAGTAAAAAATAAGAAAGAATTAAAAAGATACCTAACTATAGCAGAGCACCAAAGCACAAACTTATATATAATTCTAACGTACTAGCTTCTAATATATTTATATAAACGGTGAAGACATTTTTTTTAAATCATTAAATGTTAAATAAACGTCTATAGTAATCAATCATGTCATAAGTTCTACAGTCAGAAACGCAGTACTGAGTAGCTCAGTCTAGCTGAATTATATAGAAGTGGACAAAGTACAAAACAATTCTCATCTTTTAGTGTAACAGATAGTGAGAGAATACTATACATGCATGATGGCTTGCTCAGTCAGCGTGTCGTGCCAGATTTACACGAGTAAAGGAGTTGCTTTTTACATTTAGTCAAGTTTTGACTAAATGTTTTAACATAGAGGGGGAATCGACACGAGGGTCGTGGTGTATACATGTGTGTCTCTGTGTGTGTGTGTGTGTGTGTGTGTGTGTGTGTGTGTGTGTGTGTGTGTCATGCGTGTGTGTGTGTGTGTGTGTGTGTGTGTGTGTGTGTGCGTGTGTGTGTGTAGAGCGATTGAGAGTAAACTACTGGACCGATCTTTATGAAATTTGACATGAGAGTTCCTGGGTATGATATCCCCGGATGGTTTTTTTCATTTTTTCGATAATTGTCTTGGATGACGTCATATCCGGCTTTTTGTAAAAGTTGAGGCGGCACTGTCACACCCTCATTTTTCACATGATCAAATTGATTGAAATTTTGGCCAAGCAATCTTCGACGAAGGCCGGACTTCGGTATTGCATTTCAGCTTGGTGGCGTAAAAATTAATTGATGACTTTGGTCATTAAAAATCAGAAAATTGTAATTAAATTTTTTTTTTTCAAACGATCCAAATTTACGTTCATCTTATTCTTCATCATTTTCTGATTCCAAAAACATATCAATATGTTATATTCGGATTCAAAACAAGGTCTGAAAATTAAAAATATAAAAATTATTATCAAAATCAAATTTCCGAAATCGATTTAAAACAATTTCATCTTATTCCTTGTCGGTTCCTGATTCCAAAAACATATAGATATGATATGTTTGAATTACAAACACGCTCAGAAAGTTCAAACGAACAGAGGTGCAGAAAAAAGCGTGCTATGCAGCACAGCGAAACCACTACCGCGCTGAACAGCGGCTCGTCAGTTTCACTCCGTTTTGCACAACGGCGAACTACGGTCATTGTGAAAAAATGCAGTGCGTTCAGTTTCATTCTGTGAGTTCCACAGCTTGACTAAATGTAGTAATTTCGCCTTACGCGACTTGTTACATTTAGTCAAGTTTTGACTAAATGTTTTAACATGGATGGGGGAATCGAGACGAAGGTCGTGGTGTATGTGTGTGTGTCTGTCTGTCTCAGTCTGTGCGTGTGTGTGTGTAGAGCGACTCAGACTAAACTACTGTACCGATCTTTATGAAATTTTACATGAGAGTTCCTGGGTATGATATCCCCGGATGGTTTTTTTCGTTTTTTCGATAAATGTCTTTCATGACGTCATATCCGGCTTTTTGTAAAAGTTGAGGCGGCACTGTCGCACCCTCATTTTTCAATCAAATTGATTGAAATTTTGGCCAAGCAATCTTCGACGAAGACCGGACTTCGGTATTGCAGTTCAGCTTGGTGGCTTAAAAATTAATTAATGACTTTGGTCATTAAAAATCTGAAAATTGTAAAAAAAAATTAAAAAAAAGGTATAAAACGATCCAAATTTACGTTCATCTTATTTTTCATCATTTCCTGATTCCAAAAACATATAAATATGTTATATTTGGATTAAAAACAAGCTCTGAAAATTAAAAATATAAAATTTATGATCAAAATTAAATTTTCGAAATCAATTTAAAAACACTTTCATCTTATTCCTTGTCGGTTCCTGATTCCAAAAACATATAGATATGATATGTTTGGATTAAAAACACGCTCAGAAAGTTAAAACGAAGAGAGGTACAGAAAAGCGTGCTATATCCTTCTGTGAGTTCGACAGCTTGACTAAATGTTGTATTTTCGCCTTACCCGACTTGTTTAGACTGATATTGAAATGCGAGCGAAAGCGACAATATTGAACAAGTCGCGTAAGGCGAAAATACAATATTTAGTCAAGTAGCTGCCATTTTTCAGCAAGACCGTATACTCGTAGCATCGTCAGTCCACCGCTCATGGCAAAGGCAGTGAAATTGACAAGAAGAGCGGGGTAGTAGTTGCGCTAAGAAGGATAGCACGCTTTTCTGTACCTCTCTTTGTTTTAACTTTCTGAGCGTGTTTTTAATCCAAACATATCATATCTATATGTTTTTGGAATCAGGAACTGACAAGGAATAAGATGAAAGTGTTTTTAAATTGATTTGGACAATTTAATTTTGATAATAATTTTTATATATTTAATTTTCAGAGCTTGTTTTTAATCCGAATATAACATATTTATATGTTTTTGGAATCAGCAAATGATGGAGAATAAGATAAACGTAAATTTGGATCGTTTTATAAATTTTTATTTTTTTTTACAATTTTCAGATTTTTAATGACCAAAGTCATTAATTAATTTTTAAGCCACCAAGCTGAAATGCAATACCGAACCCCGGGCTTCGTCGAAGATTACTTGACCAAAATTTGAACCAATTTGGTTGAAAAATGAGGGCGTGACAGTGCCGCCTCAACTTTCACGAAAAGCCGGATATGACGTCATCAAAGACATTTATCAAAAAAATGAAAAAAACGTTCGGGGATTTCATACCCAGGAACTCTCATGTCAAATTTCATAAAGATCGGTCCAGTAGTTTAGTCTGAATCGCTCTACACTCAAAACTTGACTAAATATAAAAACACAAAAAATCGCAAAGTACGTGTACGTCCCCTAATATGGACCACCTTCAACAAATCGAAGAAAATAAAAGCTAAAGGCTTTTTTCATTAATTCATTAATAAGCTTGCTAAAAATAACCTATAACTAGCCCTCGAGAGTTCAAAAAAATATAACAAATAGTCTCCTTTTCGTGGAAGTTGATAATTTCACTTATTTTCACTCTGTTTTTGATAAGCTTCTTTAGTTTCCTGGTGTGCTTCAAATAATGCTCTCATAAACCCGAAACAGATAAATCTAAAGCAAATTTTAATTAGTCTGACTTGCACACAAAGTTGTATCATGTTATTTTGAAGTATAGGGGGCTTTTTACAGTGATTCGTGAAGGCCGCCGCTTCACAGGTCCATATTAGGCGCCCAGGCTCCTAATATGGACCATTTATGATTTTTTCTGTATTTAATTTTTGCTGAATGTCTATCAAAGCTATTTCACTCTAATTATCCCTAACTATTAACCTAAGAGAGAAGGACTACCAAAGACAAAATGAAACTTCTTTGCAAGAAAACAAGCTAGTTATCAGCATGAAACAAAAAGTGGTCCATATTAGGAGCCCTTCCCCTATATCTGCGTGCATGTGTATTTCTTTCTTGGATGATGATAATAATAACAATTAAATAGAAGTGCAAAGCCAAAGCACTGCATACCCCCAGCGAAGGACAAATCCGCTCTCTCTCTCTCTCTCTCTCTCTCTCTCTCTCTCTCTCTCTCTCTCTCTCTCTCTCTCTCTCTCTCTCTCTCTCTCTCTCTCTCTCTCAGTCTCTCAAGGACAGATTGTAAGACTAGGCAACGCCTAAAATTTCCATCCTTCTGTAATAAAGTTTAATCAATCAATCAATCAATCAATCAATCTCTCTCTCTCTCTCTCTCTCTCTCTCTCTCTCTCTCACACACACACACACACACACTCTGTGGCACACTGACACACGTACAAACCCCAAGTCACACACACACACACACACACACACACACACACACACCTACACACACACAGTGACACACACATTGACTCACACAAATCCGGCTAATACACACAAAACACACACGTACACACACACACACACACACACACACACACACACACACACACACACACACACACACACACGCACGCACGCACACCCCCATAATTATCCACTCTCTCTCTCTCTCTCTCTCTCTCTCTCTCTCTCTCTCTCTCTCTCTCTTACACACACACACACACACACGAGTACACACTCACACGTACACACGTATTACCATCAGAATATTGCACTATATGTTTACTTCAATATCACATGGAGCTGTTACAATACAATACAAAACAAGATTAAAACAAGTCGCGTAAGGCGAAATTACTACATTTAGTCAAGCTGTGGAACTCACAGAATGAAACTGAACGTAGTCCGCCGCTAGTGCAAAAGGCAGTGAAAGTGACGAGCCTGTTTGGCGCGGTAGCGGTTGCGCTGTGCTTCATAGCACGCTTTACTGTACCTCTGTTCGTTTGAACTTTCTGAGCGTGTTTTTAATCCAAACATATCAACTCAACTCAACTCAACTCAACTCAAATTTTATTGGCTTCAATTTTCATAGAAGAATTTGTCATATCTATATGTTTTTGGAATCAGGAACTGACAAAGAATAAGATGAAATAGTTTTTAAAACGATTTCGGAAATTTAATTTTGATCATAATTTTTATATTTTTAATTTTCAGAGCTTGTTTTTAATCCAAATATAACATATTTATATGTTTTTGGAATCAGAAAATGATGAAAAATAAGATGAACGTAAATTTGGATCGTTTTATAATTCTTTTTTTTTAACAATTTTCAGATTTTTAATGACCAAAGTCATTAATTTTTACGCCACCAAACTGAAATGCAATGCCGAAGTCCGGCCTTCGTTGAAGATTGCTTGGCCAAAATTTCAATCAATTTGATTGAAAAATGAGGGTGTGACAGTGCCGCCTCAACTTTTACAAAAAGCCGGATATGACGTCATCAAAGACATTTATCGAAAAAACGAAAAAAACGTCCGGGGATATCATTCCCAGGAACTCTCATGTCAAATTTCATAAAGATCGGTCCAGTAGTTTAGTCTGAATCGCTCTACACACACACACAGACAGACACACACACACATACACCACCACCCTCGTCTCGATTCCCCCTCTATGTTAAAACATTTAGTCAAAACTTGACTAAATGTAAAAAGAATAATCACATTAAGATATCACAGAATCAGGTACTGTCTCGCGATTACGGCTTACTAGCGTGAGACCACTGACCCATCTCAGTTAAAGGCTGTCCTTTTTAGAGCGCGAGGAACACTGGTTCTGTGCCCAAGTGGACGATGCTCTTATCCCGTGCAATAAACCTGCACAGATCTGTCTGGCGTGCATGGTTGTTTACACAGGTATTGTTGAATGAATTGCATGTTTGATATTCTCACTCTCTGACAAGACTGTATATGCACACAATGTTCTTGAACTTTCTTTACAAAACACACACAGAGAAAACAAAACACACACACACACACAGAGAAAACAAACACACATACACACACAGAAAACAAACACACACACACAGAGAAAACACACACACACACACAGAAAACATACAGAAAACAAACACATCCACACAGATAAAACAAACACACACACACACACACACACACAAACACACAGAAAAAACACACACACACAGAAAACTTACAGAAAACAAACACACACACACACAGAAAACAGAGAAAACAAACACACACACACACAGAGAAAACAAACACACACACACACACACTCACACACACAGAAAACACACAGAAAACAAACAGAGAGAGAGAAAACAAACACACACACACACACATACAACATGAGATAAAAAGGCCTTTTACAAATTTATTTCCTTCATGAAAAGTGTTACAACATGAGATGAAAACGTCCCTATCGCAGAAAGACTGAGACTAAACATACAGAACACTGCCAAGCGCGCAAAGACGGCAGCATTCACAGCTAACTTCACGCCCTCAAGCCCTGGGTAGAATTAATTATACACATTTTATACAATAATTACATCACACTTCATCTAGCCTAAGCAATGTGCATTAACGAAAAAATGAACCAATTAAAAAAATATTAAGAACAAAAGAGAAGCAATTGTAAGTTTATTTATTTATTTATTTATTAAGGAGATTTCTATAGCGCATAACTAAAAGCACTATGCGCTTAAAAGTTAAAGAAAGTAATTAACAAAAATGTTTAAGAAAAAACCTGCTGTGTATTCAATGCACTGTATACATTCTAAAATCAAAGCGCCTTCAGGAATGGCAAATTCCACTGATTACAAAAATCAGAATCTATAATATTTGTGTAACTGTTATTCTGAAAAAACCCGGAAAAAACCCAGCTACATCACGGAAACAATTTTACAATTACATGCTTCCTTTTCAAATCTGTAAGCTATCAATTCTTTCTGATAACATGATGGACTTCTTTTCAAACAAAAGATGTGATCAGGTCAAGTGAACATTATTATTTACATAAAGTTTGCTTTCTTATAAACCATCTCATAATATCCCAGGGAATATATCTGATGTTGCAATAGATTACATAATTCACAATAAATTGAATAATTCTTGTATGAAAAAAATAATGATGATCAAATTCATAGAATATCAAAATAAAAATAACCATGGTTAATTTGGATTTTGGTCAGTATGTATAGACAAGGTTTCTTGATAGATTCACTGAGAAACAGCCTCAACTATCCATATATAGGTGCAGTTAAGTTTATCACCAAGTGATTACACATTTTTTTAAAAGACCATTGTAACTCAAATCATCTTGGCCGCAAAGTAGATGTTCTTGGTTTTATTCATAAAACACATTTTTTGTTAGTTTTAACTGATGCGCCAATAGTGAGTAAGGTGGGTATGACAAGGAATCCGCCAAAAACAACAACAGCAAAATCAAAGCATCCAGATTATGTACATTAACTGATCAGTCATAGTTAGTACACATGATCCATGTTTTAATGTTATCATCTTCGAGTAAAACAGTATATCTACTTAACCATAAAGCTTGGCACTTCTCACACTTGCACTTTTCTGCGAACGCCAAGAAGACACTTGCACTTCAATTCATCAGTAATTCACTAATTGTTCTACGAAACAATTTTCAAAAAGCTTCAATAGCCCCCCCAAAAAGGCCACAAATAAGATATCAGTCTAATACTTGTGTACCTTTCAACTGATATGAAAGAAATTTTCTGAAAGTGACCGCTGATTTTGTGTGCCTGAAAACACCCTAGTTTTTCAACACAGTTGACACTTTAAGTGAAGGAAAGAGAAGTCAAGTTTCAAATTACATAATATGATACATAATCACATCTTTAGAACAGAAAAAAACAAAAATGTAATACACATTCATTTTCATATAGGCTTGTCTTAAGCACCTTGAACCAAAAGAGCAGTCAAGTCTAAATACCAACGCTGGAAATAAATCCCAAACATAATAGATGAGTCAAATAAAAGCTAATTAACACAAAACCACAGAAAAAAAGCAGAACCCTACTTCAAATTATATTATTTTGTATGCTATTAAAACTAAATGAATAATAACCGAAAATATATAATTTTTCACTACTGCATCGCATACGTCATTCAATGTGAGGCAAGCATTTTATCTTGAATATAAAGACAATAATTACACAGTTTTCTGCTTAGATGCAGCACTATTACAACAGGAATAACTGTACAAGTCAAGCAACAAAAAAACAAAATACATTTTCGATGCTTTTCTTTCGTCCCAGGATACAGTTACAACACTCTTTACATGAAGGTTGACATCCATGTTAACAGATTTACAGACATAAGTAACCATGCAATTTTAAACTGTCTCAAATACAAATACATGTTCACACAACAAATGATTCATATATCAACACATTCACACCTGACTAGGATAAAACTTGATGGCCACATTTAAAATTAAAAACTAATTTCCTTTGTTAGAAATCAGAACAAAATGCATCCTTTGGGTTACTTCTGTGTCCTTTACAAATACAAGGATTCCTTTTTATGTTAGCATATTAGTCCATGAAGACAGCATCAATTAAAAAAAAGGCACAAACTCATAATATTCTTGTACATAAACAAAATAAACTAAATCCAGAAAATCCAATTGATTTTGATTTTGAAAATGACACAGAATGTTGTATTTTGGAATTGACAAAGACACTTACAGTTGTCTGTCTAATACTGTGCATCTTGTTTACTAGTTCAGGAGGACAATGTTCTCTGCCCCCCTTTTTCCCGAGTACATTCAAGTCAAGGTAGCAAGCTACATGCCAAAAAAACGCACATCATATTCACATAATTATTATAAACATGCATGTACATGAAATCAACACTGATTAAAACCTCACACACACACACACACACACACACACACACACACACACACACACATGCACGCACGCTCACATGCACGCACGCTCACGTTACATCAACCTCAGAGTGAAACACAATGGCATAACTCCCAAGTTATAAGGTACCACTCACATGATTAAAAAGAAACTGGATTTTGTATACATGAGATCACACCCAATATTGCAATTGCAACTCCATCCTTCATTTGTTGCAAAAACCTTCAGTCCATTTTCATTCTGTCAACAAAATCAAACTTTCTGCATGTGCCTGTGTGCATTCCTCACATTAAAAAGAGCTATATATTCATCATACAGGCTGAATAAAAATCAAATGAAAAACGAAATTATTTCTTTCAAAATCTGGCTGACTGATTAGATGAAGAGAAATTTGTTGGACATGTTCCCAGGTTTACTGCTAGGGTGATAGTACTGTTAAAGTGATCTTTTTGACTTTACAAAAACATAATTCACAGTTTAACTGGCTTCTATTGGTGGTATTCGAAGGAAGGAAAATGTAATACAAGAAAATTCAAATCTTAAGTTGACAAAGCTACATAGTGGAGCTGAACAACCATATAATCAAATCCAAATAAAAACTGAAATAAATAAAGCAAAAGGAACTAAAACAAAATTAAGTACTTTTTCCTCTTTCTGTGCGGTCTGCTCAATAATGTCTCTGAAGCTTTGCCATTTGTTTGAAAGTACAATCACATTGCTTAGGTAACTGAAGTCAACCTATTATTATTTTTACTAAACTAAGCATGGAATCATAAACAAGTAAACATATAAATGTTGCTTTAAAAGAATGTGTGTGCAAAACTGAAGTAGCTAGAACTAGTTTATAACCGAAGCTTGCTAACTGTTAGTAACTATATTCAGTTATGAATGAAGATTAACAAAATGCATTACACAAATCTGATGACATAAAATAACAAGCATGATCTTATAAATAAAAGCAGCAACAAATCATTCTACAAACCTAAGATATAACAGCCACGGATTCACATAGAAAATTAAAACAATTCAAATCTTAAGTCCTTTCTCAAATAAAGCAGCCGGGTGAATATTGGTAAGTATGATTCTAAGCAGCAACAAATATCTGGCAAAAACAAACGCAGACCAAAACACCTTATGTGCTAAATATGTGAAGAGGGTTAATATTTGTGTGAATGGTTTGACCAATCTCTTTGAGAGACTAAAGTTATTTGAACATCACACTCCTGTTTTTGGGTACTACTGCAATTTTTATTTGAAATGGCAGACAACCAGAGCCAAGTCTTATTCAGCAACTCCCAAAAACTGGATAAATTTGAATAACAATCTAAACAAAATGTAAAACTTGCATATACTGTACTCTGAAATTATGAGTGACAGCAAACTTCAGCCTTCTGTACCGATGGTGTGAGATTCTTTGAGATCAAATTTCTTTAGCACCATACAGACTGGTAGCGGATATACAGCGGATATTTTCCAGTTAGACATATAGCAAGTACAAACTTGCAGTTGCAGTGGCAGTTGGGAGGAGCTAGGGGAATGCTCATACCGTGTTGCAGTAAAGTTACGATCTTATGCGATACTGTATATGATAAACGTTAACAGACTGTGTTTTTCAAACTGAAGATAAAAATTTCAGGTCGAATGAAGATCTCCACAGAAAGTACAATAACTGGCTAATATTGTACATTTTCCCAGTGATGGCTCTCTGATGAAATAAGTGAACAAAATGTAATGTTCTACTAATTAAACTGTTTCCTGATTATGTCCAAATGATTGAACATTACTGATTACAAATTTCTGTCTTCACAAAGTCTACTCATGTCTTGAATGTTCATAACTAAAGGTTTTATAAACAAAACAAAAAAGTCAAACTTCAACGTTTTCAAAACCAATTTCCTTGCAAAATAAATTTCTGGCAAAATTGTATCACAAACATGAAAAAGAAAGGTTACAAAAACAAAAATTCTGGTAGGACAAAACGTGAGGAAAGTGAATCAGATTAAAGTGAATACAAAACAAGAAACTTATTGTCTTTTCAGCTCCACTTGGAACTTTCTCGAAATGTTTCTCCACATAAGAATAAACTCAGCAAATAGTCTTGTCTCGGACCTACATTATGAAGTAGGCTTTCTCACAATGTCAGCATAGGCAACTACACAAGCAGGGAAAATTACAGCGGCAGTCTCCATACTACAACAAGACATTTCAGCTGCAAGCAGTTGGCATGATGACGGGCAATAAGATCGGCTGAAGGAAGCAGCCAGAGAGAACCAACATCTCTGGCAAACATCACAAGATCTGTCATCAGCTCAGCAAGGTTTCTCTACACATCGGACGCCTCCTCTGAGGACACTCGTTTCTTGAGCTCCATCAGCAGGTCTCCCTGGATTCTGGGCTTGGGGTTGACAGGCGGGGGTCTGGCATACACGGTCTCCATCTCTCTCAACTCCTCCACAGTGGGTGGTAATGGGAAGTCATCCCCCAGCCCTGCCTGCTGCATCTGGGCATGCAGGTTGCCTGGGTGACCTTGCCCAGGGTGACCTTGGTGCTGGCCATGACCTTGTGGGTGACCATGACCCTGCGGGTGACCATGACCCTGCAGGTGACCATGACTTGGTGGGTGACTATGGCCTTGTGGGTGACCATGGCCTTGTGGGTGACCGTGACCCTGCGGATGACCATGACCTTGTGGGTGACCATGCCCCTGCGGGTCAGGGTGGTGGCCATAGTATTGGGCTTGGGGGTGGCCATGGGGATGACCCTGCATTTGAGATTGGGGACCTTGTGGGTGATGACCTTGACCCTGCTGGTAAACAGGCGGATGTCCACCAGGTTTAGGTTGTGGAGGTCCTTGACCTCTCTGCTGACCAGGGGGAAGTCCAGAAGGAGGAGGCATCAGATTTGAAGCTGACGGGTCCCCAGCACCCCCTCCCCCTACGTAGGTCCCACCATCATTGTTGCTGGGGACTGGCTGCTGCTGGTACTGGGGGTCCTGATATTGCTGGTTCAGCGAGGCAAACTTAGCGTTGAGACTCTGGATGACGCTGGCCGACCCCTCCGAGGGAGGAGTGATGCTGGGCACAGCGTAGTGCCCGCTGCCTCCAGACGATCCCGAGGAAATGGACGCTCGGTCAGGCGACGGGGAGGACACATGGTGCTGGTGGGGGGTCTCTGTACTGTGCTGCCGCTGCAGCTGGCCAGGCTTCGGCAGAGGCGCTGGTTGCGATTTCTTCTTCTGTTGGATGCTCTGCTGAATGACGTGCAGCTCTGCATAAGGCGCCTCTGCCTGTTCGCCGCCCTGTCCATTACTGCCAGGAGGGGTGCCACCGTCAGATAGCTGGCGTACGGGGGGACCTCCGGCCGAGCTGATGGACGCTGTCCTGCGCACGGGGGGCGGGGGCTTTGAAGTGTTGATGGAACTTCTGCGAGAGAGGTTGGTCCCTGTTGCTGGTACACCTACAACACAGCGTAACAGAAATCATCAGCTGACCAAAATAGAGCAGCACATAGTACATGAACCATCTAGTCGAAACTTAGCAAAACTATGAATCCAAAAACAAGAATGGAACGGTACTGAAATGTTTTCATTTAAACAAAACAAAACTTGAAAAATAAAAAAGTTTCAGTACCTTAACATGCCTGTTTCTTTATTCTTGATTTTGGAAAGGTAGCAGTTTATCTGTTTCTGGATTTAAGCAAAACCCTTGCAGATAAAATGTGCTAGTTATTGGAGAACTTTTTTCAGAGCAGTACTTCTTTCAGTAGCTCAAGCATAGACAGAAATCTTGGCAAAAAGTTTTTTAAAATTCTATCAACCTAAAAAGTTGCCATGTAAGGATCACTTTCCAGAAAAAATTTTAAAATAGCAAAGTTTACCAGGATGCTGAAAAAAGGTTCTGCCATAAAACTGCACACCACTGATACATGCCAATCGCAAGGAGGAAAAAAGGAAAAATACGAGCATGCTTCAAATCATTTAAGTCTAAGAGAAATTAATACAGACAGAGAGGGATACACAAAACTAAACACGCAAAACTAAAACAAAGCAGGCATTCATTCAGTAAGCAGCAGACATTCTCTCTATGTAGAAATCATTATGTCAGACAAATTCAGTGCACTTGCAGGGTAACAAGCTGCAATGGCATGTATCAGTTACAAGCAGAGGGATTTCTGAATGTCACAATCTTAGACATCAACTTTCAAAACTTCACATCATTCTTCAATGAAGTCTTTCTTTCTTATGAGGCATGGGATTGTGAACTAACAACCCGTTCCAGGTGTTTCTTATTTCTTCTTTTAAATGAGAGGTGCATCACTTTTTTTCAACAACAAAAATAGGTGTTAAGCTTTTTGCCAAATCATGACTATTTTCCCGTCTTTCAAACTGGTTCTCTCTCAGACTTCTGGGTTTCTTGTTCAGAACAGTTTTACCCTAAGCTTACACTCTTTCCGATTAAAACAGGAAGTGTTACTTTTGTCATACACCCACTCCCATTAAAAGGTTTAAAACATCCGTGTTATGTTTACCCAATATTGGGTCTTGTCACAAGGTTAAACAATTCCTGTTACTTCTATTGAGTACTGGCTCCCTTTGAAAGGTACTCACGTCCTTAATCCTTTTTTTTACTTAATATCTACTCCTTAAAGATATACAATCCCTGTTAACATGTACTTGTGTATGTAAAGAGGTAAACAAAAGAAGTGATTTTATCGAACATCACCTCCTGTTAAAAAAAAGTTAGTTTATCCACCAGTTAAAAGGCAAAAGCCACTCTAACTCTTATCCAACATCTGCTTATCATAAAGGGTATTTAGGAATCCCCAATAACTTGTAAACTATACTCATCCCTGTGTAAAGTAAAATTCTTCTCTTTCTTATTCTTTTTTATTTTAATCCAATATTCACTCTCATTAAAAGGTATAAAATTACTATTTCTTTATCAAATATCTACTACTGTAAAAAGGTTAACAAAAATCACTGTTAAATTTAACACATGAATCATCCCTGTAAAAAAATAATAAAAGCTGTGAATTTCATCTAAAATCCACTGGTGTTTTTTCCTTCTTTTTTGTTTTAGACAAAAACCTCTTCCCATAGCCCAGAGGCGGTTACCTCCCTTTTGCGTCAAACACAGACCTGCAGTTGAAGCAGGGCGCTTTGGAAACATGATGGCACGAAGCGCTGCACTCAGCTCCCCGCTACGGGGGATTGTGAAATATTTCTCTGACTCGTTCGACACTGAAGATAAATCAAAGTCTGCAAACAACAGCCATAGGGGAACAAAGTCACATTCACAGTCAAAATGCACTTATTTTTATCAAGCAAAAACTGAAACTTTGAGAGTTCATGCCACAATTAAAATCACATGCTGAATAAACAAAATTTACAAAAGAAAAAAGAAAACTGAATTTAAAAAATATAGGAGAAACAAAAACACAAGAACACACTGTATATGAACACCAAATGCACAACTTGCAGCCAACACAACTGGAATAAATATTACAATAAACAATCTGTCAGTACTTCAAAGTTTTTTTCAGTTAAAAACACACACCAATCATGTTATTTTAAAATTTGCAGTGCTGCAAAATGCTGCAGTGCTGCTATTCACAAAGGAAAAACACACAGACAAAATAGAATAGAAAAACAATCGCAAAAAGATAAAACAAACAACTAACACTAACAATCATGGAAACTCTACTCCATGCAGAGATTCATAGTAAAAGAACACAGCCATGGAAACACACACACACACACACACTAGAGAGCATCACAAAGCAAACTCTCAGTCATGAATTGCCAACCAAGTTTTCAAAGCGCCCTACTTTTTCTTTTCTTTCACTTCCTTTGGTTATACACATGTTTCAGTTAAATAAATTGTTCATATTCATGAAACTTCAAATATAAATGCTGCAATTGTAAATTTTGTGACAAACTGATAGGGTGGAATGAAGAAAGAATGACACATGAATAACCTACATTGTTTGGCATTTTTTCCCCCAAGTTTTAACTTTATGAACATGACCATCTGAAGCATTTCTAAACACACAGGCAATAATCCTTTTTCAAAATTTAAGTGATGCACAATGCACACAAAAAAGATAAAAGAATGAAACATTAAGCTTTATGCAAAAGAAAGGGAAGCACTTCAAACATTTCAACACACATGCAGCAAGACAAGCAAAGTTTAGCCTTGAATGAGCAACCAGACAACAAATATTAAAAGTATTGCATGTATAATAAAACTTTCCCACTGAAAACGTCAAGAGGGTGGTGTTGGTTTTGATAGAACAAAATCTCCCTGGTTTTGTGCAAGCTCTATCCAACTTCCAAGCATGAAAAAAGAAACATTCCAAAGCTTGAGTTAGTTTTCTCTTCCCCTCTTTAACTTGAAAGGGGTGGGAGGAGCTGTGCAGGGTGGTTGCTCATAGCTGGCTTTCTCTGCATACACACACAATTACACAAACAGTCAGTGTTGAAAAGAAAAGAAAAAAAGAAAAAAGAAAATCTCTCTGATTCACGTTTCTTCAAAATCATTGCAAGCAAGGCAGTTCCAGACCCACAACATGATCTCACATACCTCCCGAAGCAATGGTGTCTTCTGAACCAGAGGGTGTGCTGTTCATCGTAGCGTAGCCGCTGGAACACTGCAGGGAAGTGTGGGAGGTGTGGCTAGTGGAATCGTACGTCGAATTCAGTGCAGCTGTACTCTCTTCCAACTCTCGTATGGCTGCGGCAAGTTCAAGGCTGTTCTGCTGCATCTACAGGGCAGAGGGCGACAAGACGTCAATTTTATATGCCGTCTTTTCTGACATCATTTCTAAAACCCAATCAAATGCTACTCCTGGCTAATCTGATAGATTTTAATCCATGCGCTCCAAAGCACTTTTAAGCGATTATTTTCTGCACTATTTAAAAAGGCAAATCTGTAACTGAGAAGCATTGCTGCTAACAGGGAAAACAACTGCAATCTTAATTCATGTCTCCTTGTTGAACTGTATATATTTAAAGCAAGGCAAAACCATGCACAGAAAATATGTGCTTTTAAGTCAAATCCTCTACATTGAGTTGAGGAGAAGGCTCATGAGACAGTTTCATCTGATACTGCCCAGGAATACTGAATTGTATGTTAGCATGCTCTTTTCATGACCAACCAGCCAATTCAACACTTCTCAAAGCAGTTCAAGTTATCAAACTTTTTTTTCTGCTAAACAATTCAAGTTCTCATACATACGCACAAAAATGTTATTAATGAATGTTTGCATTTAAAATTGTTTCAGTCTGCACACACTCACGGTTAGTAATATCAACATGATGCAATTCAGTCAATGTACTATATACCTTTATCATCATTCTGTTAATGTACTACATATTCCTTTATCATCATTCAGTTAATGTATGTTATTCCTTTATTATCCTTTATTCGGTTTATGAACATACATACTACATTCTTTCATTATCATTCAGTTGATTTGCTATATTTCTAAAGTGATATTCAGTAAATTACTATTCTGTCTGACACAATCATACTCTCTCTTGCATGCGTCAAGATTCTTGAATTAGTCTTAAATTCATCTTTATTTGCAGTAGAAGAAAAGATGAACCATAGTCCTGAATTTCCCTCCCCTTCCAGACCCTGCTTCTTTCTCTCTTTCAGGGATAAAAAAACACACCTCTTATTCACAGAAAGAAAATCACCGACACATAATTAAAAAATATGGGATATCTATCTACAACCATTTTTTTCTTTCTTCTACAAACCATATCAAACTTTGTCACCAAACAACACCCACAAACATCTTTAAACTGGAGCTATTTTTACAGAAATTTCTGTAACTCTTTTTGTTCTCTAGGTCTAACAACTGCTCTGATTCATGCATTCCCTAATAAGTCACTGTTTTATTTTCTTCACATGCATTTTTTCTCTCAGGCACCACAGCATGCAAATGGGTTTAAAAAAATGGACAATACCTGTCAAACTTCCCATCTTTCCCAATTCCAACCAGCAACACCAGTGTCTTAATCACTAACAAGTGTTTATAACTGACCTATCTGTCTTCAATTATGTCAGCTTTCTACAGCTAAATTCAGAAATGTTTATTCACGTAATATTGTTGTGCTACAGACAGGGATTGCATAGGATTAACTTCCATTTCCCCCCACACCATTAAAAATGTTACATGCACACAAAAATTCATTGTCCATAGACAAGTTGTAGATGACAGATTGTTTAACCTGCAACATGCCTCAACCACAGGTCTCATAGTCATAAGTCAGTCTTTTTTCTTTTTTCTTCCTAAGTGAAAGCAGGTAATCATTCAACCATTGAAAAATGAGAGAACTGCTGACATGGCAGTACCACCTTCTGAGAGACTGGCAGAGACTCATCCCTCACCGTGCGTTCAGCCATGGACAAATTCTTAGGAGCTATTTTAAATCATTATCCTGCTGTCCCTTGAACCCTCATAAACTCAGGCATGGATACACTCCATTTCATGAAATGCATGCAAAGTTCCAAATACATTTAGCAATACATACTGTACATTTTCTACGCTTCTCTAAATATAACATGGAGGTTTGGGAGATAGAGGTTAAAAACATACAGACCAAAAATAACACAGACTCAAAATTTGATTCTCTTCAACACAATATGGTACTTTTTAACAAAGATTTAAAAAAAGTACAGCTGTAAAAATTCTTGCTATGATATCATTGCGCGCCAAGACTGTGACAGAGTCACTGTTGTAGAATGTAAAAGAAAATTGCGAAAGAAACTGTCCAAAACAGCGAAAAATTAGAAATGCAGAGTGCATCTATGATCTACTTCAAAAAAAGAAGATGGAAGAGAGAAAAAAGAAAACGCATTAATCTGACCTTTGATCACACGCTATTTAAAAGGTCTGATCATGTGCTCAACTTTTGTTTTGTAGAGCCATGAATAAAAACAAAACAGGAAAACATCTGGCACATTACCAAACAGCACAGTACAGAGATGTTGAGCTGGTACGTTGAGCTATTCTCAAACCATCTCTTTTTTATACTCTGAAACGCATTTGCACAAGGCCTAGTACTCTAGCATAAGTGTTTCAAAGATTTGTATTCATTTTTAAAGTTCTTTATTTATTAACAGCGTTGATTCCGGTTTCTGTTGTCAGTTCAGTAACATGCAGGGGAAAAAACAACAAAACAAATGTTAGTTCCAGGTGCAAGTATCCAAACCTGTATGAAGTAGGCACAATTAGTGCTGTTAGCAATGGCAAAAAAGCCACACGAAATGTTGGTCATTTTAATTAAACAGACTTTGATAATGAAGTAGGCATATCAACATGCATGCAGTCTTCAAAACACCTTCTGCGTTTAATAATAAAGAACTGTCCGGAAGATTGCCACAGAAACAGGAATCCTGTACTTCTGTTACTGAATTAGAATAGTCCATCTTGAAACAGATGGGTATGGTTTAGCAGCTTAATTTTACCTAGCAATCTTTCTTTTCAGATTCTTGTTTAACAGTAACATGTTACCTGAAACAATAGAAAATTTTCTGAAATAACTCTGTTGGGCTATTGAAGAGTTGTGTCCCAAGATGCTGAGGGAAATATGCGATATCACTAATCAGTAGAGCCAGTGATCATGGAACTTCAATGAATAATGACGTCCGATTTACATGTTTTTGATAGAAGAAAGCATCATTTCGAGCAGTCACTGTAATTTATGATGTGTCCACTTAATACAAAGGTTTTTTTCTTCCGAAAGCAAACACATCAGAGCTCAACGATTCCTTGTCGCCATGTTGGCTGGCCTCAGTTTTAGGTGGCAACAACTCTTCCAAAGCCCTTCAAAACCACGACAGAGTTATTTCAAAATGTCCCCCGATACACAATCACAATGAACGGTGGCAAAATTCCTGACAGCACCAACAACAAGCAGAGTTATCTGTCGGCAGCAAAGCAAGTCAAAAAGCTCCCACACCAAACTGAGCCAGAGTTAGATCAAAGCAAACAGTGCAAGCAAAGGGACACACATCAAGGGCAAACAGCAAGCGAGGTAAGGGAGGTAATACTTTGTCACACGAGGAAAACTTGGACAGAAAATTTAACCCTGCTTCGGGAAGGGGAAAAAAAGAAAGAAAAAAGGAGGAATAAAAAAAAAAGACTGAATGCAACGCTGGCAGTCTCTCTGCCCCCCTGTGTGAATTTGGCTTGCCTTGGAGGACCTAGTGGAACGGCGCTTATCTACTTCTTCCTGTTCCTTTTTCTCTTCTGCCTCTCGCTCGGCTGCCACGGCCGCTGCCACCTCAGCCTCCGGTGATTCAGTCACCAGAGCGGCTGTGACGCTATCGAGGCTGCGTATGGCCTCCTCAAGGTCAAGGGCATTGAGAGCGGAGTCGTCAGAGGATTGGGGAGTGGGCTGCACAGGGCGCAGGCAGGCAGAGCAAACAGAACGGACACAACTCACATAAGTCATCGAGTTGAGTCACACACACACACAGGAAGAAAAAAACATAACCCAGAAAAAAATGAAAAAAATGAAACGAATACTACGAGAAACAAAAACAAAAGAGACTATATTTAAGCAGACTCACAAAGAGAAATGGATCCAGAACTTTTTGAACACATCTAGCTGTCAAGACTACCAGGAGAACTGTGTCCAAAGCTTACGTCATCGTTCTATGGTATTGGGTACAAGGTGGAAACCATGTAACCCACATCACTTTCAACTCTGATTGAGGGCTCTTTTTCTCAAAGGATAGCGAGATAATTGCACAAATGCCTGCAAAACTGTGTGGGGTGGTATCTGAACAGTTCGGTAAAATGCCTTTTTAGTGTTTATCCTCACTTTTGATTCTCATGATTATTGGCTTCCAGGTGCTACTGTGGGTTTCCAGTATTGTAGATGTCCACATATAACTCAGAGGGAAAGTGTTTAAAGCTTCATCTTCTGGATCCATTTCAAGTCATATAATTATACTTGCATTAAATAAAGCAAATGGAAATGGAAGATAACAATGAGTGAAGAACAAGATGCATGCTGTCATTCTCTTGAAAGACATGAAAATGAAGAGCTGCAGAAGAGTGTTTGGTGACCAATTTTACGGCAATGAAGATACGAAACATTCAGTTGAGACTGCGATAAAGCTGACAATGATGATTTATTATTTGTAACTCGCAGAAAAAGCATTTCTACCTTCAATCAAACTCACAGGAAGTTGTAAGTCTTCAGACCTTTCCTTTCTCTTGTTTTCATAACAAAGCTTGCCCAAAGAGGGGATTGGGATAAAAACAAATTGATACAAAACTTCATGCTCAAATGCTAAGCTTACAAAATTCACGCATATTTAAGGACACAAATTGATGAAATCTGAACCATATGCTTCAACAGATTTTCATTAGTGTTAGCAAAAATGCATAGCTGGATAGCTCAAAACAATCCAAAACACTTTCAAATAATGGCTTCAAAGAATGTTTACATGGGTACAATATAGGTAGTATCTAGTAATAGTCATAATTATCTAGATGTAGTTTTTTTCTCTCACATAAACTGCTCAAATTCTATTAGAAGAGTACACAAGCCAGATGTTTAAGTCAGTGACATGGACTGATGGAGCAGAACTAAACAGAAAATGAAGAGTACAAGTTTGACAAGAAAGACAGGAGGTTGACTTTTCTAAAGGACAGCTCTTTGAATGTGCAACAGAGTACCTACGCATCTTAAGCTAGCTTCATATAAAACTGTAAATCTCTGCTTCCCGATGGCCGTACATTTTCACATACAGTCCATTTCAGATTGGAACAAAGTGCATCACTCCCCTTGATTTTCCTGCTATCCATGTTTTGTCTTCAAAAAATGTTTCAAATGTTGTGTTGACAGAATTGTTGCACAGTAAGAAAATAAAAACCCTGCAACAGAACCTTGAAAATCCCAAACTGTTTACAACACAGAAGTATAAACCATGAGGACATTTTGCGCCAGACAGTGACGGGAACGCACAGCTGCTAAACTAGCTTCACATATAGACAACAATGACAGCGATGAACAGTACTCCACAAGTACCGCAAGATGAAAAAGATGACAAGTTGCATGATGCAGAACACGAAGGCTAGACATAGTAATAGTTACAATAATGTCCACCAGGCGCCCTGTATTAAGAGTCTTTGGAACAGGTTAGAACAAAATGCAAATGCATGTATGAGAAAGCGCACACGTTGCTCGAGTTAAGTTGAGCTTCTGCAGACGCTGCCTAGAGTCTTGCTATGTTACTACTCATTCATGTTTTACCTCAGGTTCCTAAAAACAAAAACAAAATCAGAAATTAATCTTTGTATTTGTAATTTCCCCTGAAAATGAATTTCAGTCGCTGCTTGTAGTCTTGCTCTGTTACTACTCGGTCATATTTACCTCAGTTTTCTTAAAAAAATAAAACATGTATGTGTAATTTCTCAATATGTTACATATAGTTTTTTTATGAGCTGTATGTTTGACAGTTTTACAACACAGCAGCGGGCTTTCAAACGAAAACAAGCTCCCCAAGATAACATCAGGGCGGGTATACATGTGGGAGGATAGATTATAAAGTATGTGTGGAATAGTGTTGCTTTTTATGCGCTATTACATGTATCATGTTTATGATTTATATGTTGTACACAACCACATAGCCTTTTGCTGAACCAGTTCTAGGGTAAAAAAAAAAGTTCCAAGAACATGAAACTACCGAAATCAATGTCTGTAGGGAAACAGGAATCACCACAGCAAAGAATTAACTCGGTGATGAAATTTCATCTGTGACAATTGTTTCAACTGAAAAGGGAGATTATTGGCAGTGAGCATGATTGACATGAAACTCCTGTTTCACCTCAGTGACAAATAGAAAGAGCAGAAAATTAACCCCAAAAAAGGACAATGATTTTAACACCCTAACACAACTCTGTCATCTATTTATTCATCAATGCCGACAAGCAAAGCCCAGATCCCACAGAAATAATTGTTGTGAATTTTCCACAATCGTCCTACCTGTGCACTATGCTGGCTGGAAGGTGTGGTCGGAGTGGTGGCTTCCCCTTCTGTATCGTCTGGCTGGTGCTGGTGGTGAGTTTTATTCTCCAACGCCATGCGCTGTATGTCCATGGTGTTAGCGTACACAGGCTGTACTCCTGTGTGAACGACAACATTCACAAAATTGTTCACAAGTCAATGTTTATGAGCCTTTGTATGAAAGAATATATCCCATAGCACAAAAACAATGATTGGTGAAAGCAGTCCTTTTTTGATACTGCTCTACACTAACTGCTGTTCAGAGCAGGTCTGCTAGAACTGGAGCAGGTGTTTAATCTACCACAAATGCTTTACCCCAACTGTCATCAGTTGAAAGGTATCTGAAGCAGTCATCATGTGAAATGCATTTGAATCATCACCTCAAACATCATCTCCAATGTGGTCAAAACAGACTCCTTCAGAAGGAAAAGCCCAAAAGTAAATTCAAAGAAATGGAACAGTACATCTGAAAAGTCCTAGGAGTTGACAAAACTTATCCACTATTTTTCCAAGAAAAAAAAAATGTCCAGAAATCCAAACCGCCTTCTTATGACAAGTATACTTTTATAAGTAAAAAAAAAAAAAAGATCGAGAGTCACCAGAAAGTGTCTTGCATTAGAAGGTGTTCTTTCACAGGAAGGGCAATACAAAACAGGTACCACTGTAATCACCTGGAGGAAGGGCTGGCGGAGGAACAGCCTTGACCTTCGGCCGGGGGCAGTGAGGGGGCAGCACAGGCTGCATCTTGTTGATAGTGGCCGCATGTCGTCCGTACTGCCCGCCAGTGGACGCGCTGAAAGGTCTAGCCTTCCCGACCGCTCGTCCCTGAACGTCGCGCATTTCAGGCACGTCACCGGGCTCCGCCCTTTCATGCAAGGGCTCGAACAGTTCCGGTTTTAGGGCTGGGCGGTTGTACGTTCTCTCTGAACCGGCAGATATGGTGTGGGGACGGGCCTTGTCGATCCTGGGGGCAGGGTTGCTGAAGGCCGGAAGACTGCTGGTGCTGCCTGTGGAGGGGGTTGGTGTGGTAACGTAGTTGGCGGAGGGGGTGGTGGGGGTGGAGTCACAGTCAGCTGTATCTGTGCTGTCACGGTCAGAGTTTGACGCCTGGAAATGATAAAGTATAAACTGATAACACAGTCCAGTGGAGCATAGAAATCCTTGTGTACAACTAAAACTGAAGTTAAAAAAAAAAAAAAAAGTCTACAGAAACCAGAAGAGATCACATTAATTTCCAGCATAAGTATTTGTAAAGAAAAAAAGAAAAGAAAAATGACCGACACTGCACTGGAAAGTGCCAACCTCTTTGCTCCAAGTTCAACACAAGACTCAATGAAGTAAATGTGAATAAAATAAAATCAATTCAAATTTTAGATAAAACAATAATCAACCAAATAGAGCCAATTAAAGATATGTTCACTGAGACACAGAAAAACCATCTTTTAACTACATGTAACACAAAAACAAAGATTTAAAACAGACCTATAATTCGCATCACTAACAACTCAAAACACTTGAATACAGAAGCGGAGACAAAATAACACATTTCGGAACACACAAGAATATTGTGATGAATATTGTCAGCCTCAAGAGGGCATCTCTTTTCTCTTTCTTCCCCTAATGACAACACCATCGTCTGGAAGACAACCACCGATCCATAAAATCATCGCGTGTGCATAAAACTTTGAACGTTGTGCAACAAGCGGAAACAACAGGTAAAGCAAACAAAGCAGGAGTACACAGTGCCACCATGACATGAGTGACAATGAGAACAATATTCTAACACAAGGCTACACTACAGTACATTAAATCTATGATCTCATTAATTACATTTTCAAACAAAAATCTGTATTTTCATGTAATATTTAGACATTTACAAGTCTATTATACTCTGAGAAAAACGTATTTTTATCTTCAGCATTTTGTTTTTAATAACAAAAATATTTTGTTTTACAATTCTATAATTAAATATCATACAAAATACCAGTAATTCTCATTGTAAATTGTTAGCGCAATACACATAGTAAATGCAGAACAACATTTTCAGTTTTTCAAACAGAACAAAACGTTTATGCAGAACAACTAACTATTTCATCTTGGTCTTGAAATAACTGAACAATTATACATTTGCATTGCTTCAGTCTCATACAGAAATTGTATCAAACGTCACAACATGTATGTATCTTCAAGTCAGTAAGTACCACACTAACAACTTTACATGAAGGGTTTCAAGATTTTATATCCTCTTGATTCTCACCCACATTTATAACAAGAAGAGCAAACGCTCGATCGAGTCACTTTCGCAGTTCTGAATATTATATGAGGCATCAGATGGACAGGAAGAAATTGCTATTCACAACACAATGAGTCACGTTCACATATAATTTGAGCCCGGTCACTTTTATAGTTTCCGAGAAAAGCCCAAAGTTAAGTTGTGTGTTGCCGAACAGAAAAGGCTAGTTATCTCCCTTGTTTTTCTGATAACGTTCGTAAAAGGCTACAGATGTAAATACTTTGATGTAAAGAATAATCCTACAAAGTTTCAATCACATCCGATGAACTTTGTCAAAGATATAAAATGTCTAATTTTTCCTTTGACGCTGACCTGTGACCTTGAAAAAGGTCAAAGGTCAACGAAACCATCGTTAAAGTGTAGAGGTCATTGGAGGTCACGACTAAACAAAATATGAGCCCGATCGCTTTGATAGTTTCCGAGAAAAGTCCAACGTTAAGGTGGTGTCTACGGACGGCCGGCCGGACAGACTAACACTGACCGATTACATAGAGTCACTTTTTCTCAAGTGACTCAATAATAATAATAATAATAATAATAATAATAATAATAAAAAAAAGTGCCAAGGCAAAAATATGAATCAGACAAAAATTCATCCAGTACCCTCACCATTTTAAGCACTACAGTCAAATCTTGTTATACGCAGTGGTTAAGTGTATATACTAAATTGGTATCACAGCCTTTTCATGACCTCACCGTGAACTTTGATTTGAAAACAACATCACAAAACGTAAAAGATTAAGCAAGTTTGTGTCCTTTTCAGCACACTTTTCAATCACAGAATGCAGTAAAAAGACGAGTGAAACCTTCAGGATATCAAAAACTGCAACAGGCTTCTCAAGAATGTTGTGTGAAGACAGGTTTTAAATCAGTGCTGTAACATTAAAAACGACCCTACACTGTTTATTGCAATGGGGTTTGTGTGTGTTTTTTATGCAAACACTAACTACACTTCTAAACTATTTTGCAACAACACCATAAAGAACAACACAGAGCTGTTACATCTTGATCGTGGACTACATCAATTCGTACCAGCGACTGGGAAACGCACAACATTAAACTGCATCCGACGACTAATCCATCACAGAAACTCTCCACACTTGAAAGGTAACAGAAATAAACATACATACTCACACACACAATGACAGAAAAAAGACCAGGGCGAGTATACAGAAGTGGAGTTTAGAGACTTGAGTCCAGGATAAACTGCATTGAGCGTAAAGTTTATCCCAGACTAAAGTCTCTAACCTCAACTCTTGCATACCAGACCAGCAGAGGTGAGCAAAGATCTATCGACTCTAACCACTACAGCACAGAAAACTGCAGGCACTACTATCACGACAGGCGCCTACCTGATACAAGTTAAGGGACTGGGGGGTGGTCGGTCTCAAAAACAGCGTATCCTGTGAAGTGAATCCAGAATCCTGGGACGATACGCTCGTGAGACGCTCAGTGCCCATAGGCGGCTGTGTGTCGCAAGCACCACCCGGATATGTGTGGGTGGTTGGATGTTGGATGGATGTGTGGGTGGGCGATTGAGCAGCGAAGGGGTGGATGGGCCAATGAAATAAACAAGACAAAGCAGGCAGCGTACAAAACCATGCTTGGCAAGCAACAAACACATGGCATGAAAATGCTTGAAATGTTAAAAAAAAGTCATAAACTTAAAGGAAACTCAAATGAGAATGAAATGCACATGTCAAAAAACAATCTTAAACTCAAAGGACACTAAATTATGAACAAAAAAACGGGGACACTTGAACTCTATTTGTCCAGTCTTAAACGTAATAACTCCTCAACATAATGTATACGATACACACAATTCACCTTTTCTTGAAATAAAGTCACTGCATACAAAAGAAATACTTGCTTTTTAAAATACAAGAAGAAGGGGCATAACTTATGATGCATGCGTACACAAGAAACATTTAACTGACGGACAAAGGATTCTTCATTCCCTGATTGAAATCAGATCAGTTCAAACGATACAAAATAATCTTCAAGCCATCCTGAGAACTGTTGAAGCACACTGCTCCCAGAAATTGCATGCAAATAATTATCTTAACTGCCTTCTTGGTCATTTGCTATGCATTTCCTGTGGGAGATTAAAAAAACCAAAAAAACATCTACCACCGTGCTTTGTGTAAACTTGTATGTAGCTCCACCATGCCCCATCATTTGGCTGTTACTTCTTTTCTTTACAAAGCATGTGTGAATATATAAGCAAAAAAGCTTGCATGAAATTACAGTACTTTGCATTTAAATTCATTAACCTGCAAAATGTTAAGAAGTGCATCTAACTAAACATCAACTCAAATAAACTACCATTTAACTGCTCACAGTGTAAGCACTGCGAACTATATCTCATTCAGAAAAAAAGAGATCATAGCTTTCATCTAACACAGACTCCTCATTAACTCTACTTCAGATGTGGTTAAAACTGCCAAGTGCAACACTTTCAGCAAGACTCCCTAGGTTTTCTCTGGTTAAAATTGCAAGGGGAATGTGTGCAACGGATGAAACATGATGGTAGAAAGCTACAGAGAGCAGCACAAGGCATGGTTACCTGGGAGGCGGTACGTTTGTGCATGGTGTGGCTGGGGGAGTGAGATTTGGACGAGCCACTGGAAGAGCTGTTGATACTGTTGATGCTACACATCGACGACTTGCGCGAACCCAGAGAGCTTGGGGAGCTCGGGGGAGACGTATGCTGCAAACAAAACATGACTTACTCAACCTTATGGGCCATGAAATGATGGTGCACACAGAGAGCTTGGGGAGCTCGGGGGAGACGTATGCTGCAAACAAAACATGACTTACTCAACCTTATGGGCCATGAAATGATGGTGCACACAGAGAGCTTGGGGAGCTCGGGGAGACGTATGCTGCAAACAAAACATGACTTACTCAACCTTATGGGCCATGAAATGATGGTGCACACAGAGAGCTTGGGGAGCTCGGGGAGACGTATGCTGCAAACAAAACATGACTTACTCAAACCTTACGGGCCATGAAATGATGGTACACACTGACGACTTGCCCCGAGAGCTCAGGGGAGACGAATGCTGCAAACAGAACATGACTTTTAAGGGAAAGCACTGACACCCCATGACTTGTGCTAGCCCCATGTAAAAGATGAAAACTGCAAACAGAGCATGATGTAAAGACCTAATGATACACAGAAATCACCTGCACAAACCAAGGGAACTGGGAGACCTAGATGAAGATGTATCGTTGGTTTGATGCGAAGTCAGTTGACAATTCTCAATGACCTTGAAAAAACCACAATGAAATTGCGGCGTTTTGCTTTCACCAAATACAGGCCTATCCTTCCTTCTGTCTTTACTGACCCTGCTCTGATCCACACTAGCAATACTTTTTGTGCTGTATCACTAACATGAACACTAGGTTAACTGCCTTACTGACCCTGCTCTGATCCACAATAGCAATACTTTTTGTGCTGTATCACTAACATGAACACTAGGTTAACTGCCTTACTGACCCTGCTCTGATCCACAATAGCAATACTTTTTGTGCTGTATCACTAACATGAAGACTAGGTAGGTTAACTGCCTTCTCCCCTCACAAGCTGCTAAAACAGTTGCATGAATGTGACTGAGGGAGATAAGGATAATGGATAACAGAACTTTATTTCACAGAAAACCTACCAATGCCACACACCCAACTTGTCATCATGCAAAACACGACTTCATAGAAAAACTACCCAAACTATGCCTACTGAACTTGAAGTTACCACTTTGCAAAACAGGTATCAACAGAAACCCTCAGCGAATGTATACTCTACTAGCTAAAGTGGAAAACATGACTTCACAGAAAAACTCTGAAGCTCCAAACATTGAACTGGCCAATGCAACAAAACTCACTTCACAGAAACACTTTGAAGCAAACACCTTTACCCTGCGCCATCTCAAACATAACTGCAAAGGTAACCTTCCAGCATCACACATCCTCACTTTCCTGAGCAACACATGATTTGACTTAAAACCTGATGAGATCTTCTCAACCCAATACTGCAAAAAACTGAACTTTACAAATAATTTGTAGTGATCATGACACATTTCGACTTGTTTCCATGCAAACCACGCCTTTTGTGGAAAATCCTGTCAATGCCAGATGTCGCAAGAGATGTTTTTCTTGCTGCACTAATGTCAGCCTTACCTTACTCTCTGAGTACATGTTCCTGTGAGGCCCGTTGATGACTGAGGTCAGAATCTCAAAAGCTATATATATATATATATATATATATGGAACTAGATGAATACCCGCTTCGCCGGGAAGAAGTTGAGCCGAATACCCGGCTGTGCCGGGGACCCGGCTTTGCCGGGTGTACGCTGGCAAGGGAGATAAACGCGCAAAACACTGGAGAAGAGTAAAAATAGTATAACGGGAATATGGATTGAGCGTTGTCGACAGTGACCTTCTAAAAATAGAAACGGGAATATGGATTGACGCCACACGAAGGAAGGGAGATAAACGCTGAAAACACTGGAGAAGATAAGGAAGAGTTACTGGGAATGGATCCAGAGAAAAACCAAAATCGGTTCAGCGCTGCGCGCTGAGAGCACGTGTTGAAATATCTCATCGAGCAGGTTGTGTCCGGGGTGTAGCTGAATATGGCCACCAAATTTGAAACAGATCCATCGAGAACCTTGGGCGTGCATCGCGGACACACACACACACACAAGTCGTATATATATATATATATGGAATGAGCCGAGTGTATGACAATTCTTGCTTTTTTTCTATGAATTTTGTGAAGCCAAAGATTTGTTAAATTCAGGACTGTATTTTTTTCTTACCACAACAGTGCCTGTAGTGTCAACCAGTGCTTAAAATACACACACCAAAACTGTGCCTCCACCAACACAAAAAACGTAATCAAAATCCTTAAAATCCACTGGACAATACCTGTACTTGTTACAGTGGACCCCCCCCCCCCCCCCCCTCCTTTTAAGACCCACCAATGTAAGACTTCCCCCTTTATAAGACCTTGTCTCTTTAGATTTTCTGTTCAATCTCAGCAAATTTACCTCCATTTTAAGACTCCCTCCTTTTTAAGACTTGATGTTTTCAGATTTCTGGAGGTCTTAAGTAGGTGAGGGGGGAGGGGGGGGGGTGGGGTGGTCGTTGGTGTTCCAATGTACCTCACAAGCTGCCACATATAAAACAGCAGTTCAAGCTGAAAGCTAGAGCCTCACACCACACAGCAAAAGCAATGAGCGATTAGACACAGCACAAGTATAGAGCAGGTTTTAAATCCAAACAAAACGAAAGAGAACAAACCATTACATCCATGAAACCTCCACCAGGTTCTGGGTTGTAAAAATAAGCTTCAGCTTTAAAGAGAAACCAAACTCACAATGGAATGCCTACTTATTCTGAAGTCCCACTTGTAACTATACACTGCAGGTAAAATTTCTCAAAATTATAATCTTGGTTTGAAAATAGTCATCCATAAAATTCATGACAGGGGGCCATCTTAAACTTTTCCTTCAAAATCAGAGAGGCAGTTGTCAGTCACATAACTGTCATTGCCTCTTCTCGGAGTGCTTTAGAAGTGCTGTTATTCCGAAACTATTTCTGCAATTTTAAACATTCTTTTTTCATGGTAAAATATAATAATCTCAGGACTTCAAAACAACTTCAAATTTTCATGTCATTTTGGTTTGGATTCCCCTTTTTAGACTTTAAAATATCCATACACCAATTTGGGTTTGATTCCCCTTTAATACAGTGGAACCCCCCCTTTTAAGATCCTCCGATTGAAGACTCCCACCCTTTTATAAAACCCTGTTTTCTCAGATTTTATGTTCTTAACCTCAGTGAATTTACCCCCATTATAAAACCTGAATTAACCCCAATTTTAAGTCCAATCCTTTTTAAGACCGGATTTTCACGGAGTTTTCAGAGGTCTTAAAAGGATGGTTCCACTATTCTTATAGCACCGATTAAACAACATGAGAAACAGTGCGAGAACTCTTGCACGCTGGCTGCACTTACCCTGACCTGCAGGTTGAGCGTAGCCGGGTCCACCCCCTTGAGGTCAGCAATGACCTGCTCACTGGACTCAGGGAGGGCTTGCGGCTCGCTGGCCTGCATGCACAAGCTGTGCATGATCTCCTGCAGGTGGGTCACCTCAGTTAGCAGGTGTACCTCATGATCCTGTCAATGCCAACAACAAATCATCAGCTAAGAGAAGCCTCTCATTAATTGGGCAATTCGGTCCCGTAAAATAAACATTTGCTTGAGTTCGTGTCCTAGTTGCATATGTTCAATTGTTACATTTCATTTATTTTGAATACAATTTTGTTTAACCCCTTCACTGCCCAGCACGTACTAGGTACGTGGTCATGTTTGGTTTGTCATACACCCAGACACGTACTAGGTAGTACGTGGCATTTACATCAGCACTTTTCAGGACATTTGTGAAAACTATGTAAATGGGAGGTAACCGCTGTCAAACTTCTTGTAGGGGTTTAAACACAGTTCTTTCCCATTGACCGTTCAGATAAGGTAGTAGCACGTGGTGAAAACTTTTTTAGAAGTTTTTTCTATAAAATTCAAAATGGCGACCAAAGTCGGACATCAACTCGTAGACCTGTTTTCAAATGATACAGTGTTCTGGAAGCTCTACAAGAAGTGATTTATGGATTACCACACAGAAGAATACTGTTATGGGCTGTAATGTGAGTACCTGATGTTTGACACAAGTTTTAGCTGTGTTTTCTGCGGTTTTACATGCTGCAGTGTGTGTGTGTGAAAGTTTGGAAACTAATTTTTGACAAAAATGGTCATTATATCGATTTTTACTATAACAATCACAAACAAAGTCCAATGATCATGTTATCACATAATAGCCAAGGGTGTAAGCAAACCACATGCCAAAGATCTAAGAGATATCTCAATAAATGATTGAGCAGTGAACAGATTAGTGAACCTACCGAAGAAAGCGAAATTTGCCCTGGCGCACAGCAATACCAAAATGCTGTTCTACTGTGGCAGTGAAGGAGTTAAACCAAACAGGGAAAGTTGACTCCGGAAAGACTATCTCACGAAGCTGGCTGTGCGAAGCTTTGGCACTGAATTTTTTGAAAAAATACTGCGCAGTCTTTATGAAGTCAATTTCGGGTTCAACTAAGGATGGCCCTAGAGGAGCAGGATAGGAATTTTCAGTACAAACATTTTGCAAAGTCTTCCCGAAGTCGACTTCAGGCGCAACTAAGGACGGCCTGTAGAGGACTAGGAATACACACAGGTATACCTCATAGAAATGAAAACCAAAATAATTGACAAGAAATCCACTGCTGAAGTCCACAGATACCTGAAGAATGTTTACCTACTCCATGTTAAAAACAACAATAAACACTTTTTTCAGCGTTCCATGTCACAGTCAATTTTCTTACCACAAAGGGTTTAATACAGGTGATGAAGAGACAGAACCGGCTCCTCTCCTCAATGAGTGCAATTCGGACAGACTGTTTCTCTATATCCTCCAGCTGGTGATACCTTGTGTTCACATCCTGCATCGCATCTTCCAGTCTCGTCTGCATCTCGTTCCTACCTGCAAACAAAAAGACAGTTTTAAAAAATTATTCATATTCTGGTCTAAAATAACCAGAGGTTAAAGGAAAATGCCCACTCCAGGATGATGCAAGACGTGGAGCATGGCCAGACAAAGACGCCCCTACAGGAGAACCTGTTTCTTCTTCTGCGATCATGGACTGAAATTCCCACTATTTTTTTTGCCTTACAGTGGAACCCCTGCTTTTAAGACCTCCAAAAATCTGAGTAAATCAGGTCTTAACAAGGAGGCAGTCTTAAACTGGGGGTATATTTACAGAGGTTATGAACAGAAAATCTGAGTAAATGAGGCCTTAAAAAGAAGGCAGTCTTAAACTGGGGGTATATTTACAGATGTTATGAACAGAAAATCTGAAAAACCAAGGTCTTAGAAAAGAGGAGTCTTAAATGGGGGGTTCCACTGTAGTGGGTTTCTATGTGTATGACTGATTATTACCCTGCCATGTAGGCAGCCATAGGCCGATTTCGGGGGTTGTATGCTTGGTATTTTCGTGTTTCTAGAACCCAGCAAACTCTGACATGGGTTACAGGATCTTTTCTGTGCGCACTTGATCTTGTGCTTGCGTGTACACATGAAGGGGGATAAGGCACCAGCAGGTCTGCACATAAGTTGACCTGGGAGAATGAAAAAATCTCCACCCTTAACCCACCCAGCTTGGCTGGAATTCGAACACTCAACTTCCCGCATGGGAGGCTGGCCTCTTATCCACTAGGCCATTGCACCCATCAGGACAAGCTGTTTGGCTGATGTGCAGGAGAAAGTTACCAACTGTGTGGGCGCTCGTAGCAGGGAGAATTCAACACAAATGAACATTAAAAATGTGGATGTGCTGGTACATCAGTTAGACAAATGTCTTCTCTAAGCCGCCTTTCAGGCTACAAAACCATGCACAGGATCTGAACTACAAAGTAAGCCCCAAAAGTAAACAGAACAAAACAAGTCGCGTAAGGCGAAAATACAACATTTAGTCAAGTAGCTGTCGAACTCACAGAATGAAACGGAACGCAATGCAATTTTTCAGCAAGACCGTATACTCGTAGCATCGTCAGTCCACCGCTCATGGCAAAGGCAGTGAAATTGACAAGAAGAGCGGTTTAGTAGTTGCGCTGAGAAGGATAGCACGCTTTTCTGTACCTCTCTTCGTTTTAACTTCCTGAGCGTGTTTTTAATCCAAACATATCATATCTATATGTTTTTGGAATCAGGAACCGACAAGGAATAAGATGAAAGTGTTTTTAAATTGATTTCGACAATTTAATTTTGATAATAATTTTTATATTTTTAATTTTCAGAGCTTGTTTTTAATCTAAATATAACATATTTATATGTTTTTGGAATCGGAAAATGATGGAGAATAAGATGATCGTAAATTTGAATTTACAATTTTCCGATTTTTAATGACCAAAGTCATAAATTAATTTTTAAGCCACCAAGCTGAAATGCAATACTGAAGTCCGGGCTTTGTCGAAGACTACTTGAAAATTTCAACCAATTTGGTTGAAAAATGAGAGCGTGACAGTGCCGCCTCAACTTTCACGAAAAGCCGGATATGACGTCATCAAAGACATTTATCAAAAAAACGAAAAAAACGTTCGGGGATATCAATCCCAGGAACTCTCATGGAAAATTTCATAAAGATCAGTCCAGTAGTTTGGTCTGAATCGCTCTACACACACGCACGCACGCACACACACACATACACCACGACCCTCGTTTCGATTCCCCCTCTATGTTAAAACATTTAGTCAAAACTTGACTAAATGTAAAAAGACAAACAATGACATTCTGTGAAGGCAATCAAATTCCACTAACAGGATTCTCTGCATAATTTTCTAAAGTTGAGGACGCCAAGTTAACCAAATCAAAACCCTTCAATTTAATTCCTTCACAACTGTAAAAATTCTAAAAAGGCAGCTTCTTGATGATTTTTGATTTTGCACTGCAGTAAACCCAGACTTTTTAAATGTACTAAGGTTAACACTTCCAACAAGTGCAACAAAAAATGAAATTGAAAGGGAGAACACTTTTCATGTTGCCATTGTTATGCATCGCAGATTCACGCTTTACCGATTCCATTCAAAAGACAGAAATCAATTTCTAAAGGACAACACTTTTACGTAAAATCCATTCATTTTCCTGTCAGAGGGTGTTGACAAATGTGTCTTTGATCAAATATTTGCTTTGGAATTGCCACAAGCACAAAGCTTTTGAAACCCCTTTTTGAGCTTACTGTCATAACATTTTTGTCACACAAGCATATCAAAGAAGCCAGCCGCTAAATAATTTCAAATCGACTCACTCATGAAAAAGTGGTTAAACAAGTGACCCAGGATAACACTCAATTAAAACTAATCTTGAAACGCACAAAAGCCCTTCCATGGTTGTCCATGCATACATGCATGCACTTGATGCATGCATGTGTGTGCACACACACACATACACACACACAAACACATACACACACACAAACACACACACTACAGTGTTGGCACATTTTTGTGAGGCAAGATACACCATGAGATGAAGAATTTACAGAGATGAACTGAAGACAGCAGCTGAAGGAGACAAGACATCACAACTCACTCACTCACTCTCATTCTCTCTCTCTCACACAACCCCCCCAAACACACACAAGCACACACACACACTACCTCCCCACCACCCCCTCAAAACAAACCAAAGACGATGACTGATACCATCAACAGCTAAGCTAATGGAGAGAGAGAGAGAGAGAGAGAGAGAGAGAGAGAGAGAGAGAGCGAGCCAGAGAGAGACACAGACAGAGAGAGAGAGAGACAGACAGACAAAGAGAGAGAGAGAGAGAGAGACAGACAGACAGTGACCGAGAGACACACACAGAGAGAAAGAGACCAGATTAGGGAAACACAGCAAAGTGAATAGCATGAGTACCAGACTCTGCGCCAGCGTTCAATCAATAGTCAAGCCGACACATGAATGGAGAGCAGAGGGAGGGAAAATTGATGATTGGGAGGGGGTCTCGACCAGCTAGCAAGGCCATGTCACCGTGGTGGTGGTCGCATCTCACAGATCTGGTCAAGGACACTGTCTGTCGCATGCAAACACTGACTGCAGGCTTGCTCTCCGGAATGGAAAATTGAATTTCTCCTCAAGCCCCCAGGATGACAACATGCTCCCAGTCTCAGGCAGAGGATTCTTTTGCTCTCTGCTGTTGCCTCCTCATTTTCTTCTCAACAGTTGGCAATGAAAGAAAGAGCTCTCGATAACTGATTTGCTTTTAAACTGCACATTCAAATTCTCCTTTTACCAGCAACCCATCCAAATGTCTGTACATGTATGAATAAATGAAGTTTAAAGCTGAAACCTACAATATCAGTAAAAAAATCAATCCAAAATGTATTACGGAGATGCAGAAAAGCACTGCCACAAAACTCTCTCAACAAACTACGATGTAATTGCTTGAGTGCACTCATGTGCATGTTTCTATCACAGGGCAAAAGGTTGGAGGTGTTTCTAAAATTAAGGCAAGTGTTTTCTGAATGTCAGGATAACCTGTCTGAGTAACTTGAAATCAGACATTCACAGCACAGGTAACACAACACAGGTAACACACCACTGGCAACACCACAGGGTTATTGGAGGAGCGAAGGTTACAAGGCAACATGAACTGAAGGGAAGCAGACACACTGTTTAACTAAAAAGAAGCACAAAGGTTATTGTTTACCCAGTGGGATACCTTTCTTGACTTTCTTCTGTAATCTCATCGTGTCAGCTGCTGCTTTCTTGATCTCCTGTCTGGCTTTTTTGTACTCTGAAAAAGAGAACAGAACAATTCAATCGCCTTTGACATGATAAGACCTTTCAGCAAATGTGAGCAAACTGCAGGAAAATGTGTAAGTGCCTTCCCTGTAGTACTACTTTCAGGTCTTACGGCTACTGTTAACATAAAAAACAAATTTAAAAACTTTATCCAAACAATAAATCCAATCTGAGCTGTTTCAACTGGCAAAACCCAATACCTGCACCCATCAACATATGAACGTATTGCCCTTATTTTTCATTTAATTATTTTCTTAAACTCCCATCCCAGTTTTCAAAACATGTTCAATCTATTTCCTAGCACAAAAACATTAATAGGTACAGGTAGTACTGGTTTTTTTACTAGTGCTGCAAGTGCAACTGCCATATGTGTGTGTGTGTGTGTGTGTGTGTGTGTCTGTTTAACAATGTACGTCCAGTTTGCTTAGTGCTATTTTTATCTTTTTTTTATATCTCAGTTATATGTATGCTTTGTATGCTCGTTTAATTTGTGCTAGTTTATTTTAGAATGAATTTGTAAAGCGTCTGGAGCCAATTGATGGGACTCGCGCTATAGAAAAGTTATTTATTATTATTATTATTATTATCATGAACACATACAAAATTAAATTTAAGGGAACCCAGGTAACACATGTATTCATACCACAAATGTATAAAGTTAGGTGTAATCGCAGGGAACATCTTTATACCAAAATGAATTTAGAAGAAAAAAAGTCTTGATGAAAAAGGAGCAACAAGCTTGCAAAGAAAGACAGATCAATGCTTGGCCTGATGTTAACCCCCATATCCCATGAGTAACAAAAAGCAACAAGTCTCCTAAGCAACTCCTTGAAAAAACACAAAATTGTAAATCCATAACCCCCTGCCCCACCCTTCAACCCCCCAGCCCCCCTCTAGCCATGCCTCTTTTTACCTGCCCCCCCCCCCCCCCCCCACCACCACCACAATTGGCACATCCCCCTTCCTACCCCCATCACTAAAGTATCCCCCCCCCCCCCCATCTTCCCCTTTGATGCACCTCCCCACATCTCTCTCTCCCCCCCCCCCCCCCCCCCCCCGGATTTCCCCCTGGCTGCACTATGCAGTGAAGGGGAGATCCTGGTGGGGCTTCAGTGTACACAGAGGGGGACATTTCTCCACATTTTCCGCTCCCAGGGCTGTCCTGCTCCATTTAATCTTTTCTTTCCACTGTTTCCTTCACTGAGGGCCAACCGGCAATTATTCTCAGTAAATACCACTGTGTTCAGAATACACGGCTAATGCTTACCTTGTGGTTTTTCTTTCTTTTTTCCTTATTTTTTTCTCCCCCAATAGTGTCTATAGAGAAGGTTGGTTCTACCTGAGCTGAATCAAAAGCTTGAGGGGATTTTTTGCTTTGACAAAAGTTCAAGAAAAGCACTGCTAGCGAGTTCAAAGTCACCGATCGCTTTGCTAAAGCGGCAGTTATGTTTTCTTTATAAAAATGTTCTTTTTATTGTGGAAGGCTGTGGTATTTGTGCTCTTATCTGTAGTCAGATTACTCTACTTGAGTACTTCAGTGGGAAGTGTTATTTATATGTTTCATTCATGTAGCCAAACCCAGGTTATTTTCTGGAAAAAGAACCCAGCCTATATTTGTTTTGATCCATTTGTCAAACTTGCATCCTACAGGATTTTCTTTGAACTTAGAAAAAAAACCACATCCAATCAAAACCAAACTATTCTCTTCTTGAAAAGCATTACTGAAAAATCCATGAACAAAAGCAGACACTTTATTTTATGAAAACCCTACCTCATCCTTAATTTAAAAATTGTGTTCAGAAACATACCGCTTTCATGACACCCTGGCTCTTTTTGATAAAAAGAAATGAAGCACCTTTCAATACAAGACCCCTGCCAACAATCTTTCTTAACCCCCCCCCCTCCCTAAAATTACACTGGTACCCCTCTTGTACACCTCCAAAAATGTGAAATAATGGGTCTTAAATTGAGAAAGGAGGTCTTAAACTAAAAACTTGTACATTTACAGATTTTAATTAGAGAAAATCAGAAGAAGAAAAAAACAAGTAAGGAAAGAAGTCTCAAAATGTAGAGTCTTAATGCAGAGGTTTTACTGTTATTTTTCAACAACCACCACCCACCACCCCCCCCCCCCCCCCCCCTTTTTCAACCATCTCTTTTGCATAGCAGTTGGGGCCCCAATACAGTTCAGCTCAATACTCTTCGCACCGAAACTGCCATAAAACTCCGTGGGGCCCTCAATAGACTCAACATCAGCAAACGTCCAACCAACTACACGCCAGTGTTGCTTTCAATGGTGAATCGGAGGGGAGAGAGGAGTGAGTCATTCTGTTTTCAAACTGAATTCAACCGTCAAAACCCTGGGTCAGAATAGACTTGCTAGACCCAGACAGACGACCCTATGGGGGTAGAGAAAAGAGAGAGAGAGTGTGTGTGTGTGTGTGTGTGTGTGTGTGTGTGTGTGTGTGTGTGTGTGTGTGCATGTGTGTGAGGGGGATGGGGAGGAGAGACTGTGGATTCAACCACCTGCTTGTCAAGTGTTGGCGGGCTGCTCCAGGCAACTTATAGCTACAGTTGTTAAATTTCAAATGTTTGCTGTTCGTCTTTTCAGTTTGGTTTCTTTCGTTATGTGACACGCTTGCTGCAAACAGCTCGTGAAGACACATTTTGCGAGCAATACCTTTGGCGTGATCTTTGTCAACTTGTGCCACCACTTTTTTCCAGTCCTCCAGTCTCTCTTGCAAAGGGGCCACCAGGCTGTCTAGTATTGAGCTGAAAAACATCAATACACAAAACTGCAGGGACTGCAAATGGAAATGGAAAGCAAGGGAAAATATGATTTAAACAAAGCCGTCACTCATAAAATGAGACCAAACCTGCGGACGCCCACTGAAAAATTCGAACTGAAAGTGACAGACAGAAATAACCGCTGACTGTCAAACCTTGAAGATTGACATGTTTTCAGCGTGATCAATTACTACACCACCCACACCCAAAGGCAGACCAACAAATTCGTAGCATTATAATATGCCCACGCGCATTCACACACACACACACACACACACACTAAATCTCTGTACCTCCTCCCACCCCGTACTGCACCCTTATCTCTCTACACAGTAGTGTCAGAGCAACAAATGACACACACAGATCACAAATAGCAAACACGTCACACATGTGTATTCTTTTACCTGGTGAGTGCCTTGAGGCACGTTTCTATACTCCTGTGTCTCATGCACAGACGAGTGAGAGCGGAGCCAATCTCTTTGGTAGCACCTGCACACACAGTAAACATTGCCTCATAAATAATGATGTTGATGGGATATAAAGTCTGCATGCAAGATATATAAGGTCAAAAGCATCAAGCTCATCTAACAACCATTGCCTATGCAAACTAAGGTACACACCGCATAATGTAGGGACGAAAATGGCCTCTGAAGTGCCCGTTCACTCTGAGACATTTCAGATGATCAGAGTCAAAAATGCGGTGCAGTTGGCAGTTGCAAAACCTGTTCCACTTTGTCGTTCATAGTGCACAAGGATGTGATAGAAGAGACGAGGGATGCACAAATATGCATGTATTCACAATGTCAATACGTGAACTACATGAAGAAGCATCAAGGTTCTTCTACCTAAAGTTCTGCCTGGCAGGTGCGAACAACAATTTGCTGTACTTGTGTTAAAGCTAGCAATAGCATGCATTTACATTATTTTGTTGTATCAAATTCAGCATGTGTGTAGTATTATGTGATTTGATGCTGCTCTGCCTTCAATCATTCATTTTGTGATATGATCTGATTATTTACCGAATACATTTATTGTATGTCTTGAGCCCGAGGACAAATTGCTGTCTGTATCTCTTGGAACAAACAACAAAAATGGAACTGTATTGCATGGTATCATATTGTATTGTATTCAACCGTTTGAACCCCATCAAACACACTGAACTTGTACTGTCGCATTGTATCCTACTGTATTGTATTCAGCATCAAACATAATGCAGGAAGGCACGGGATATCCTGCTCTCTCATATATATAATAGTATACCTCTTATCTATGCAAAACATGGTTTTATGCTAAAATAAATACTGCAGCTGAGGTACTTATGTATTATGCCTAACTGCATGGTCCAACAAACCAATGCTATGCAAACACAGGGGATTTAGCCCAGGATCAAAGCACTTTTGTGAGGGGAGGATTACACCCAGAATCAGGCTTAACACATGCTGGCTGAAGGCTCTACCTTCTGCTGTCATCTTTTATTCTCTGCCATGTGTTTTGAGAGGGCAAAGCTGACATGCTGATGCAATATGATGCAACCTTCAACGAGGAGGGCAGGATACACACACAACCACACACACACACGCATTGTCGTCATCATCATCATCATCAATGGGTGATGAAAGTGTATTGTTTCTGGTTTGTTTATTCAGCAACTTGTCATTTTGAGCTTCTCGGTGTCAACTTTTACCGCTCCATGACAGCATGATTGTGCTGATGCACGATACATTAGTGCAAAAACGTTCAAGCTGCCGTAAACCTACACTGGGCCGTTGCAAGCTTCAAGCGCCCCAACCAATTTCTCGCTGACACATACTCATACACACGAACATCTCTCTCTCTCTCTCTCTCTCTCTCTCTCTCTCTCTCTCTCTCTCTCTCTCTCTCTCTCTCTCTCTCTCTCTCTCTCCTCTCTCTCTCTCTCTCTCTCTCTCTCTCTCTCTCTCTCTCTCTCTCTCTCTCTCTCTCTCTCTCTCTCTCTCTCTCTCTCTCTCTCTCTCTCTCTCTCTCTCTCTCTCTCTCTCTCTCTCTCTCTCTCTCTCTCTCTCTCTCTCTCTCTCTCTCTCTCTCTCTCTCTCTCTCTCTCTCTCTCTCTCTCTCTCTCTCTCTCTCTCTCTCTCTCTCTCTCTCTCTCTCTCTCTCTCTCTCTCTCTCTCTCTCTCTCTCTCTCTCTCTCTCTCTCTCTCTCTCTCTCTCTCTCTCTCTCTCTCTCTCTCTCTCTCTCTCTCTCTCTCTCTCTCTCTCTCTCTCTCTCTCTCTCTCTCTCTCTCTCTCTCTCTCTCTCTCTCTCTCTCTCTCTCTCTCTCTCTCTCTCTCTCTCTCTCTCTCTCTCTCTCTCTCTCTCTCTCTCTCTCTCTCTCTCTCTCTCTCTCTCTCTCTCTCTCTCTCTCTCTCTCTCTCTCTCTCTCTCTCTCTCTCTCTCTCTCTCTCTCTCTCTCTCTCTCTCTCTCTCTCTCTCTCTCTCTCTCTCTCTCTCTCTCTCTCTTTACATTTAGTCAAGTTTTGACTAAATGTTTTAACATAGAGGGGGAATCGAGACGAGGGTCGTGGTGTGTGTGTGTATGTGCGTGTGTGTGTGTGTGTGTGTGTGTGTGTGTGTGTGTGTGTGTGTGTGTGTGTGTGTGTGTGTGCGTGCGTGTGTAGAGCGATTCAGAGTAAACTACTGGACCGATCTTTATGAAATTTTACATGAGAGTTCCTGGGTATGATATCCCCAGAAGTTTTTTTCCATTTTTTGGATAAACGTCTTTGATGACGTCATATCCGGCTTTTTGTAAAAGTTGAGGCGGCACTGTCACACCCTCATTTTGCAATCAAATTGATTGAAATTTTGGCCAAGTAATATTCGACGAAGGCCGGACTTTGGTATTGCATTTCAGCTTGGAGGCTTAAAAATTAATTAATGACTTTGGTCATTAAAAATCCGAAAATTGTAATTAAAATCAATTTTTTATAAAACGATCTAAATTTACGTTCATCTTATTCTTCATCATTTTCTGATTCCAAAAACATATAAATATGTTATATTTGGATTAAAAACAAGCTCTGAAAAATAAAAATTATTATTAAAATAAAATTTCCGAAATCGATTTAAAAACAAGTTCGTCTTATTCCTTGTCGGTTCCTGATTCCAAAAACATATAGATATGATATGTTTGGATTAAAAACACGCTCAGAAAGTTAAAGCGAAGAGAGGTACAGAAAAGCGTGCTATGCAGCACAGCGCAACCGCTACCGCACTAAACAAGCTCGCCTTTTGTACGAGCGGCGGACTACGGTCATTGTGAAACAAGAAGAGCAAACGCTCGATCGAGTCACTTTCGCAGTTCTGAATATTATATGAGGCATCAGATGGACAGGAAGAAATTGCTATTCACAACACAATACAGATGTAAATAATTTGATGTAAAGAATAATCCTATAAAGTTTGAATCAAATCCGATGAATAGTTTCAGAGATATGATATTTCAATTTTTTTCCTTCAAGACATACCTGTGACCTTGAAAAAGGTCAAAGGTCACCAAAGCAGACGTCAAAGTGTAGAGGTCACTGGGAGTCACGTTCACATAAAATTTGAGCCCGGTCACTTTTATAGTTTCCGAGAAAAGCCCAACGTTAAGTTGTGTGTTGCCGAACAGAAAAGGCTAGTTATCTCCCTTGTTTTTCTGATAACGTTCGTAAAAGGCTACAGATGTAAATACTTTGATGTAAAGAATAATCCTACAAAGTTTCAATCACATCCGATGAACTTTGTCAAAGATATAAAATGTCTAATTTTTCCTTTGACGCTGACCTGTGACCTTGAAAAAGGTCAAAGGTCAACGAAACCATCGTTAAAGTGTAGAGGTCATTGGAGGTCACGACTAAACAAAATATGAGCCCGATCGCTTTGATAGTTTCCGAGAAAAGTCCAACGTTAAGGTGGTGTCTACGGACGGCCGGCCGGACGG